>NC_054744.1:3426870-3748433 GCF_018143015.1 Lytechinus variegatus | reverse complement strand
GTATGCCTTTTCTTTTCCTAACCAAGTTCTTAACAAAAACTATCTGTTTATATATATTTCGAAATTCGAGGATATAATTTCGATTTGAAATTATGTATTTTTTCCATAATAAAAGAGCACAAATAGTAGGGGGACATTTGATATTATGTACCCCTTTCCAAAATGGTAGGGGGACGCGTCCCCCCTGTCCCCCTGGGATTTCCGCCCATGGTGATGGGGGAGCTTTTGCATTTTCTAGAATAAAATTGAAAGATTTCGTGCACACTTTGGGTGAATTTTGCCCTCTCGATCGGTGGCCCCCGGATGCATACGGTCATGCATGTTTGTCATCTTAAAGTCTTTAAAAGGCCTATATTACATTGGTTTAAAACAATAGAGTTTGCAATAAGGCTCGTAATTTGCTGGAACTGCGACCCTGATCATGAAGAAACACCAGTCTGGGTCAGAAGGGAGGAAACAGGATCAAAAAGAACCCCAAGACTGTTTAATTCTCAAGAAATTTATTTTTGAATGCTCTTAGAAACGCAACTTTTACACTCAATTTTTACACCCTCAACCACACCCTCTCCCGCTCGATCGCTTCCGTATCTCACGCTTTCAAAAATATTGTGCCCCCTTCGGGATTTTGCCCCCCCAAAAAAAAAAAAGTGAAAGTGTTCCGGCACGCCTTGGTGGAAACAAATCTGAAAGAAAACATGAAACCAAGAAAGGTATTTCAGAGGGAGGTTTACCGTATACACAGGCTATATAGCCTTATAGGCCTACAAAATAAGAACAATAATGGGAGATAAAGAAGATCACCTGCTAATAACGCATGTGAATTAGAAAACGTTCTGAATAGATATGAATAGAACATTGAAATGCTATCCAAACATTGTGATTCATAATGCTGGTCTTTGTATTTTAATGTTCTATGTATAGGCCTACACCTCAGCTTTGAGAAAAGGACATTCATAGGCCTTACTACAGATATGATTGGCAAATGCACGTTCTTTAGAGGTGTAGATCAAAAGGGGGTGGATGAAGAAAATAAGTCTAGAAAGAAAAGAATTAGACAGCCAGACAGAGAGAAAGAAGGAAAGAAAGGAAGGAAGAAAATAAGTCTAGAAAGAAAAGAATTAGACAGCCAGACAGAGAGAAAGAAGGAAAGAAAGGAAGGAAGAAAGAAAGAAAGGAAGGAAGAGAGAGAGAAAGAAAGAAAGAAAAAAAGAAAGGAAGGAAGGGAGAGAGAGAAAGAAAGAAAGAAGGAAAGAAAGAAAAAACTTTCTATCAACGCGTGTATACATCCATGGCCATGCGCTCGCCGGAACTACACACATTGCAATCCATCGTGTGTGGCCCCCTGCTGTGACCGTAGATGCTGGGGTGAATTATCTTCGCGGACCGAGGTCAAGAAACAGGTGTTTCTATACTTAAATTTAATCTCTTGAGGGCAATAGGATTTGTATTACTGGGAGAAGATATTTGTTGATAAGGAAAAATGGGGTATACAGCCCTCAAACGAGAGATTTTCGTCATGATGACATAACCAGATTTCTTATCCAATGGATATTTCCAGCTCAATGAAAGTTGAGCTAAAGATGAGACCAAAAGTTTATCAAGAAGATGTCTATCCAGAAGTTCAAAAAAATCATGTTGTGAGCACTGCTCCTAGCCAAGAAATATTTTTGGTTAAAAATTGATATGAACTATGAGTGTTTCTGAAGCTATCCTCCTAATGTTTTCATACTGAGGGTCCATTGTTAATTGAATAAGATGCACTTGTGTTTTATACCGAAAGCATGGGGGTATATATCCATCATGACCTCTTATATATTTTTTATAAACTCAGAAAACAAACAAGTATTTTATGCACATTGTCACCTCCTGAGTTAATGCAATACAATAAATAATAATGATTATAGTAACCCTAGCCGGATACAGTACGTACAAACTCACTTTTATGTCTGTGTGGGTATAATTAATATATATGCTTTGAAGTGGAGTGGTAACAACAATGTTGGGACATAAAACAGAGTGATATTTTGATGTGAATTTAATCATTGAGTACAATACATGTATATATTTGTAAACTTAGGTGGTATTTAGGCTAATTATAAAAGCCTTACGTATACACATGAATACCTTGTCACTATCACTTTGCGGATACTGTATAAGCAACACTTTACAGTAAAGTTTAAATATTTTGTCTGAAGTCATAAATGAGAATATATACAAGAATTGACAAAATGCGGCCATTGAAAAAAAATCATGCAAGAGGATACCATACACTCTTGTCTCAATTAGTATCAGGAGTGCCAACTCTGTATTAAAATTGGAAATTTTAATGGATGGGGACAATTATTTAGGATGACTAAAGAGTATTTTCTTTATTCAACATTCTCCAATAGGTATGTGTATTATAACATTTTAGAAAAAAAAATGTAATTTTCATTAACTTTAAGATAATTTTCATAAATATACCAAAAATGGGAAAATTACGTAAAGGGGTGGTGTGTTATAAAGCAGTTTGTACATGTAAGTTGCAGGGGGTGTTGACAAGGCCACATTTTGCTGGCCTTGTCATCTTGCCAAGTTACATGTACAGATGCTCGGGGAGGTGTTTTTTCTCTTGTGGCCTCGTGATCCCGGGAAGTACCAGCCTGGATTACATCCTTGGTATTATAGTTGCAAACAACTTTATGACTTGGTGACCCATTTGAGTGGTAAATGAGATCTAGTGCAAGTACTAAAACCCAAATCATATTTCCTCAAATCATAAACTCTGCATTCAAGGGAGCATCTCATTAAAGAACTTGTCGGGCATTTTATCTGACCAAGTCCTGTTTCATCCGACAGTTACCATGGTAACAGTGCATTCTCAGCCAAACAAATCAAAGTCAATTTGTCAGATCTGACAACAAAAATCTTTATGAAATACTCCCCAAGGATTTTAATACCCAAGACTGGGACTTCATTTCACCTGATGAGAAAAAAAAAGATGGTTGTTGTTGAAAATGATAGGTCACCAATTGTGCCTGAAGTTGTTTGAAACTTATAGAGTTTTTGAGAGACCAACCTGATACCAAACAGGAATACTTATGTTAAAAAGGCAACAGACAAGAATACACATAACAGACTGAACACATGTACAGAACAAGCAGCAATAGATAGTACATGTAGCGCATAAGATAGGTGATTGATTGTTAATAGAAACGAGACCTACCGCCACTCCAACGTTTGAAGAAAAGACCAACTTTGTATTAGAAGAGGATAAATGGAAGAGCGAGAGAGTTAGAAACACACCCGTTAACATTCAAAAGTTTATTCAAACATCCACTCCACAGTCGTCTACAAGAGCATTCTAATCTTGAGACATTCGAGATTAAAACTGAAGTGGGGATACACATACATGTATTCTTTCACGTCTTTTATCTGATTACATTTACATGTACTAGGCCTACTAAGTGTTAGTAATTGTGAGATTTGGGAAAGTTTCCCAGATTATCCCTTTAATGTACACAGGAAAATTTACACATTTTCCTAAATTCTAGAATCAGAGTCTTATGAAAGAATACACTATCAAACATGCATGTTCAGCAATTCTGTGGATAACTAATTATAAACAAGATTTTGATTTCCTAAACTTCTTACAAGAAAATATTTCTCAAAGTGCCAAATATACTATATGTACAAATATTCAGTAAATGTAGACTACAGTGCAGCAACGTTGTGTAAAATAAATATAATGTGCACAATGCTTATGAATTATAACTTTAGTGTAAAAAGAAACAATTCTAATATCACTTTTTGAACATTTTGAAAGTTTTGCAACATATATGTTATACTACAACACTTAATCTGGAGTCTATATTCCTAATTTTACCATACTAAACATCAATCGTAGACCCAAAACCTAACTTTGACCAAAATTTTACATGGTTGAGTGTATGTACATATAGTAGTAGAGAGAGAGAGAGAGTGAGTTAGTGTCATGATTGCACCTATTTCAGTGTGGTGAGAAATCAAGATATGAAAACACATGGTGTCAAAGATACTATCCCATTTTGAAACAAAAGAAGATACGCATACAAGTACATGTGAAGTCACTTTGCTATTCCACTCATATCAGGTGAAATTAAGTGCATGACTGCCCGTCTTAAAACCTTTAACAAGTTGGCCAAACTGACTATTAAGTCCTCAATGTTAGTCCGAAACACTGTGACTAAGCTTTAAAATGATACGTCTTTTTTTTAATTAACAAACTGAACCCATATAGCAAACTTGATTGAATGCACAAGAATTTCAGGACTGGTGTCTGAATATATTCACTCTTGTATGCAAGATCTGTTGAAACTCTTATGGAAAGAATCAAAATGGCAAAAAGGAAACTTTTGTGTCTCCTGCTGCTTTTTCCAATATACACAATTTCATAAATTTTATTTTGAAACATAACTATTTTCAGAGATAAGTGTTTCGCACCATATTACAGGTTTTGAGGAGATAAAAGCGTGCATATCTACAAGCTTTAAAAAAATATAAAACGTACCAAAATTAGTTTTTTGTTCAATGACAGTTTATGCCCTTTTACTTCCCTTCGTCAAGAGTGTATAATACTATTGGCTCCTTGTGTCACCGATAGCATCAGCGTGGTCGCTGATTTCTTGTAATTTGCATAGGTTTCATATTTATAAAATGTGTGGAATGTTGTAAGGGATTCAGTCCTATAGTCAAAACTATACACAGTATTTGTTAGTTTTTTTATTCAATAAATGAAGAAAAAAAATCTCCTTCACAAATGTCTTTCTAAAATGCAAGAAACTATAGCAAACTGTTTTGATACTAAAACTGCAAATACCATGAAGCATAAAACAGACCCTGATATATATTCATCACCCATGTTTTCCCTATAGATGCAAAGTTCTATCTACCTGCACTAATGTTATGTTAGTAAAAGAGACGAGTTCAAAGAAAAATTTAGCCAACCACATTCTCAGATCTAGTCATGAAACAGTCGGAAACAAATCAGAAAATGCAGCGGGAGAGGTTTGAACAACTTTCCCCACAGCTAAGGCTCTGTAATCCAGACCAGAGGACCTAGTTTGGATACAACTTCCTTGATTCAAGCCTTCAGAAGCCCCATGTTTTACCTTCAGAAGCATTATGTCTTTGCTGTTGTCTCCTGGCTTCATCGGAATCCTTGTGGATCATGTTACCATCAAGCGAGAAATGGATGGCCAGTTGGTCCACGTGGGACGTTTGCTTGAAGGAACAATCCTACAATATGAAAAAGATACATTAATAATAATAATAATAGTACATAATGATGATGATGATGATATTGATGATGATGTCAGACTCCACCCAGGGTAGCCACTTTGGTTCTGAAAACTGTTCTTCCAGCAACCCCTGCTTAATATAAAATTATCATTACCCTGGCTTTATCGTAGCTACCTTGATCGGGCGCTCAAGCATTAAAGGAATTCATTCCGGATACCCATTTATTTCACCTGGGTGGAGAGTGGCAAATGTTGATAAATGCGTTGCCAAAGGATGCGAGTGCTACGGTGGGATTAGAACCCCCAGGCCTTGTGGCTCATAGTCCAGAGACTTATTAACTTGCCCATAATACTTGACTTCTACACAAATAAAAAGAAAAAAATTGTGACAATTTTCATTTTGTATGAAAGCACTGTATGGATAAGACTTGAGAACATGACCAGCTGTGGGTTCATCGCTGCAAAATTAAAAATCAAAGTAGATTCAATGAACCAGGCGCAGATCCAGCCGGATTAGACACAAAAGTTTGGGAGGCCTCCTATCTGGTGATAGTGCAAAAACAATATGGCCCCTGAAATTGCATTGTGTCTCATCTGGCTGGGACCAACCCTGGGCTCAACAGCACATCTCAATGGCAGTTAATGTGAATTTATCATAATAGAAAGAATGTAGGCATATCAAGAGAATGTGATATCCCCTATTCACTTGCCTGCATGAGAACTTGCACACGCCGGTAGTGGCAGTGGCTAATTGACTTACCTTGAAGCTGTATCTGACGATATTTTGTGGAGCATGAGGATTGTTGGCAGTTAGGATCCTGGTGAACTCTTCCTTCAGCTCCTGTTGGGTAAAAATAGAAAATGAAGTGTAACGATCAGCTCTGAATACCATCTGAAATCTTAAACATCAACTTTTAATATCATGCTCCATTGGCATACATCTATTGACAATTACAAAAATATTGAATGCTATAAATAAAAAGCATGCTGACTGTTGTATTTTATTTCATACCTTATTCCCAATATTTCAATGTATTTCCCCAAAAATGTAATTGAAATCTATATGGTAGGGGGTCCTAAAGCTGCGCGGGTCCTAAAGCTACGCACCACTCATCGCGCATGCAGTTCTTAATGGCAAATGCGCACTTTGTGTTGAATTGTGACTGCAGAGTGACGAACGATTCCTATTCAATTTTTTCTACAGAGGCTGCAGTAAATCTCTAAATGCAGAGAACACCCACAACTTTTTTTGAGCTATATTCTCTTTAATTTCATATTATCCTATAATAGCATGAACATATTTTAGAAATTGAGGCACAGGAAATTCTATTTTTCTGCATGATAAATCGAGTGCGTAGCTTTAGGACCCCTTCTAACATCGGGCGGCGAATTCAAGAGGTGTTCGGAAAACACGGCGGGATTTTCGTATTAGTGAGTTTTGTGATATTTTGTTCTTGCTTAATGATCTTTAGAATATTTGCCACAAGTTAGCGACAGATAATTTGTTCAAATATTAAAATTGGCATAGTTTCTATCGTTTGTAAACAAAGTGCGTAGCTTTAGGTCCCCCCATCATACATCCCGTTGTAACAGGAATCTAAATTTGTGTGTTACCCCAGATTTGTTTAAGACAAGAAGCCCAATACCTTCAGTCTTCATTGGGAGAAAGGCTTAATTGTATGTATTTGGCCAATATGTACTTGAGTGAAGCAGAGTGGGGCAGAAACATGTGAGATTTTTTTTTCAATCATGTTTTGCAATGCATGCAGTGATGTGCAGAGGCCTCAGGATAGCAAGGTCTATGTGAACGTTTCACAAAGTGCTTTGTCAGTAATCATCGCTGAAAACAGTTACAAACTACTTTATAATTCAGGTGATCTGATGTGCTGAGAGCAAACTGTCTATGAAAAATTACTGCCACAATGGTTCATATGAGAGCTACCTTGATATAAACACTGAATTGATGCAAGAGTGCTGATAAGTGGAACATTAATCCTCATTGCCAAGCCAGGATCCCGTAACACAAAGCTGTTCGTAAGTTAAGAGTGACTTTAAGAACGACTGGTGATCCTTTCTTACGCACTAAACCATCGCCTATGGTGTATACCATTTACCAAAAGAAAGGATCACCAGTCGTTCTTAAAGTCGTTCTTATCTTACGAACAGCTTTATGAAACACCCACCTGGATCCAGTAACACAAATAGCGATTGAACATAAAATTGATTTTTCAAGATTGATTGTAAATTCTAGTCAATGCAATCAATCGTAAGGATCTTCTTCTGCAATGACTGCTAAGCTTTGTATGCTTGTAGAGGACTAGGGGATTTCTGTTCCTATATGTATTTGCGAATTTGCAAACATCAACATACTTTAAATTAAATAAACTTAGATAACAATTTCAATATCTTCCTAACTCAGTGATCAAATGTGACCTACAATTATAAACTTGACCAAAATTCCATTTGATTCAGATGGGGGGAAACATGGACATGTGACTATATATAATACAAAAAACAATGGTTTTTAGACAGGTTAGGATTAAAAGATAAAATCCATCTTGGTCTTACTTGTTCATTCAACTCCAGCTGATCATCTGGCTTTATCAGAGACTTTGTCTGCAGAAAGATAGGAAGAAAACAAATAGTACTTAATGAATAATAAGTACAATATATCACTCAAAATGCAGACACACATTGCTTTCAAAAGCTGAAGCAATTATTCTTTAATCTCCATTTATTGAGATATAAAAAGAGTGAAGCTGAATTTCAACAAAAGTAAATACATGTGTTTCAAAAAAGTAAATACACATTGCATTGAAAAATGGATATTAAAACTGTATTACAATTAAAAGTAATCCAAAAAGCATATCATTTACATGTATATTGAAAAAAAATACATTTAAAAGGTGACAAAATGCATAGAACTTAAAAGTGACAAAACTATGCAGAGTTTCCAAACACTGTGTTTCACCATTACTGCAACAAGTATAAACCAACAAAGGTGCAGCCTATGCCTAAAAATACCATATAGTTTGACAATGTTAAAGTGATTAAAAAAATGTTTAGGGGTATTTTTTCTTTTGAATTGGAAAGAAATCAAGCTTACCTGCATCCACTCCTCACCGCCATGTTCTCCCGCCTCTGTGGCGTCATCATCATCCTTTCAAAAAATAATAAAACAAATAATTTAACATTAATGGTGCACCGGGGTCTTGTCTTACACATACACACAAGTGTAACAGGTTCAAAAAGATTATGAATGCTTTTATAACATTAACATCCAATATTTTCTGAACAATTCTATAAGATTGTTCCATCATCCAAGACGTTACAAATTTCACCCTTATCATATCAATTTTCCCTTTAGAAATGCCAAGTAGCTACATGATTACAGTCCACTGAGGTAAACTATAAGAATCAACTGGGGCTTGTTGCAGAAAAAGCTGCGTTTAAACGCAAGTCAAAGTATCAATCGCAGGTACAAAATACGGGTGCTTCAATGGCTGAAAATCAAGTTGCGCGAGATTTTTTGAGTTGCGTTTGATTGCAACTCTTTCTGCAATGGGCCCTCTTTCTGTTAAGAGATAAAAGCAATTCTGTCTACAGACAAACAAAATTTTAAAACAATACAACAAAATTTTTGATATCCTGTGCCACTTTTCTGAATATTATATTTTATTCTAATAATTGTCATGGTGATCAAAAATGATATTGGCTTAAATCTGTGTACATATGACTAAAGTCAATCAAAAGTGCACCTTCAAAATCTGTTATGATAACTATAAGAAAGAAGATAAATAAAGAGATAAAATGATTTTCTAAATTACTAGCCATGGTTAATCAGGAAAGCAGGATAACACCTTCATGTACAGCGTACCAAAAAAGAAACTTGCTTAACATCATTCCAGAATCATGTATGTATCCATCAAGCCCTGCCCTCATTTTTTCTCCCCTTTTCCTCCCTCTTCTCTTTCTCTCTTTCTTTCTTTCCTTCCTTCCTTCTTCCTTTCCTTTCCTCTCCTCTGTCTTATCCTCTCTCCTCTCCTCTCTTTTTTTCTCTCTGTCTCTCTCTTTTCCTCTCTAACCTATTTCAAGCTACTTTTTATTACTCACCTTCTTGCCCTTTGCTGGTGCTCTGGCTTTATTAACCTTTAGGGTACTGGCTCCACCAGCTTGGCTTCCACCTTGGGTGGAACCCTACATGGTAAAACAAAGGAAGATAACATATTTTAATTGAACAAGGACAGAATATTTTGAACAAAGTTGCACACAAAAACTAATGAACAACTTTCATCTTACCTAGACCTATTAAATGGCATAAAAAGCAAAAGTTTAAGGCAGCATTTTTTTTTATTTATAAAAAAATCAGTAGGTCTACTAGCCCTTAAATTGTGATAAAATTACAAACTGTTAATTGTATGAAAGGGGCCCATGGGACATGTCTGCACACCAAATTGGACTAAAGATTAAAGCATGAATTTCTTTGATAAAAAGTCTACCAAACTAAAGGCAAAGCTTAATCCAAATTCAATTTTCGAAATTTGTCTGTTATAAAACAATCATGAGACATTAATCAATTAAAAATAGTCAAACATAAGTCTAAATATTTAGGAGTCTTTCTTCAAGTCTACCGTAAGATTGGAAAGTGCATTTTCTAATAATAATATACATGTATAACCACAAAATAAGACAAATTAATCCTAGGCGTAAATTCATATCTGAATTGTACGCACCTTAAAACCCAAGATAACAACAACAACAACAACAGTCCACTAATCACTCTCACTCACTGTGTCAGTGTCTAAGACTCAAGTCAAGCCTCGAGACAAGTTATTCAATCAAATCATTGCAACTTGCATGAATTGGTCACTCAATTCTCAACTTAAGTCAAGACAGTTAACCACTCACCAGGCAGCACAGTGTCACCGACACTCGCACTGGCACGCACAGACAAGTTGCATTAAAAGGCATTATCGTGGTTTATGTCACCAGTTCATTCACTGCCATTTATTTTGTCAACGGCAGTGACTTTCCACTCCCATTGACTTTGTAGTTGTACACAACGAGCGCACACAAGAGAGAGAGCGGCAAATTTCACGATAAGGACCATTAAAAAATAAACAAAACCATGGGCACTCTTTCAATTCTGTTTATCTTCCAATCTTTTTTTAATGAACAAAAGAACACACTTATATTTGAGGCGTGGAGCTACGCGCGGCTTCCCTAGCCTTGGCCTAGGCCAAAGCGAGGCTTATTTTACCGGGTACCGATCGGGCTGCCGTTTGTTGCCGCTCCGTTTCTGCACTGTCTCCCTCTGGCACTCTGCAGCTGTTGTTACCGACTCTGTCAGCCGAGGCAAAGGAGGCCGCTAAACCCTTAAAATTATCAAGTGATATTGAATTAATCATAAGTAAAAATACAAAGAATATATTACCCCTTTTGTTTTGGTCGACTTCACTGGCATTCCTCCTCAAGTAAATAGTTAATTATTGCATAATATTACAGAAAAAATAGTTGTCGTATCGACTCACAGTGACCACGGAAGCCAAAGTCTGTTGTTAAGGAAACTGCGCATGCGCGTGCGATCATGTTTTTTTTCTCCGACGACTCGTACTCGATTTATCAGGGATTTATTTCTCTTCCTTCTTTCTTGTGTTGAGTTGAGAAAAATGACTATTTTTGCCACTGCTTTGATTTTACAACCTAAACCAAATACTTTTACAAACTTGAAGTGACATTCCTAAGGGGTACGTGGTAAAACATTCCGGGCGCTTGGTTCCGGAGGGGGGGGGGCACTCGACCCAAAAAGTGGTAGGGGTGTACGTGTGCCGCGGGCCGGCCGCGACGAAAAACGGGGGCTTGGAGCGGGCTTATTGTAAAAAGGAGGGTCCTCGGAACGGGCTTCGGAACTACAAAAGTTTGTAAAAACGGGGGTCCTTGGAACGGATCACCGAGTCCGTATGCATCCCTACGGAACGGGCATGCGTGCATGATGCAGCTAGCAGAGGCGATGATCGGATAGCGCTCTGCGGCCGCTTTTTACCAAAATTGCAGCTCACTCCAGCAGATCAATGCGACCGGAACGGCGTAACGAAAAATATGCGAAGCTTTGGAGCGGATTTCTGTCTTATTTTTTTCTCGATAAGAAGAAAATGGTATGCCTTGGTCTTGGAGCGGCTTTCTTTGTGCTTTTTCCTCAATAAGACAGTATGCCTTGGAACGCAAATTCGAGTGTAAAAGTGGGGGTCCCCTCCGCGGCACATACCCACTATGCATTATATACTGAGTGCCCCCCCCCCGGGGCTTGGTTACGAGGACTCTGTAATTGTTTTCTTTATTTTTCAAAAGTTATGTATAAAAAAAATGATGATGGACATTTTATTCTATTTCTTCCTGGATTATTTTTCTCCTGCCATTTGTTAAAATAAATGTTAAAGGACTCTGTTTTTTTCATTCAATAACGAGATAAGAAAATTCAGGATAGTCACCATGATGTATATGGGGCAGTTAATAGCCTTGCTATCATCATGATCTTGATCAGTGGCGGACCGTGACCCCGAGGAGACAAAGCATTGGGGGGCGGCATTGTTCACAAACAATGCAGTGCCCCCCCATGCTTTGTCTCCTCCGGGTCACGATCCGCTACTGATCTTGAAAACCTTGTATATACTTCCTCCTTATCATCGTGATCATCACTGGCCGATCCAGTGGGGGCAAAGCCGGCCCGTGCCCCCCCCCCCTTTGAAAGTGTAGACTTTTTTTCTTTTTGTCTGTTTGCTTGTCAATTTTTCCTCGGGTAAATGTGCCTCCCCCCTTTTTGAAAATCACGGATCCGCCCCTGATGATCATACTTGTCATATGATTCACTATAAAATAATAAAATGTTCGACTGTCTTTAATTCTATTGGGGGATGATAATACACGGCGCACTTCCCCACCTGAAATATTGGGCGGATATCCCTCACCCCGTGATCAACACCGGTGGTAAATCAGAGATTGGCCGAGGGGGGGGGGTTACAAATGAAGAGCTCACTTGCAAAAGGGGTTAGGTCCATTTTCAATTAAATTTGATTAATTTATGTCTCAATGTATAGGTTTTTAGTATAGCTCTATGATATGATGCCAAAGAAAAGTTGAAATTCCCATTAAAAAGTGAACTAAAATGGGAAAGAAAAATCACTTTTATAATAAAAAGGGGTTAGGTCCAGCCAGATTTTTGTTTTTGGAAAAGAATATATATGGAGACAGGTAAATTTTATTTATACCCAACTTTTTGTTTAGACGTTTTTTTTTGCAGTGATCCGATCATTCACTTCAAATGAATTATATCATACAAAATAATATAACAAATGCACAAATCAAATGACATTGTAGACAATCGAAACAAATAAACATAGCATAGGCCCCTATAAATTGTATCAGGAAAGAGACATAATCCAAAATCACAGCTGTATGCAGCTAAAGCAACTTAACAAAATGATATATGTAACAGCTACTCAAACTGAATGAATGAATGAATGAGTGAGTGAGTGAGTGAGTGAGTGAGTGAATGAATGAATGAATGAATGAATGAATAGATGGATGGATGGATGGGTGGATTCATGGATGGATGGATGGATGGATGGATGGATGAGTGAATTAATGAATGAATGAATGAGTGAGTGAGTGAATGAGTGAGTGAGTGAATGAATGAATGAATGAATGAATTAATTAATTAATGACTATGCATTCTTCAGCCCCATGAGTCCCCCCCCCTCCCTGCTTAATCAAGACACCGATACGCTAATCAAACTACTAGTAACACACCAGACAACAGCAAGAGAAATATACAGGGAAAAATACCAAAAGAGAGAGAGCAAGAGCGAGCGAAATAAAAACAAACAAAAGACAGAAACAAAAACACAAAAATACTAAACAACAAGAAGAAGAAAGAACCAATAAACAGACAAGACAGATGGCAGTTCACAATGGCAGTGATTGATCGACTCAATCGGCGCTGCCAGACGAGGGACCCCCTCCTCCCTTCCTCATCCTTTTTATTTTGCTTTAAAAAAAACTTTCAAGACATTTTTATAGTGGCGCGTTAACGTATTTCGCTCTATTGCAATTTTCTTTTCTTCTTCTTTGCTTATAAGTAACATTTCACTTATCTCTTCATTAGTTGGTGGTTTACCCCTCCACCTTCCTTGATATATTAAATAGTAGATTACCAAAATGATATAATTGAGATATTTATCGTTTTCAGTTGTTTCCTCGAGATGTAGCGTACATGATAATATGACTTTAGGTGGACTTCGATCAATATTAAAGAGCGTCATCTACGTCAACAAAATTTTCAAGCTTGTGGCCCTTCTTATTTGATCTCCGACCTTAGCGAAGAAGAACACATAGAAGAGAGATTATGTGTGTGTGTGTGTATTTGAGTTTTGTCAAACGTGTATCCCTTTTTTTTAATAACTGATTTCATTGTTTCTCCTTTAAGTTATGATTTATGTTTGTATTAAGTTAGTGAAAAAAGTCAAATTATGAAATGTAAAATATTATATTATGTGTTTTGAAATGTTATATATTTTGTTCATGGAATCAGAATAAAACAGTATGGAAAAAAAAGTGTATCAATCAGATATGATTATTTACGTCTGGGACCGACCTTTAACGTCACCATCCGAAAGACGTGACCAGGGCTCGAACCTCGAACCTCTGCATCAATTTGTAACTTCCCCACAGCTTGGATTACAGGCGCACGCCACAACGCCCAGTTATAGCAGGCCTCAACGCCCAGTTATAGCAGTTATAGCAGGCGCGTAGCCAGGGGGGGTGGGGGCGGTCGCCCCCCCCCCCAAAAAAAAAAAGAAGGGGAAAAGGAGGAAAAGAAAAAGCGAAAGAAGGAAAGGGAAGAAAGGTATACCTTTGTTATTTTTTCCTTCTTTTTCGGTCAAAAGAATAAAAACCTAAACGAGATCGTTCTTCGATCTCTGGATCTCTTCATACAAAATTTTGCTTCCGCGCTCCGTGCGGGAAAAGTACGAATTTTGCCATTCCCTTTTGTTTCCCACACCTTTTTTTTTTACTCCGTTTTTACCCTTCCCGACTGTGGGAATCGTTTATTCTTGCCAGAAGTTATAAAATATTCATGGATGTACAGAGTGGAAAAGTATTTTATTTTCATATTGAATTGACACAAAATTTTGGCTCTTCTGTTCGGAGCGGGTAAACATTACCATCAGTGGCGTACCTAGGATTTTTCACAGGGGTGGCAAACCGGTCGAAAAATTTGACAAGCAAAAAAAAAAGTCTTAAATCGTATCAGAAAAAAATGTGACAAGCAAAAAAATTGTCTTCAATCGCACCAGAAAGAAATTTGACAAAAAAAGGGTCTGCAAGCTCGTCAGGGGGCAGGGATATGTCATTTGCATGAGCTGTGACTCGGGGGCAGACTGCCCCCTCTGCCCCGCCCGTAGGTACGCTAGTGATTACCATCACTCCCCGAATCCCCAAATATGCTATATTTTTCCGCTTAATTTTCAGCAAGTAATTTTTGGCAAAACATCTGCTCAAAGGGGGAGGCATTAAATTCGTGCCGTGCTAAATGCAAAAGTAGTACGATACTAAACTTCATTCTTATCGCTGCACATCCATCTGCTGTCTTGTTTTGACATTATTTGACATTTTGATTATCACCGAAGTTTCTTAAACAAAAGGAAGCGCTTAATATGAGCGAAATTACACAATTTTTTATCTTCCAAAATAAATCACAGAGGTTTCCGTACTTCGCGAGCTTGCTGGGAAAGGAAAAGTCCCTCTTCTAGCTTGCATTACCCCTTTCACATTTCGAGCTCTTTTTCTTCTTAATCGAGTTATATATAATCTAAGAAATATCAAAATTAAAACAGGTTAAAGTTTCCGAGAAATTTCTAAAATTCAGAGCTCCAACGCCATTCGCAGGAAGGAATAGGGCCTAATTTCTTTCTTTATTTACCCGTCTTTTACTCTGTTTTGCGACTTGAGTTGACACAAATTAATGTGGATAAACTTTATTTTACAATCAAATCTGATGTGACCACGGTAGTCACAATTATAGGCCTATCATTTCGATTCTCTAGTTTTCATAATAAGTTTTAAGCTTCCGCGCTTCGCGCGGTAAGAGCAATTATTTCAAATTCTTCAATCTTCTCCAATTTTTTGGCGCTCGTAATTTCTTAAAAAACTATTTTCTTAGAAACACAGCAAGTCAATATTCGAGTTGATACGGATACTAGAGACACAAGAGACACCTTTTGATTTGAATGTGATGAGATATCAAAACTTCGCGCTCCGCGAGGGAGGGGGGGGGAGAAATTTGGTTCTTCTTAGATAAAATGGGCACTGAACACGTTTGAATTGGGAAGGGGAGGGCAGGGGCGGATCCAGGATTTTTCAAAAGGGGGGGGGGCACATTTTACCGAGCAGAAAATTGACAACCCCCCCCGAAAAAAAAACTTCACTTTCGAAAGAGGGGGGAGGGGGGCACACTTCTGTTTTAATTGCATTTTTACATTACAAATTTTAATTGTGGTGCCTCTTAAAGGGGTGGGGGCACGGGCCGGCTGTACACCCCTGGATCCGCCAAAGTGGAGGAGGGGATATGTTTTTTTCTTGGGAAAAAGGGGCACTGTGCCCCCCTGAGCCCAGGATCAGCATTCTGGACTTGAACTTTCGAATTTCTCCCCTTTATTGTGTGCAATGTGGATGGTGCTGGTGTGTGTGTGTGTGGGGGGGGAGGTCGGCTGATACCCCTCAAATCCCTATTTTGTTCAAATCAAAGTGATGCTTTCATTGACTCTTAAGATGCTGATTTGAGATTGTATATTACTTGGTCAAACCGTAAATAGTTTCTTGAAGGACTTTAGAACAAATTGTACAATTTATCGAGCCCCTCAAAACTTCTTATAACAAGAAGTTGAGGGGCTACAGGTGTTGCAAGAAACTTGCGATTGATCGCAAGTCAATTTTAGGTCCCAAAGTAAGTTGAAAGTTATGCATTTTATTGCAAATTTGCAATTGATTTTTGGTGTGTTTCTTCATGGACCTACTACAAAGGCATCTTACATCAACAAGTAAAAATTACTTTGCTTTAATTAACCTGTAATTGGTTGCAAAAATAGTATAGCAACAAAAGAAGAAGTTGAGGTGCTCTACGAATTGACAATATTAATTTAGAGCCAAAACACGCAACAGAATCACCGTGAAGTATTATGAACCAACAATTGCGAATCCCAGTTGTCAGTAATTGACTACATGTTCAGAATGAGGGGCCCACACAATACTAGCTCTGCTTAGTGGATCCCTCCATTTTCTCAGAATTTTATTTCAAAATGGTTATGATATTTTGCTTTAAAAATATGATATATATAATACTCTGTTTTGTTTTACTTTTATTTATAGATAAATATCATATACTGTACATGCCCCAATTTATTTTGTCTGTATAAGTTCATTGTGACTATTTTGACCACATGACTTTGTTCTGTTGAAAACGAAATAAAATAAATTGAATTGAAAAAATGCTGATATGACACATTATTTGTTTTATTTTTACTAAAGTGAGTTCCCCCCCAAAAAAAATTATGTTCCGTCACATAGACATAGTACATAGTCACCTTATTGGTCGCTAGCTATCATTATGCTGCTAGCTGTGTGGATGTTCTGTTCGAAGTAACTTCCACTTCTCCAGGCCAGGGTCAAACTAGGAACGGAACTTCTAAATTTGGATTTTGAAATCCCTTTCTTCAACTTTCTACATATTATCATGCATGGATTGACAGAGATGATGTGAATGAACATTTATCTGGCTTTCAAGATTCCATTTAGTTTTTGAGAACGGTAAGTCCATCCACTTTTTTGCGCTGCTGCGGATCCGAATCAGTCCCACATGTTCAAATTACCGTATGCTTAACGACGAGCTAATGACAATGCTTTGCCTTTGACTTGAATGACAGCAACACCTCGAAAGTTGTGATCAATCAGTGTAAGATCTGTCTATCAGCATGACCATTTTTGTTTGTTTAAAAAATGAAAGATAAGATCCCCGGTTAATTTCTTTCTTAAGTTATAGACAACAGCCCTGTTGATTTGATTGTGGACATTATTTAAAAAGACAAGTCAAACTTGAACAAAGACAAGTCAAAAAGTTTTTTTTAATAACTTTTGTAAAACTTTTGCACTATCTCAGTGAATTGTTTTGTACGTTGTTGTGTTTTTTCCAATATGTTGTTATGAAAGAGCATAATTTCCCTAATTATCCTGTTTAAAGAGCAAGAGCAAGGACAAATACTAGTTGTAGTACTACTGCACTGGTAACTGTCAGTGTGGTCGTTTTTTAGAATTTCAAAACCCCTGGACGTAATGACCGTCTTTCTTGCTTGTTCACTGCTACCACCCTGCCTGTGGGGGATCTACATGCAGTGTACAACATGCAACACACCTTTTAAAAATTAATTAATATCCCACTTTTGTATCAAAAATACTAATTTTCATACAGTTGCAATCTAGTATTAGATAGGGATCAATTTTGTGTTCACTGGAGCGCTAAAATTTTTCAATTTTTGGCATATTTTGTGCACTCCCTCTATTGGTGAAAAATAAAAGTTAAAGAAAATTGTCAGTTTTCAATCTCTATCTTTAATTTAGAAAAAAATAATTAAAGACTTAAATTTAGGATAAGAACATTATGAATAGATACGGAAACTGACAGTGTAAAAAATATCAAGCATTTGACCCCCCAAAACGAGAGAAAATAAGCCATTGTTGCCAACATTATTTCCCCACACAGGGAATACCAACAGAGAACAAGGTACATGTACTACAACCTTGTTCATTGAATGTGTGGTGTTGCCCATCTTTTATGATACGCTATATGCTGGATATTTCTGAAATTCATGATAAACAATAAAAGATTTACATGTAGCTAGCTAGCTAGCTTTTAAATAAATTTTTATACTATTTCATGCTGCATCGCATCATTTTATAAATACATGTAAATATTTGTTTACTTTAATGGACGAATAAAATATGTTTGCAGATAATTTATACACGAAAGACAGTCCTTGCAAGACTCTTTCGTGCAATCGGCCCTTGAATTGTATGTAGAATGAACATACATGGCATATTAACCAGTAATATCTTGCAAATTTAAGATAAGATTATCCGCACTCTTTGAAACTCTTAAGAACAGAAACAATACTACTTTAAAGAAAGTTTAAGTTTTGTGGAATTTAAATGGAATTAATCTATTGAATCTGAATTTCTTTTTTTTTGTGCTCAGAAATTATATTGGGCACCATCTACATTGTATACTTTCATAATTTCATAATCACTCTAAAATATCAGTGAGATACTCAGATACATGTACATGTAGACACTTCAAAGCATTTTTTTTTACAGGAATTGATAGTTTCTTACCAGTCTAAATTATAAATGTCTAATTAAAATAGAAAAATTAAAATGCAATGGAAAAGGTTATTTTACAAACATGTTGTTACTTTACAAAATAAAAACAGATTGGTACAAAGGCAATTGTCTGTTGTCAATTTTAAGAATAAAAAACTGATGTAAAAAGGTTCAAAGTTCAAATAATTCATTGTACAGTATGTGTTGTAAATTTGTTGAAGAATATGTTATGCAGGTCATGCGAAAAGAGAATTATGTAAAAGTGGTCAGTCAGCCTGTGTGAAGAAGAGGACTGTTTTTAATATGAGAAAGAAATCATAGCCTCATAAAGTATCTTGTCACTGTCAGTGATTTTTCGCCAACAAATTCTGTGAATTATTGATCTATAGAAAATTTTGTCAATTGGATTATTAGGCCCTTAAATTTGGATGTCCACGATCCTTCTATCACTCACTGTAGGGTTTCTAGTGAATATTGGTGTGAGTACAGTTTCATATTCTGTAATATGGCTAATATTATTAAAGCTGATTCTGTTGCTGACTGCTGCTGCTGACTACTACTACCCCTACTACTACTGCTGCTGCTGCTGCTGCTGCTGCTGCTGCTGCTACTGCTGCTGCTGCTGCTACTGCTACTACTACTACTACTACTACTACTACTACCACTACTGCTACTGCTACTGCTGCTACTACTTCTACTACTACTACTACTACATGTACTACTACTACTACTACTACTGCTTCTACTACTACTACTACTACTACTACGACTACTACTACTACCCCTGCTACCTACTACTACTACTACTACTACTACTACTACTGCTACTGCTACTGCTACTACTACTACTACTACTACTACTACTACTACTACTACCACTACCCTACTTCTACAGCAAAACTACATGTACTACTACTTATAATAATATTACTACTAGTACTACTACTACTTCATTAATACATGTAATGTAATTCACTGTAGTTTGTTATTAAAATAGCATGAATGTAAAAAAGTTTTGTATGTTTTGTATTTACTATTCAACTCCATCTGAAAAACAATATTTTGAACTATTTGGAGACCAGACAGTTTTGGTCTACTGTTTCCTAATACCCTTTTAAACCTGACAATATGGGCACTGTAATTAGATCAATATAATTGATTTTCTTCCACTGCTCATTGGTACGATTCAAGGAAGCCTCTTTTGATAGGTCCTTCACTCTCTGTGTACATGTACAGTATGTGACATTTACTCACACCAGAATGGATTTAATGTACAAATGTGGATTTGTCACTCCATTCTACAATGTGTAATGTTTTGTACACTGTAGTAGGTCTTTATTAAGCTACATGTACATATATATAGGACTATCCCATGAAACACAAAAAGGTTGTTGGATGCATGAGTGGACAGTCTACTCTTAACTCAAAAAGTGTAACAATGGGATTCTCACAATGGGAAGTGTTGCATACTCTGTACCTGTACTTTGATTTTACATGCATATATAGTGTATGTTGGCATGAGGATACTATCAATTGCACAATTGTGTAGATCAATTTAGGCATTGATGATACTGAGAAACTATCAAATGTCAACAAGATTCCTTCCCGCAAAAAAAAGTCTGGATCATAATTCCTACAGATGCCCGTTGACTTGCTGCAAAGTATTACTTGTGTCTTGATTATATTTACATGTACATTCATGAATTCTGGGGAGCGTTTCATCAATATTTTCATCCGACAAGTTGTCAGATCTGACATCTTTCCATGATTTTGATTGGCTGAGAGGCACTGTTCCTATGGTAACTGTCAGATAAAATGGGACTTGTCGGATAAAACGTCCGACAAGTCCTTTCATGAAACGCCCCCCAGGACTCTGTGTGCTCTCGTTGTACATGTAATAATGTACATACGTATACTGCCTAGTATTTTCACTTGTTTTTGCCATCCATGCTTTTGTTATCA
Source organism: Lytechinus variegatus (assembly GCF_018143015.1). NCBI lineage: Eukaryota > Metazoa > Echinodermata > Echinoidea > Temnopleuroida > Toxopneustidae > Lytechinus > Lytechinus variegatus. The sequence continues at coordinate 3,727,785 of NC_054744.1, read as the reverse complement.
TTGAATTTGGACTTTGAACTCAAAAAAAAGAAAGAAAAATCAACCAAAGAAAAAAAAGTATCCATCCATTTAAAGGTTGTGTTTGTAATGTAATGTATTCTATGAAGTCCATGAACCTCACTGTAGCAGTAACAACATATTGACCAATACCATATGTACTGATCAAAGCGGTTACATTATTTTGAATGACATTGTACCAATGATTGGTTCATAGTCGGTTTCTTGTAAAATTATCTTGCCGTTTTTAAAACTTAGATGTATTGGATTGTTTTTGGTTTGTAATTATTGCACAATAAATTTTACATTAATATTTTAAGTCATATTGATTGAAGTTGTGAAAATAAAGGGAGCGTTTCATCAACATTTCCAGTCAGATCTGACATTTTCCTTGATTTTGATTGGCTGAGAAGCACAGTTCCTATGGCAACTGTCGGATAAAATGGGGCTTGTCAGATGAAAAGTCTGACAAGTCGTTTCATGAAACGCTCCCCTAAGTTAAAGTAAGCCTACTTGTATTATTCCAAAATTGTGCCACTTTTGTTGAAAGGTTTTGTGCAACCCCCCCAAAAAAATACCCAAAATAGCAGCACCTACCACATTTATGATTCTGTGTTTAACCTTAGAATGCTCATTAGTGTATATTACACACCTCAATTGACAATTTTGATTTGAGCGTAGTCACTCAAGTGCTTTCTTGGCTTGTGTTGAGCTCATTTTACTATTTACTCTACAGCAGCATTATTACATGTACATGTTTATTGGGCTCTGATGGGAAGTGGATAGCACTATTTGATCAATAATTGCAATCATAATTTTTCAAAGGGTCTTCCTCATTTTGAGCTCTGCCAATACAGGGACCCAACTTCCCATTTCATATATGATTTCAAATTAAGAAGCAATAGTAGTTTGTGAAGTGACATTGATGTCTACAATTTTCTTTTGTGACAATTGCGATCCTAGCAAGGTATAAAAAATGTAACTGGGCTAGGCGATTTGCCCCCGAAATGTTCAAAAGAGACCTGGAAACTCGAAAAAGGATCCCTGGAAAATCTTCATTCAAAATGTACCCATTACATGATGATTACATATACATCTAGTTGTGAAAAGTAGCCCCTCAAATTGATTTTTTTTTACCTGGATCTTAATAGGTGCAGTCCATGTAGATACGGGGGGGGGGGGGGGGGGGGTCACACTTGACAATTCTTTTGGTGTTTTTTTATTATAAAAAAAGAATGAAAAATAGAAAAAGAAAGAAAAGGCAATCCCCTTTTTTGCTTTTCAAAATGTTTGGTGACTAAATAAAAGGCCCACTTAACTTCAATTGATTATGTCAAAAAGGTTTGAATCAAAAGCAGACCTTCATTTTTTAGGAGCGCGATTGCGCCGGCGCTCCTAAAAAAAAACATAAGGAGAACCAAAAATCGCGCTCCTGAAAAAAAAATTGCTGAAATTATACATTTTACATCTTCAATTCCATGAAATGGCCATATATTTTCCATAATTCCTTGAAATTATTTTGATTTATTTGAAAACTATCAGAAATATTAAGAATATTAATATTTGAATTTAAACTCGGTAAATATTGTAGTCCCATATGTAGATTTTCATGGCAACACCATGGAAGTCTACATGTGGGACTACAATATATACCAAGTGTAAGGTCAAATCAGAGTCGGGAAAGAGGTGCATATTCTTCATTTTTCTGATAGTTTTCAACTAAATCAAAATAATTTCAAGGAATTATGGAAAATAGATTGCCATTACAAGATGTAAAATGTGAAATTTCAGCAATTTTTTTTCTTTTTTTTTAGGAGCGCGATTTTTTATAAACGTACCGTATTGACCCAGGCCTAGTTTCACCACAGATTAATTAATAGCTACTCAGCTATTACAGGTAACGATGTTAAGAAAAATCTACAATTTATCATACATGTACATGTATTGAATTGATTTGAGCTCCACAAAAAATAAGGAGAGCGATTTATTGAGCTCCTCGAAATTGTAAACGCGAAGGAGTGCAAAAGTGGCCACACCCCATCCTTGTAAATCCTGTATCCATGGCTGATTTCTCTCCTGATGTAGTAAAACTGCATCATATCGTGTTTAAATTGATAAAGCAGACTTTTTCAGTGTGTACTTGAAAACCGTAGGCCTTCAAAGTTTCCTGTGCAAGCAATTGTTATTATATAAAGTGTACTGTATGAAATTCATTATGCTTTTAAATGTAGGTTGAGACTAAGTTGAGATAGTGTTGACCAGCCTCCAGTTTATGTTTTTGAGTGGTAATTAGTTGAACTGCTTGTGTGGATAGATCTGTATGATTGATGATGGTGTGCCTGGTAATTAAGAGTGCTAATTGAAGTAACCTGATATAGCTAAGCACTGTTCATGATATCATCTCAATGGATCTATCGAACATGAGGACTATCCAGCTATGAGCTGCTGATAGACGTGCCAAACGCTATTTGACCTACATGTTTACAGTGTATAGTAGCTGCAAATGGAGGCTATACTCTGGTCACTCCAAGATCTTTTTTTTAATTAAAAAAACCCAGTATCTGCATATTTTGTGTACTTTCAGCATTTTAGTCTGGACAATATTCCTGTACATTTAAAAGGTCAACCCCTCAAGCCCCCCCCCCCGATTTGATTAAAATCAGTGTTTGAAAACATCACAAAACGATGTTGAATACCCGGCCCGTCCCCAAACCGAAAACATTGTATGTGAAAGGAAGTTTTTTATCACTAATACCAAATAAATGTATTGCATGGGATATCTTTTTTTTGCAAGATTACGTATCTGATACGTACATGATGTACATAGCCAGTCTACATTGTGATAGAAAAATAGCCCTTGTGTGGTAATGCAAAGTACATACATGTAGGCCTACATGTAAAAATTGTTTTCTTCAATGGTTAAAATTTATCATACAGTGAGTCCAGGGGCCTGTTGCAGAAAGAGTTCAAAAAATCAATTGCAAGTCAGAAATGCGCGCTGTTGATTGGTTGAAAATCAGGTTGCGCAGGGTTTTTAGAGTTGCGTTTGATTGCAACTCTTTCTGCAACGGGCCCCAGGAGTGGAATAGAGCTTTACATATCCCTCAACCTGAAATGTCACCGTATCCTGACCCCAGCTCCCACAAAGTGCCTTGAATAGCCATTATGGAATCCTTTAGCAAGGAAATAATTAGTGTGCTGTACACAACATCAGCTGAATTATGGGAACATGCATGTTTATTGCATGTTTTGAGTACACGAGCATGAAGGCCTAATTGGTTTTGTTGTTGGTAATTGTAGAGAGTTTCCAATTAGATGTTTTAAAGGGATGGTCTGGACTGGAAATATTTATATCTTAATAAATAGAGTAAAATTCACAGAGCAAAATGCTGAAAATTTCATAAAAATCAGATAAAAAATAACAAAATAAAGTTTATCAATATTTTGTGAAAACAGTTGTCATGAAAACTCATAAGGTGGGCTGATGATGTCACATCCCCACTTTTCCTTTTATATGTTATTACATGAAACCATAAATGTTTAATTTTTTCATACTTTATGTGTATATGATGTGTCTCCATTATGATGAAATACATGTAAGTAGCTGCAGTAAATAACTAAATGCACTTAATCACTTGCCAATCCAGTTGTTTTAGTTCTTGGTAGAAGAATTTGGAATAAACCACTAAATTTCATATAATACTGTACAAAAGAACAAGTGGGGATATGACATCATCAGCCCACCTAGTGAGTATTTGTAATTTGTTATCTGATTTTGTTCAGATTTTCAGCATTTTGCTTTGTGAATTTTACTCTATTTATTGAGATACATGTATAAATATCTTCAGCCTGGACCATCCCTTTAACTATCTGAGCATCTATCATGTAGGCCAGAACAGTGCTGGATCATTATGACAACTTTCACTTTTCATTGGATATTCATTACATTGTACTACATGTATATCTCCCTATAAACACACAGGCCTACATTCTTGACCATTTATACCCCTTTCAAGTTTCATAAACCCAATTATGCGGCTAATAGCAGCATAATTTGGTCGTAAAATTGGAGGAGGACCAGAGTTATCCGCATTATTTTGATGCTGCTATTATCCGCATAAAAGCAGCATCGGGACAAGATTTTGAGTTTATGAAGGCATTTCCAAATAATGCGGATAATTGCCATGGTGCAGTCACATGGTCACCCTTTTCCAACACAACCGCATCGGAGGGGTCGTGTCCAGTTGTCATGACGATTCTCCGCCTTTTTCAGGACGGGTGCTCGTAAACATAATGCGGCATATTTTCGGAGTTTGTGAACGCAATTTTTATTGAATTATCCGCATTACTCTTTATAGGCGGCTAATTGGAGGATAGGTTTATGAAAAGGGTATTAGTTGTATGTACATGTAGTAGATGAAGGCCTACATGGATGTTTCAGAATGCTTTTGCAATGTGTAGCAGCAATGTAGGCATACTAATTGGTGACACTACATTTTGTTCCTGCAAGATTTGTTCAGGTCTTGAGTCAGAGGGCACATTAAACTTAAAGGTTAGAGTTTATAGAATTCAGGGAATAATTTTCCTGGTATTGCTTCGCTATTTGCTCCACATTTTTGAAAGACTGCTTTGCATTTTTGTATAGCATGTTTTTACATAGGACTGTACATTGAGAGCTTTTCTCTTATGACCAAAAATGCTAGATTCAATTTTGTGAAGCAAAATTATTCTCTGGGATTGTATTTGTAATAGAATTTTTGGTTCAGAATAATGCAAAGATAAAGATTGGGGTTTAGTTAGTTTTAGAGGTTAGGTTTTATGCTTGGCTTATTACTGCAGATTTTCCATCAGAGCAATTGTCTATGGATCAAATATCATAGAACACACCTCATAGTAACATCAAAGGAGGTGTACTGATTGACTGCCAGCTCCGAGAATGGTTTTCTACTTTCAGTTATACATGTAATTGGATGGAAACCAGAACGTTTTAAACTAAAAAAGATAACAGTACAAGAAACTGAAAATATCAATCATTTCATTCAGAAGAGAAAGCTATAGAAAGTGATTCTTGTAAGCAAGTCATGTGACAATTCTCAAATCCCTTATAAAACAGATATGATACCGTTTTGTGAATGATGCAAATGGATATGATCTGGTAATGGTACATGTGTACTGATTTTTAAATGAAATAGTCCTTGTGCATCCTTTTATAGGGAAATAATGTTTGTTCCAAATGGACAAACCTTTTTTTTATTGAGTGGAAAATGACTGTTCCCAGATTGAGGATTTGAAAAGGCAATAAGTGTACATTGAATTTGCCACTTTGTACCCAGGAGTAGTTCATGGGGTTAAATTGGCATTTCGTCTACTGCCAACTCGTCTACTCACCACATGGTCTACTTTCATTGAAATAGTCTAATGCCATTCTGTCTATCAACATTTCATCTAACACCCATTTGGTCCATTAACCATTTGGTTCAATCATTATTTTGTCTCATAACCAGTTGGTCTAACATCCATTACATTTTCATTCATTTTGCACAATTTAACACTCGGTCCAATTAGACCAAATGGAATATGGACTAAATGGCTATTGGACCAACTGGTTATTAGACGGATTGGCAGACTAAATGGAACTTGAAAGAAGACTATGTGATGAGTGGACAAACTGATGGTAGACCAAGTGATAGTAGACGAGTTGGCAATTGGAAGATTGGCATTAGACAAAATAAACCATTCATGGGTACGTGGTAATCTAATGAAAGTCACTACAGATGACCTGTTGGACTTTGACCCGAATAACATAAGACCTACTTGTAAATTATACTTGCAGAACCAATTAGGGCCGTCTGCACCAGCCCGAGTTTTCAAATTAGCGCGCTATTTCTGATCCGGCAAATTATCCCGATCTGAACAATCTCGAGATTATTTGTAATGGAGACGCAATTATCGCGCTGGTTTGTAGGATTAATCTCAAGATTGCGTTATTTTACGAATTATCCCACTAAAAAATGCATCGATGCCTCGCTTGAGCAGGAATCGCTCTTCTTGCGATCGTGGAGACGGGGTTTCTTGAATCATGAGATTAATCGCGAAGAGGGCCGATCGGGCTAAAATCTCGAGATTGAGCAAACTCAGGCTGGTGCAGCACCGCCTAGAGTCACTTTCAGCATCCCCCAAATAGACCTAGACATGCTGGCCTTCATAGGACAGGTACCGGTATTCCGTATTCTTATCATTGCTCTTTCTTTACTTTTCTTGTTGTCAAAGTGGTCTTTTTTGTGACTTTCATTAGAGTATCACATATTGTTGGAGTATTTGGTTATGATCATCATCAATATCGATTCATAGCTATGGTGGTTAATAAAGGCCAAATTTATTTTATAATACCAAAATTTATTAATTACACCCCTCTGTTCAATGTGGATGCAACCATCAAGTGTGGTTACATGTAGTGTACGAGTGAAGCATTAACCTGTGTTGGCATAGATATATTGGAGGCTAATTCTTTTGACATTGGATACTATGATAGTACTCCATCTCCTGGTATTCCCATCTCTTCTTGAGCAGCGGGCCTTGTAAGTTCATCATCGGCCAAATGCTCCTCGTAATCTCCCTGCAATGATCATCGTCTATTCCATTTCTCTGTCTGGTTGCTAGTAGTCTGTGCTACGAAGCTCCATGTACAATGTATTAGGTTGGAAGATCACAAGGGCGACCTCTAGCCCCCTTTTACCATGACAACAAGTAGGCTTATTCTGGTCCCTTCCCCCATGTTTAAAAAAATTTGCTACATGTAATTGATTTATCATTTTAATGTTTCGCTTTTCGACCCTTGGCCTGTCACCGGTATAGGCCTACACATACTTTAGAATCCATGAAAAGGAATGAATACCTGTCTTTATCTTGTTCAACATCTTGTAGAGCCCCTTTCCCAGTTTGATGCTGCATGATAATGAATGGTTCCAGTCCAGGGGCCCGTAACACAAAACTTAGCAATGACCATAGAACATTTTTCTACGATTGATTCCATTGACTACAATGTACAATCAATCATGAAAATCAAGCGTACGATCAATTGCTAACCTTTGTGTTACGGGCCCCAGATCTACATATGATTTTTCATAAAATGATTTTTTTCACATACAGTAATAATAGGCCTAGATGCATTACTTACTGTTTTATGGCTTTGTCACTTTTCAAATGCATCTAGGCCTATTAAAGTTTCTAAAGTGGTGCACGTTATAATGCTGTATGATGAATGAAAGAATCAGAGAAAACACATGTATGATAACCTTGTATTAGGCCTATATACATTCACATGTAAACCTAGAATACCCCAGTATCTATACAAGACTAGTCGCTGTGAGATACATAGCTCCACATTTCTCAGCTTACATACCCATAGATCATGTCCTGAGTCCGCCAAAGACTCAACATTCATGGGAGGAGCCAGAGTCATAAACAGAAAAATACATTTAGAAAAGTCTGGTCATGATGCCATCGGACCCCATCGCAGGCATGTCATCACAGTCTGCCAGACTCTGGGGATGTACATGTAGGTCCTGGGTCTACCAGAGTTTGGAGGGTTGTTTGAGTTGGCTTGGGTGTGGACAGCTAGGTGACTGAAGGGGTGATGTGATTGGATCGCCATCGGGAGTCGACCAGCAATCGTTCAAAGATCTGCAATCCCTCGTGTGAGGGGACCGCATGTGTCGCATTGTTTTGAGGTGACTACCAGCGTTAAGTTTGCGTCGGTGGAGTTCTTTGGAGCATTGTTGTATACCGTTCTGAGCTGGAGTGGATTTAAACGTGTTGTCCAGCTATCAATTGGTTGATTGGGCATTGTTTCAGAGGTTCTGTAGCAGTGTATGCTGTTAAACTGAAGGATTTTGTGGAAATTATTATTTTTGTTGAATCCTCATCATTGCAACTGCATTATGTATGTATCCATTGCTTTGATTTAGCATTGCACGAAAGGATGGCTGCCACAGGATGAATGGATGTAACAGTTTATTGATGATTGTCGTTGATGCAGAGCTTGAAAAGTAAAATGGTGTTAAAATTTGATAGATCAGCTGTTCTGATTCAAAGATCAATATATTGGCAGCTGGTTATGACCGTTGCTGATTCTCCTTAAAACGCAAGTAAGGACTTCTATGTACATGTACATGTATGTATAAACTAAATCACATGCAACAATCAATACATCTATTTACAGCGCTTCTATAGTTGAAGGTTTTATTGTTTTATAGGTTACAAAAGTTGATTTGAAATTGAAGATCATGCCTCTATTTTGAGGATAAGCCTACATGTGACATACATGTACCTATAACTGATGCTCAAGGGTTACGGGAGTTGTCATAAATAAACATTGACCTTTACATCTCTGCCGGAGGATTAAGTACATGTACATGTGGGTAATGTAGGTCAGCATCAATTTTTATTGTTTTTGCCATGGAAACAAGCCGTGATGGATGGTTTCACCCAGACAGTGACATTAATTGACTCTTTGAGTGGGTTTTACAGCTCCAGGCAACCAACTGAGACCCCGCTCTGGGGACCGGTGACTAGAGCGATGACCCAATCTACCTTTACAGGTTAAACTGCCACCCATGGTCGCAAGGCACTCAAAGCCACTGTTATTGTATCCTCCATGATACAGGAGATAAATGCAAAAGGTGTGTTGCCATGGAAACCATAAACCTATTGAGCTTGGAAAGTGATTCTAATTGACTCTTGGAGGGAGGTATGTCTTAGCTCCAAGGCCGGTTGACTTGACTACCAATTTCTAGCCATTGAGAAGTAGTTATGGAAACGGAGTATGACATGGATGGCACTGTAAGAGCTTCAGATGAGGAGGTTAGTGAGATGATGGGAATTGGGAAGACATGATTTTTTTTTGGTTGAAAATTTAGTATTTTACATTTTTACAATTTTACTTTTTTTCAAAAAGTTAATGTACCGGTATACAAATTATTTTGCTGTTGCTTCGTACAGCCACACCTTTGAAGCAAGTTTAACATTCTTTTAAAATCGATAGTTGCAATTGTGTTGTTTCCCTACAATGCAGTGGAATGACTGGCATGTGAATGATGGTACATTACGTGTACATGTAATCCCCTAATTCAAAATTGTTCAACTTTCGCACTGACCATGCGTATATTAGCCCCATGTGAATTTGCAATTTGAATGTATAGGCCTAAATGTAGGGCCTACTGACAAGGTTTATAAATTGGAGCCTGTGTCTTTGGAGATGTGTAAATCGAAAGATCATTCAATTTCAAATTTTTAGTTTAATGTCTGTTGAAATGAAAGGTATTTGAAAAATCATAAGGCCTCTCATGTTGATGGTGATGGTGGTGATTTTTTTACCTGATTGCTATTTAAAAGCATGAATGCTTGTAAGCAAGCAACCAACCAACCAGAGGACCGATGGCTAACTAAAACCCCCCTCCCACTCCTCCAAGGGACCTACCTGGTATAATGCAGGGTACTAGCACGCAAAGTTGGAATCAAACCCGGGTCTCCAGAATCCGAAAACCCCGCTTTACCGCCTGAGCTTATTTGCGCCTCCTTTGGATTTTTACCATATGAAGCTTCATTACGAAAGATCAGCAATGTGCATATATTATAATTTCTTTTGTGATTTAAAATACAAACTATGATCAAGGTTGGCACTGCATTTACCTTCATTAACTTTTCTCAGGAATTATCAAAGTCTTAAAAATGGTGTTTTCCCCATAAATGCACTATAGTACAATTCTCCCTCTCACGTCCCCGGTACAATACATGTACTACAATCACATGAAGGCTTTTATATGCATTTACATGTATAACAATAATACCAGCATACATGTAGCCCTTCAATGTAAAGCAATGTGAAGAATGCAAACCAGGCTATGACAGGTTTTATTGACCTCATATCATATGATTGTGTCAACTCTGATTTATTGTGTTTCAAAGCACCTGTTACTTTGGTCTCACCCCTGCATTATATTACACATCACAGTACATTACAAACGCATTCACAAGTGAATGTACTTTATCAAGTGTGTATAAAAAAAGCGACATTGTTTTGAAAATCTGTCAAAATGATATTTCTAAACATACATGTAACTAACTATTTTTCATAAAAGTGATGATCTGTAGTCCCCTGTCTCTCGACAGGACAGCTTCCTGCTGGTATATTGCCAACCTGTTCTAATAAATTACCATTTATTTCGGAATAAGCCAGTTCGTAGTTCCTTTCTGCGCATGATCAAAAGATTCTACGCATGATCAGAAGAAGGTCATTTGCACTGAAGTGACATGGTGCTTTAAAATCTAATGAGATAAGCACCAACTTTGATGTCTTGATTATTCATATATTCTTTCAAATTGTCGTTTTCATTTACATCAACAAAAAACAACAATGCTTCCACGAATGACTGGTATTTCACAGTTTGTCAAGTACATTGTGCAACATGCTAAGATATGCATTCAAAGTAGGAATACAACAAATACCTTCATTAAAGGGGAATGAAACCTTTGGAACAAATAGGCTTGTGTAGAAACAGAAAAATCAAAAAATAAGAATAAAGAAAGTTTGAGAAAAATCGGACAAATAATGAGAAAGTTATGAGCATTTGAATATTGCAATCACTATATGCTATGGAGATCCTCCCATTGGGAATGCGACAAGGATGTGTGATGTCACTGATGAACAACTTTCCCTTTGGTGGACTATAAAATACCCTCAAAATGTCTCTTTTTGCTTTTTCTTATGATGATACAAACTCTTTATCCATGATGTATTCTTAAAAAATATGTATTACATGCCCTCATGGAGAAAGAACACATGATCTATGGATAGATGTGATAAAAGAGGCAATTCAAGTGAAATATATACTAAAGTAATGGGGAGAGTTGTTCACAAGTGACATCACACATCTTTGTCGCATTGCCAATTTGCTATCTCCATAGCATTAGTGATCGCAATATTCAAATGCTCATAACTTTCTCATTATTTGTCCGATTTTTCTCAAACTTTTGGTGATCTGTTTCTTTGATTTTTCTGTTTTCACACAAGCTATCTTGTTCCAATGGTTTCATTCTCCTTTAAGTGTTCATTGGTGTGCTATTCTAGTCACCTGGTCTATTCAATTTCTTCATCCTGCTATGTAACGCAAGCTTATGTAATATCGTGCTTTGAAATCTGCCTATCATTATGAATTATTATCAACCTTTGATACAATCCTGTATGAAAATAAGAGCTTTTTAATAACATGATGGCATTTGAAATAGAGAGAGCTTACACATTAAAGCCATCATGGCATTGTATAATTTCAATGATTGCATTTGAAATGTAGAGAGCATTCACATTAATAATTAATAGTCTTATGATGGCATTTCAAAATTCAATGATAGCATTTTGAAATGGAGACAGTTTTCACATGCTATATTTTAACCTTGACAATTTATAATGTAAAGAGAAAGAGAAGTTCCTCTACAAAGAAAAAAGAGAAAAGGAAAGAAAAATATGCATCAAATGTGAATCAGTTCCCTTGAACATCTCCCAATTCCTTAATTGATTGAACTATGATTTTTTATTTTCATAGATCTAATCCTGCAAATTAGCCTTTAGTCTTAATACACAAATAGAATAATTTGAATAAAGTCCTTCAGATTGTAATATCAAAATAATCCTAAAAGTACTTGTCTGAATTTCAGAATCAATACTCTATCTGTTTTTACCATTGACAAGGAAGTACTTATCCAATATTAACAAATCTGACAATTGTTTTGAGAGGAATCAAATAATTGTCAAAGCAGTGTTCAGTGTATAATACATTCATGTATTGTATTTAATATACATATAGCATTTAGCACTACATTGTGGCACAGGTATATTTTTGTTACGTTTAAAACAATCTTCATACTTGTTTTTCACTTAAAAAACCTACATGTATATAAATCTGAAAAGAACACAGATGAAAAAAAAAACTCCTATCTTGTATACTGCAATATTTGTTTTCTTCTAAAACAATATTTTGAGGTAGGCCTTTGGGGTCGGATGATTTCTATTACTTGTTACCTTTTCCTTTGCTATAAATAAAGCATATTGTTTTCCCGAGGGCTCAGCTGTGCTGTACTGCCAAGCTCCTAATGAAGTAACTAATTATTGTAACTGCCCCAGCTTTAATGAAGATCCTGTTGATGTGATCTATTTGTGGCATCTCAAAGACTTTGTCACCTCGTTTGGGTTGGGCCAACTCCGGTCACCTGGAGAGAGATGGAGACAAGAGTTGGTTTCAAACCGCCTCAATCATAAGAATCCCCGTTAAATTACGAGAACTTTTTTATTTTTTTTTACTTGTTTTCTTTTATTAATTATTCCTGCACTAACACTGCCCCGAAACATACCCTTCAGGATAAGTTCCTGAACTTACGAGCATGCGCAGTATGGGCTGATAAGAAGGCAAGGCGCGAGATTCAAAATCACTAGCTCAGCAGCCACCCACGCCCCCGCACCCAATTACACGCTGGGATAAAAGTTCCCGTAAATTGCTTTCACATTGCCAAAGTACCTGCGACCTTGGAAAAATCCCTGCGAAAGTTCTTGTAATTTTGACAAAGTACCTACTATTTAGTGGGTATTTTCTTTCGGGGAGATTACGCGTGATTTGCTTTCACATTGCCAATATTACCTGGTATTCTGATTGGGGTAAATTTCCCAATCAGAAAATACCTGGAATTGATAAAATTCGAGGCGGTCTGAAACCACCTAAGGAGAGAGTGGAAGGGAGAAAAATAAAGAGAAAGAATGAGGGAGAGAGGGGGGGGGAGAGAGAGTTACATTGAGTATGCATGTAGTATTCTTCTCACCCCCTGGTCATGAAAAATTACAGGTATTTTGCCATTGAGGTCCAAGTGCACTGAAGGTTTTCATACATGTACATATGTATAATCTGTTGGTTCTATTAATAAAAAAAGAGAATATTAAAACATTTGCAGTGTTTGTTAAACAAGGTTTTACAAGTTAACAGTGTTCAAATGAAAGCAAATAATTTTGATACCAGGCACGAAGAAGGCATACCCTTTTCCTTAGTGTTGGAAGAGTATTTTGTTGCAGACTCATTTAACTTCAGAACTATCCAGTCCCGACATGTGGTATTTTCAAGGCCTAGTCCACTGAATAGATAGAGAAAAATCAAACAAACAAAATGTGATATTTTCATTGTGATCAGATAATGTACATGAAAAATAGATATTTTATGTATGAGAGCTATGGCAATGTAAAGCTTTGCTTGATTAAAAAAACACATCTTGGTTGATATGAAAATGAAGAACTCGATAACGTCCCCTACTCATTTTTTGTATTTCACTATATTAATTTTTTCAAACGCTTTCTATGAAATTATGAAATATATTTTTTTAGTGAATTTGACTTTGTCAAGAATATTGTTTGAATGTTAATTTTTGTATAATTTGGCAATTTCAACAAATTTGAAGATCCATTATAATATTATATTAAAAAACAGTCAGATACTGAATAATGAGTGATTACTATATACTCCTTTTGTGCATCTGTGCTCATGTATTTTGTTTTTCTCTGAGTTCTCTTTAATGTGTAAAATCGTGTATCCATTCTAATGTCTTATAGACTATGGATTTTGTTTTTCTCTAGAAATCTTTATTTTCTCCCCAAGAATGGCCTCCCCCAAACGAGAATTCTGAAAAGGCCAAGAGTTATTTATACCCAGAGCGATGGATGGTTGAGAGAGCTTGCTTCGGAGCTCTGTGCTGTCTTCTCACGCTAACCATTCAAAACATGAATAATTTGCCCTGGAAACTAACAGAGTTGAAAATTTCCTCCATTGATATAAAGGCATTCATAAACCCATCAACCGTTCCTATTTTTTATTGCATTTCCTGAAATAGAGCGCTAATTAAAATCAAATTATTCATTAATCTTTTAATATTCAAAACACAAATAGATGCTCTCGAAAATCAAGAGTTGAAACGCTTGTCTTGAAATATAATATCCTGGTGATACTACATTTTCTTTGTGCTTTTAACATTAATATAAAGGGTGGAAAAATCAATCAAATGTAATTATGATAGACATATAATTTAGAATTACGCCAACATGTAATTGAATGCCCTAAAGAACAAAATACTTCATCCCTTTTAGGTAAGAACATTGTGATATGAATCCCCCTTTCTCTTTTGACTATTGAAAACTTATGGCTGTAAAAGGGAGTTTCCCTTTACATACATGTAACAGTATGAATCTAAACAGATGTATAGGTTATTTGATTGGAAATGTCTATCATAGCATACACATTTACAATAAAAGCAGGAGGGGGATACTTTTCATCTCAACTTGCTGTCAAACCTCTGTCACTTTCATATCATCGACCATTCATCCGAACTGTCTTATCAGTCAATTTTGGCCCCCCCCCAAAAAAAAAATTGATTTTGGAATTTTCGCAGAAAATGAAAGTAAATGTACAAGTCCTATTCTATTCATAACTAAATTTCTAGACAGCAATTTCTTTTAGTTTCTGAGATATGAGGGGATTTTCATGGCAAATTTTTGATAAAATGAGCAAATCCCGTAGGAAACGTGTACTGTAGCAGAGCAACAGAGCGATACAACGTTGTAACTGACCATGCGTGGTCAGCCATACTGTCGTATCAGCACTGCATTGACTTTGCCTGTGAAAAAGCGATACGATGTTTTGACTGATCGCGCGCACTGAAATTGCGGTCAGTCAAAACGTCATATCGCTTTTTCCCCATGGCGTTTTTGTACAGGGAAAATCTAAATTTCTCCAACTAAAATTACAAGCATTTACATGTAGCTCTTTTGCGATATTTTCTATGATCCTTGGTTTTTGTCTCACCTGCGAAGCAGAGTGAGACTATAGGCGCCGCTTTTCCGACGGCGGCGGCGGCGGCGGCGTCAACATCAAATCTTAACCTGAGGTTAAGTTTTTGAAATGACGTCATAACTTAGAAAGTATATGGACCTAGTTAATAAAACTTGGCCATAAGGTTAATCAAGTATTACTGAACATCCTATTAGAGTTTCATGTCACATGACCAAGGTCAAAGGTCATTTAGGGTCAATGAACTTAGACCATGTTGGAGGGATCAACATCGAAATCTTAACCTGAGGTTAAGTTTTTGAAATGTCATCATAACTTAGAAAATATATGGACCTAGTTCATGAAACTTGGACATAAGGTTAATCAAGTATTACTGAACATCCTGCACGAGTTTCACGTCACATGACCAAGGTCAAAGGTCATTTAGGGTCAATGAACTTTGGCCGAATTGCAGATATCTGTTGAATTCCCATCATAACTTTGAAAGTTTATGGATCTGATTCATGAAACTTGGACATAATAGTAATCAAGCATCACTGAACATTTTGTGCAAGTTTCAGGTCTCATGATTAAGGTCAAAGGTCATTTAGGGTCAATGAACTTTGGCCGAATTGGGGGTATCTGATGAATTACCATCATAACTTTGAAAGTTTATTGGTCTAGTTCATTAAACTTGGACATTATAGTAATCAAGTATCTCTGAACATCCTGTGCGCGTTTCAGGTCACATGACCAAGGTCAAAGGTCAATGAACTTTGGCCGAACTGGGTGTATCTGTTGAATTACCATCATAACTTTGAAAGTTTATGGATCTCATTCATGAAACTTGTACATAAGAGTAATCAAGTATCACTGAACATCCTGTGCGAGTTTCAGGTCACATGATCAAGGTCACAGGTCATGTAAGGTCAATGAACTTTGGCCATGTTGGGGTTTTTTGTTGAATAACCATCATATCTCTGTAAGTTTATTGGTCTAGTTCATAAAAAGTGGACATAAGAGTAACCATGTATCGCTGAACATCTTGTGCGAGTTAGAGTAGTATTCAAAGTCAGCACTGCTGCTATATTGAACCGCGTGATGCAGGTGAGACGGCCAGAGGCATTCCACTTGTTGTTTGAAAATAAGGATACCAAAGTCAAGCAATTGTCTTGGTCTTTCCAACCATGTATTTTTCTAACAATGAATATGTTGTAAGGCTGGGGAACTAATACCCCTTTCATAAACCCAATTAAAATGAATTAGGCGGCTAATAGCAGCATAATTTGGTCGTAAAATTGGAGGAGGACAAGAGTTATCCGCATTACTCTGATGCTGCTATTATCCGCATAATAGCAGCATCGGGATAAGATTTTGAGTTTATGAACGCATTTCCAAATAATGCGGATAATTGCCATGGTGCGGTCACAAGGTCACCCTTTTCCAACACAACCGCATCGGAGGGGGCGTGTCCAGTTGTCATGGCGATTATCCGCCTTTTTCAGGACGGGCGCTCGTAAAAATAATGCGGCTTATTTTCGGAGTTTATGAACGCAATTTTCATTGAATTATCCGCATTACTCTTAGGCGGCTAATTGGAGGATAGGTTTATGAAAAGGGTATGAATGTGATAATTATAGTAAACTTTGAAGTTGATTTTCTATGAAATGGGTTTGCACCGTCGTGTGATACGATGGTTCGGATGACTGCAGGCAATATGTCAAAATGTCATAAATGACAGTCTCTGTAGTAAAAACATGAATTAAAGAAAAACTTGATTAAGAATAGGTCTCAAATATTTTTCCCATGATATACAATCTACCTTTCAATAACAGTGACCAGCTGAACATAAGATTTAGAATTTTACATTTGCAGGTTTGAATTTCAAGCCAAAAGGTTCAATTTAAAGAGAAATTCCAGTAGTTGCAGTAAACACTGATTTCATGAGTCTGTAAAACCAGGCTTAATTGTCAGTATATCATTGAGGATGAAGATCTGGTACAGTTACATAAACTGAACTTTGTGAAATCTTGAAATCTACGCTGAAAAACGTTCACACTGAAGATCACCAACACAGATAGGCACACGTGGAACAGTGTATTATTATTGCTGGAATAAAGACCCGACGGAAGTGACCGAATCCGCGTTTATTTTGCTTATTTCTCAGCAATTACGCAGTTTCTCCCAGAATCCTTTGGCACATATTTTTTATTCATACAAACAGACACTTGGGTGGTCATTATATTAGATTCTGTAAAAAGTCATTTTGAGATCGTTACCAAAACTGGAATTTATCTTTAAATCTTTGGAGATTTAAAATTAAATCCATTGGATTAGAAATAAACCCGATGTTCAGTTTCCCACTATTGATAGCTGGGTCTGGATTTATTTTGAATAATTTAGAATGTTTATACATATGCATTTTAATGGTGGTACATGTATATTCAGTTTCAACAGTACTTGACAGGCTTTAGATTAGAAATCAATTGAGAAAAGTATTGCATTTTTAATAATAGACCCTTAAAGGAAAGTCCAGAAGAAAATGAACATTTTTTTTCGAATACCTCATTACTTTGATAGTTTAAGGCCGTGTTTATGCTTCCAATTTTCAGGCCAGAATCAGCGTTTCCAAACGTGATTAGTCCAAAACATGGTTGCACTTGCATCCATGCTTACTTTCATTTAAACGCTGTTTCAAAACGCCGATCGTAAACTCACAAAAAGGAGTGTTTGTAAACATCGTTTGACCAGAATCAGGCTTTCTGGGGAAGTATAAACAGAACCACGATCGTAAATGTGTTTAAATGACGTCATTTGGTACATGCTTCCGGTGAGATGAAAATCCGCGGGCAAATACAGTCGCATTGCTCCATGTTATCTCCACGTAATAACAACACTCGGAAAAAAAACTTTCGAAAAAAGGCGCGCCAAATTTGACCTCGCTTTCCTGCTCAATGAAAACTACGATGCGAAGCCACCTGGAAATCGTAATTTCGCCTCTGAAAAGTTATGCATAAACAGCACTCCCAGAACCACGTTTACAATCTGCATTTGAAAATGCTGATTCTGTCCTCGCAATGGAAGCACACACCCTAAGATTCTTATTCTAATTTAGATTTAGATTTAATACTTGTTTCTTTTTATAGAGGTACATGTAGTCTCCATTATCTTTAATTGCAATTTATATTCATATTCATAGAAGAGACCAGAAAATAATATACATCCATTCTCACTTCCAGAAAAAAGGTAATAAAGGGCAAACTGTTCATATCAAGATAGGTTTATTCAGTTGTTACTTTGATTTTCTGAGGCTTCATTTGTCAATTTAAGCAGAAGGGAAATTGATCAGACAGAAGATAAATTGAAATTGTGCACTTTTCTAAAATGGAATCATTTGTATGTCATAGCATTTTAGGTCATACATAAAGCATGAAATAGGAATCTTGCAATTCTAGACATGTTTTTTAGAATTTCTGTATTACAGGGTTTCTTGAAATGATTTTTGGTAGGTACTTTTCACAAATTACTGCCCAAATCTGGGAATTTTTCAGGCCATGGCTCTTTTGAGCCTTTATTCAGGGACGAAATTGCCCCAAGTCCCTTTATGCTTTTTTTTTCTGATTATGTGTACATGCACACTTGAAAAACATTCTGTTATTGACTTTGATACATGTATTTACACATTAAATAATAAAGAGATATTGTAGCAACAAGCATGGACTTGTTGAAACAGAGTACAATATGAAGTATATACTATAACACAACCTAGTTTAGATACATGTACATGTATGACATAGCTTATTCTCTATGGGGGTGGTTTTACATTTAGATTCAGGTAAACTGTGTAATAGATTAATAATAATAATAATAATAGGCATTTATATAGCGCCATCTATCTAGAAATATTCTATTCCGAGGCGCGTTGTTATTATTATTATTACCCCGGCTTTAGCTCGAGCTGCCTCGAGATTCCCACTTGGTGCGCTAGTGCCCTTTGGTAAGCTTTTTATCCTCATTACCGGGTCCCTCGGAAAGGACCTTAAGCCATTGGTCCTCTGGTTGCTTGCTACTTCTTAGCGATCAGGTGAAAAAAATAATCACCACTTCAGCCTATTGTACTTGTATGTTTACAAAAATGAGAAATTTATTATTAAAACTGAAATTAATCCACAAAGATTATTACCCGGTATTGGAAACAGGCATATTCTTGTTTCCAGCATGATGACTTTACATGTACATTTCAAAAATGTTTTTATCCCTATGAAATATACACATATATTGGACATTAAAATGAACAAACAGATTTTTAAAACAAAGGAAATGAAACAAGAACAATTTTTTTCTTGTACAAGTAGATACTGTGCATGTTTTCTGAATTCAAAATGTTTTCATTTTAGGTTGCAAATAAATTGTTCCTTCATTACCACTATAATGTATCTGACACCTGGGGGCAGTATGAATTCTAGGAAACTGCATTTATAAATGCTCAAGTTGCATACTGTGTAGGCCTGCATGTACATGCATCTGTGAATAGTTTGGCTAGGCTTCAAATTTATTACATTGACTGATGTACAGATGGGGGAGGGGCTTGGATGGCCATGGATCCCCCCCCCAAAAAAATGAATAAATAAATAAGTCACAACCAAGAAAAGAAGAAATAGAAAAGGAGAGAAAAGGAAAAGGGGGAAAAAGGTGAAATAATGGTCTTATTTTCTAAAATTCTTCCAAAATCTATTACAAAATTAGGTTAATGTATTAAAAAAGTCAGAATTATTGCTTGCTCACCTGCAGATTTTTAGAAACCTTGCCTTTTATATCATGTCCAGTCCCCTCAAAAGTTTTGGGTCATTATGCCACTGATTACATTTATTCATCAATGGATGGTTTATCATGTTCAGTAACAACGTGTATTGTAGTTTTACTTTAATACTTATTAATATTTCTTGGATAAAGTTTTATTTTATTAGTATTTAAAAGGGAACTTCACACTGCTAATAAGATGGTTAATAGATGCAGAAAAAAGGTTTGAAGGAATCCCTTCAAAGAATATCTAACCTAGTAATAATTTGTTTGAGGTTGATTTTGTGACGTCACATTGAATTAGAAACCAAATTTACGTCAGAGTGAACTTCCCCTTTAATATAGCACGCAGATGTTTTTAGATAAAAGAAATAACTAATCTCTAATAATATTAGCTGGAAGTTGATTCAAATGAAAAAAAAGAAACAGTAAACGGTATTCTTTTTAACCATACAACAGTAAACAACAGACATTTTCACATGTTCTCTCGATACAATCTAGGAAGTTGTAGGACCCTTGATTAGCTTTTAACTACCAAGTCATTGAAATGTCCCCATTACAATTTTGGTAGCATTCCAAAAGGGGAAGTGCATTATTGTTGTCATGTACATGTGCGATATTTGTCAGCGCATGGGGGCGCTCATTGCGTATTAAAAGAAGTGTTAAGGTAACTTTACAAATTTTGTCTCTATTTTCGTCTCTTTTCTGTTTTGTATTGTTGATGTAGTTGTTGTGATAGTCGTACCAGGAAGGGTGTTCTCTTAAGCTCCCCTCCCTGATATGACATATGGGGGCTTGTCCGAAATATGATTTTCCAAGCCATTTTCTTGCTCGGGTTGTGTCCGATCTCGCTTTGGTTTTTTGTGGTTGTCCCACGTATCTAATTTGATGTCGGGTTTTTCTCTCTGCTTTGCTATGGCTTTTGCCTCCCAGTCTCTATGGGCTACGTCTGAGCTCTGTGCGTACATGTAGTTACGTAGCGTAGGCGTTATGATCTTGATTTTAGGATTTAGGTCTATTTATTAAATAGCTTGTACTGCAGTCGTTAATGGCTGGTGCTATTTGATATTTTTATTGTGCATTTTTTCTGCACTTCTAGGACATTTTTTCGTTGCGATACTGCTCTGTAAGTCTGTTCATTGCCTGGATAAGTTTGGCCGGCAACTGAATAGTCTTCAATTCGTAACGTTGTCTACTTCAATGATTTAGACCTATCCTTCTTTAATCAGGTCCTATGCCATTCTAGAGGAGTTTTTGGTGTGACTTTTTTTTTGTCTCTTGTTAGACTGGATCATACTTGGCCTAAGCTAGTTTTGGTTTAGAAACTTCATCACATGACATTTTCATGATTTTTTTCATTTTTTTTTTTTAGACAGTGTAAAAGGTCTCCTAAATATTGCTGGATCTTTCTTTCTTTTTGTTTATATTCCTTCTGTCACTTTACTCGATAGAGAAATATGGCTCAGTTTAACGCAGATACATTTTTGGAGGAAGACCTTACACTCGTTCGCTTGCGTCAGCTGCGTAAAGATGATCTGATAGCGGTTGGACGAAAAATGTCGCTAGATCTTTCGGGTTTGAAGACTAAGGCAGAGCTATTTTCTGCTATTGCGGCCCGCGCAGAATTGATGCCTGAAAGTGTGAGTGGTGATTCTGATGATTGTGATGACAGAACTAAACTTGACAGTGATGGGGTACGGCTTGCACTGGCTCAGATTGAACTAGAAGAAAGAAGAGATAGGCTGAGAGCTGCTGAGCATGAGAGGGAAATGGAAAGGAAGCGACTGGAGTTTGAGATGATGCGTCATAGTGAAATGGTGTCTCAGAGTGGGCAGTTGGGTGAGAGAGAGAAAAGGTCGATGGAAGCTGGGTTCTCTGCCAGGGTAAAGCTTATTCCACAGTATGATGAGACTGATTTAGACTCGTTCTTTCTTTTGTTTGAGAGGGTGGCTAGAAAAATGGAATGGCCTGAAAGTGACTGGGCTTTGCTCATTCAGCAAGTCATTTCAGGCAAGGCACAGTCTGTCGTGTCTGCATTGAGCTATGATCATGCTTTTGATTATTGGAAAATGAAAGATGCCATCCTTCAGGCATTTGAGCTAGTCCCAGAGGCATACCGTCAGATGTTTCGTGATCTCAAGAGGGATCCTGCAGAGACTTGTGTTGAGTTTGCACGTCGCAAAGAGGTTGCATTTGATAGATGGATCCGGTCTCTGAGAATTGAGATGACATATGAATCACTGCGTGAGGTTGTTTTAATTGATGAGTTCACAAGATGCATGTCCCGTGATGTTAAAACATACATGAATGATCATGCTGTTGTTAGTGTCAGAAATGCAGCAATGTTGGCAGATGGGTATGAATTGTCACATAGAAGTAGCGCGTCGCAGCTTCAACCTCCTAGTCCGTTAGCGAGTGGTTTTGGTTGGAGTAGGTCCGAGACATTACATAAGGACGTGGAGAGGTCAAAGTCACCAAAGAGTAAGTTGAGTGGTGGTAGCCAGTCTAATGGTTTTAGACCAGAGGGCAGGTTGTTTTGTGCATACTGTAAGAAGGATGGGCACCTTATTTCTCACTGTCAGAAACTAAAGGACAAGAATACTGGTCAGAATAAAGTCCAGGCCAGCGGTTTTGTTCGGCCGGCTACGGTTTGTGTGGGAGACCCTGTGTGTGTTGATGGGGTGAAGCACAAGTTTCATGATGGGGTGGATGAAGGATACAAGGAATTTATTTCTGATGGCACGGTGAAGTTCACTGTTGATGGTGAAGAATTTCCTGTTGTGATTTTGAGAGATACTGGCTCTGTTCAGACGTTATTAATTGCTGATGAGTCATCCTTGGAATCTTGTTTCACGGGCATGAGAACTCTGATCCAAGATGTGAATGAAGGTTTCAAATCTGTTCCTCTGTATGATGTAGAACTTTGTAGTGGGCTGGTTTCTGGGAGAGTGACAGTTGGCATTGTTTCTCGATTGCCTATGAAGGGAATCACAATGCTGCTTGGCAATGATTTGGCTGGAGGTAAGGTGCAGCCATCTACTGTTTTGAGTGACGTGCCGGTAGTGGATTCCAAGACAGAGGCTTTGAAAACAGCTATCCCGGGTATTTTTCCATCTTGCGCGGTTACCAGGGCACAGGCTATGGCAGGGCGAGATGAGAGAGAGGTTGAACATGGTGGTGACATAGATTTAGGGGATACAGTTTTTAGAGATCTGAGTGAGAGTATGAATAGTCAGTCTGGTGATGATAGGACTATTTTCAGCCAGCCTGCCTTGATTGCAGCCCAACAGTCAGCTGCGGACTTGAAAGGTTTGTATCGTGTTGCTCTGACAGCAGGAGAGGCAGAGAAGGTCTCACAGTGTTATTACATTAAGTCTGGTGTGTTGATGCGGAAATGGTGTCCTCCTGGTCGCCCAGCTGATGAAGATTGGGTGGCCGTGGATCAGGTTGTTGTCCCGCCTCAGTATCGAGCAGAGATTCTAAGGTTAGCTCATGATATTCCCCTTGCTGGACACCTAGGTGTGAGGAAGACAGTGGCCAGGATTAGGGCCCATTTCTACTGGCCTGGGCTTAGGAAGTGTGTGTCTGAGTATTGTAAGTCATGTCATGTCTGTCAGGTGGTGGGCAAGCCACAACATCACATCAAGCCAGCCCCACTTATTCCAATTCCTGTTTTTCCTGAACCATTTAGCCGTGTATTGATAGATTGTGTTGGCCCATTGCCAAAAACCAAGGCAGGTTATCAGTACTTGCTTACTGTCATGGATTCAACCACACGCTTTCCAGAAGCTTTTCCATTGAGGAACATTAAGGCTAAGACAGTTATTGATGCCCTCTTGGTGTTTTTCACACGCTATGGACTCCCTCAAGACATCCAGTCGGATAGGGGTTCTAATTTCACATCTAGTGTATTCCAGGAAGTGATGCATCAATTAGGTATCAAGCAGGTGAACTCATCACCTTACCACCCACAGTCGCAGGGTGCCCTTGAGAGATACCATCAGACCTTAAAGACAATGATCAAGTCTTACTGCTCTGAGAACACTGGAGACTGGGAAAAGGGTATTCCATTCCTCTTATTTGCTTCTCGTGATACTCCTAATGAATCTACAGGATTCACCCCATTTGAGCTTGTGTTTGGCCATGAGCCAAGAGGTCCTCTCAAGGTAGTGAAGGAGCACATGTTGTCAGAGTCTGAGGTGGAGAGTGGGAATGTGCTAGATTATGTGTCACAATTTCGCGAAAGACTCTTGAGGGCGTGTGAACTCGCGGGGGAACATTTGAGGTCGTCTCAAGGTGTAATGAAGGCCCGTGCAGATAAGAAGGCAGAACCTCGCTCATTCGAGCCTGGTAGCAAAGTCCTTGTGTTACTGCCCATTCAGGGTGAACCTCTCAGAGCTAAGTTCAGTGGGCCATATGTGGTAGAGAAGAACTTGGGTAAGGAAACCTATCTTGTGAGTACTCCAGACAGGAGAAAAACAAAGAGGGTTTGCCACATTAATATGCTGAAGAAGTATTATGATCGTGACGAGGTGGCGACAGTTGCTGTTGTTTGTGAAAAGGCAGCAGAACATATTCCTGGAGAACTTGAAATCCCAGTGGAAGCGGAGATTGGTGAAGGGATGTCTGGAAAGGTGAATAATTCACATGTGATGGCTAATCCCTCAAAGATATTGGGTCATCTATCAGATTTTGAACAGCAGGATGTAGTACAAATACTTCTTGATTACCCTGAAGTATGTGGAGATAAGTTGGGATATACCGGAGAGGCTATTCATGATGTTGATGTAGGCGATCATCTGCCTATTAAACAACATCCCTACCGTTTGAATCCAAGAAAGAAGAGCCAAGTGCGGAAGGAACTTGAGTATATGCTTGCATGTGGTGTCATTGAGCCTAGTCAGAGCTGTTGGAGCTCACCTGTAGTTCTTGTTCCAAAACCAGATGGGAGTCAGCGTTTTTGCATTGACTACAGGAAAGTTAATGCTGTAACAAAACCTGACTCGTTTCCGCTACCTCGTATTGAGGATTGCATTGATCAGATTGGCAATGCAAGGTATATCACAAAGCTGGATCTGATGAAAGGTTATTGGCAGGTGCCATTAACAGAGAGGGCAAGGGAAATCTCTGCATTTGTTACCCCGCAGGGGTTATTCCAGTGTCGGGTTATGCCCTTTGGCATGCGGAATGCTCCAGCGACATTTCAACGGCTCATGAATTGTGTAATTGCAGGACTTGACAATGTTGTAGTATATCTTGATGATATTCTAGTAGTTAGTGATACCTGGTCAGATCATCTAACTTGCTTGAGAGATGTGTTTGTCAGATTGACCAAGGCAGGACTTGTTGTGAATTTGTCAAAGTGTGAATTTGCGCAGGCGACAGTTACTTACTTGGGTCATGTAGTAGGGCATGGATGCGTTGCCCCACGAGAGGCAAAGGTCCAAGCTATTGTGGATTTCCCTGCCCCTTCCACAAAGAAGGAGGTGATGAGGTTTCTGGGCATGTGTGGATTTTACCGCAAGTTTGTTCCTAATTTCAGTGACATTGTTGTTCCTCTTACAGATCTTCTCAAGAAGGGGACTAAGTTTGATTGGACCAAACCCTGTGAGATTGCCTTTCAGAAATTGAAAGCTGTTCTGATCTCAAAGCCTGTGTTGCAGGCTCCTAATTTTGAGCATCCGTTCCTACTGGCCACTGATGCAAGTGAGGTAGGAGTTGGTGCAGTTCTCCTTCAGTTGGATGAAGAGGGTTTCATGAAACCTGTGAGCTACTTTTCGAAGAAGCTTGATGTACACCAGCAAAGATACTCTACGGTAGAGAAGGAGTGCCTAGGTCTGGTGCTGGCAGTTCAACACTTTGATGTGTATTTGAGTAGCTGCCCCGATGTGACCGTTTTCACGGATCACAATCCACTAACCTTCCTCGAAAGGTTTAGGAACAAGAATCAGAGACTGTTCCGTTGGAGTCTGTTTCTTCAGCCTTATGGGCTGAACGTGACTCATATCAAAGGAAATGACAATGTTATTGCGGATACGCTTTCTAGAGTTTAGACAAATCTACAGTCAATTGCCAAATAACCTCCTTAGAAACAACAAACAAAACAATAATAATAAAAAAAAAAAACCGACAACAAAAAAAAAAAACAGAAAGCTGCAAACCGGTCGTTAACTAGTATTCACATAATAAAAAAAAAATAACACTAACAATAATAATAATTTTAAAAGAAAAGTTATTTTCTTTTTTTTACTCCATTATCCAGGTGGTCAAGCAATGTTTTGAGATGAATGTCTATAATAGTTTATTAATAACTATCTTTTAATGACAAAAAAAAAATATATATCAATTACATGGAACAATTCATTATGTTCTAACAAGTCTACATATTCTAACTCTTGTTCTCTCCATTTATTTATTTTTTCTCTCTTCAGGTTCTGCATTTGTAAACATGAAGCTGGATCAAAGTTCTTGCATTGAAGGACTTAATTTCATTTTTTATGTTGCTATGGAAAGGTTATATATATATATATGTATATAAAAAGACAAAAAGTCTTGCAGAGTTAAGTCACCTTGTTGTATTGGCATATGTTTTTTTTCGCGTGATATTAGAATTCCAAAGGTAAAACCAGCTTGTTATTGACTGAAGTTTTCTGCATCTCTTTTTGTAAAGGTTTATAATGATACGTCTTGACTACACACTTGGATGGATTGTGTTTGTTTTCATATTACTTATTCTTCTGAGTGTTATAATGTTATTTCAACATGCTTCTTTAAATGAAGGAAAGTTAAATTGCTATAACTTTCTTTTAAGGGGGGAGGTATGTCATGTACATGTGCGATATTTGTCAGCGCATGGGGGCGCTCATTGCGTATTAAAAGAAGTGTTAAGGTAACTTTACAAATTTTGTCTCTATTTTCGTCTCTTTTCTGTTTTGTATTGTTGATGTAGTTGTTGTGATAGTCGTACCAGGAAGGGTGTTCTCTTAAGCTCCCCTCCCTGATATGACAATGTGGAAAGAACAGTTAGTTCTATTGTGCTTTTCAACGGAAGTATTCATTTGTGAGATTTTGACCTTTTGTTGGAGCACTTTTTTTTTTTTTTTTACAACATTTCGTCAGTAATTGTTATTCCACTTCTCGCTTTTGTCACATCTCTGCAACCACACATTGACTAGAAGCCACAATGTGTGTGTGTATGTGTGGACAATTAATAATTGTTGGTTTGGCTGGACCAGAATTAGACTTTGATATAATCAGGGGTGCGATAGTTCAGATTTTTATCTGAATTCAGATTTTTTGTTTTGATTTTCCGCTGAATTTCAGCTTATATTTGATTTTCCTCTGTACAAAAAGTATGGGAGCTCTTTGATATTTCAGACTTTTTCAATACTCTTCAGCTTTTTTTCAGATCTTTTTATTTGTGCTGTCACAGTTATGAAGCAAAGCAAATATTTTTATTAATTTTTTTTTTAATGTGGTGACTGACTGGTGATTCTTGAACTTCAGATTATAGGCTGGAGCAAGTAGGAGCAAAAGAGCAGAAATAATTTAAAATGGTCATGTAGCTCAATGCACAAATCTAGACTAGATTTTATAGCCAACCCTTCCACAATTTTGGTGCATGATATAGAGGCCGACATGTATGTATGGTAGAAAAAAATCCCAGGGGGGCCACTTTCATTGACAAGTTGATACCATGCGCGACCATGGGGCACCCTAATCATGTACTTTCCATATTCTGAAAATTCACCCCTTAGCAAGTATTGGAGTGTGAAAACCTACCCTTAACAAGTATTGGAATCAAAACAATTCCCTTGGCTAGTATTCCCTGAATTGATCCCTAAACAAGTACAACGATATTTTTTATTGCATGTCACCGTTGTCGGTTTTACCTTTACCTGATTGGGTTTAGTACAGCCCCTGCACGTGCAACTCCCATATCTCGCGCAAAATCATCTACTCTAAATGACTCTTGGGGCAAAAGTACATCCTTTATAAAACATTTTAGTCTTAATTTTAACAACCTAGCAAATTTGACCCTAAACATGTAGCTTTCCTAGCGAAAATAGATACCAGTTTTTATTATTTTAGTGTTTTTGACACCCTTTTTACGTTTACGCAGGCAACGTGCCCTATCTTGAAAAAGAATCCTTTTTACATGTTTTTATGGTTGCGCATGGTATCCACTCGTCAATGTAAGTGG
Organism: Lytechinus variegatus; assembly: GCF_018143015.1. Lineage (NCBI taxonomy): Eukaryota > Metazoa > Echinodermata > Echinoidea > Temnopleuroida > Toxopneustidae > Lytechinus > Lytechinus variegatus. The sequence goes on along the minus strand of NC_054744.1, from coordinate 3,699,930 downwards.
CCCCTCTGGGAATAAAATCCTGAGGCCAGCATACAACACTGTCAATAATTGTGAAGTACATGTAGGTATTGGCCCTTGTGATTTCAATTTTTGGGTAATTTTGACTTTATGCAGCAGTACACATAGACTAAAATACTACCATAATGAATGATTCATGAAATTCATTTTAATACATTTCTGTGAAATACCTAAATAGATAAAGATGGAATCCACCGTTCATGAAACCACAGCATTTCAAGCTCAGTTTGAATTACTTTTCCATGCTGTTATCTTTGATAAATTCATTAAAAGATTACAATTGTAATGAGTCTATTCATATTTGTTGAGTCATTTCATGATTACAATGCGAATGATTGTTCAGGTCAACACCAAGACAAACAACATCAAGAACGTGTGGACTTTGTGGTAGATAACTTGTTTGCTTAATAAATTTCAGTGTTTCAGGAAATCATCAGCAACTTTTCAAAGAACAATACCCATCTTTGTTATATATTTTACACAAATGCTTGATAAATATGCCTATAAAAAACTAGTATTAGTTATCCCAAATGGGAATCTGGATGGATTTCAAGGTGTAGCATCAAACATGTCATGACTCTCAATGGAGTATTATTAATTAACTTTGTTAAAATCTGATTCAAGATTTTACATTTATTCGTCTTTTTGGCTCTTTACTGTACATGAATATCATGATAATCCTGTGAGTGCAGTTATTCGCTCTTGTAACCCTATCGTCACCTTTAACTAATTAGCATAGATGCATTAACATTGAGAACCAGCTGAGCTCAGTATTATATTCCTGCATGACAGACTCTACTTGCATTGGGTTCTTTCATACCTGCCTAATCACAGAAAATACCTACATAAAATGTAGCAAATTGCCAGTATGAGAGCAAATTAATAGTAATTTCACTAAAAGAAAATGCCTGCAGTGGAAGAAATCATACATGTATGTAATGGCATGATGGATGGATCCAAAATTGCACGGATGACGTCATTATAGAGGTGTACAGTGGATAACTCTCCGTACTTTGAACCACAAGGTCTGGGGTTAAAATCCCATCGCAGCACTCACATCTTCTGGCAAGGCGTTTATCTACATTTGCCTCTCTCCACCCAGGTGTAGTAAATGGGTACCCAGTATGAAGGAATTCCTTGAATGCGTGAGCGTCCGATCAGGATAGCTGTGCTAAAGCCGGGGAAATAATATGCAGCGCTTAGAAACATTTTTTTTTAAGGGCTATATAAATGTTGCATATTATTATTATTATTATTGTAAAATGAGCTGAATGATTAACATCAAACAACCAATCAAGTGACATGGATATATCTAGGCGTTATATAGTTCTCATTATGGGTATGTCAAATGGGTATGGTTGCATGTTTATGGTGTGCAAATCGTTATGCTCGCTTGTGTACTCAGCAAAAACTGTGGTGTTTACCGGTGTACATGGAAGACCACACCAGTTATTTTACACCGGTGTTAAATTGGTGGTGTTAGTTTTACACCTATAGGTGTTATTACAACACATTTAGTTGTTACATTTACACTCTGGTGTTATGTTTAATCTCGAGGGTCTAATATGTGTAACACCTCAGGGTGTAATCCTCTGTTAACACCAATTGGGTGTCGGTTTTAACACCGCAGTTTTTACAGTGTATCCCCTCATTTGGGCAAGTGATTCTATACTTCAGATTTGGAGATACCGAAGAATTATAGAAGAGTCATAATGTATGCCTACATGTTCAAATAATTTTTTCTTGCAAAAGATTTTCAGATTGATAATAAGCAATATTGGATACTGAGAGACAAGTTTCTATTGGAATGTGATTTTTTAGGAAATATTATATGCCATAAATCAATGGCATTCCTCCACCACATTGTATTACGTAGATGTACGTTTGACCAAAATTTGGTTCGATCAAATTATTTAGTTTGCTTCTTCCTGACAAAATAGAGGTAGCGCTAAATTAAATGGGGCGTGATGATAGCCCCTATCCCCAATTTCAGTATATTTTGTATTGTGGCACTTTGAGTGGTTTTATGGCTCCAAGAGCTAGCTCAAACTACCTGCATAATTTGGAATAAACGAGGATAGTGATATGTTGTATTAACTTTCATTCTTGCCATATATGCATGCCCACGCACCATCCATAACCAGAAAGTACCGGTACCGTTGGACTTGTTACTTTATATAGGCCTATGTGTAGCTTTAGATGAGAAGTTGTGAGTTAAGAAGCATATATATATATATATATATATATATTATTTGGACTCATATTCCAAAGAAGTCATATAGTAGAGTAGGCCAATTATGTAAATGAATGTACATGTATTCAAAGAAATATTAGACACCGTTCTCACTACTGTCCTAAAACTAATTTACTGGAAACTAGTTTAATGTGTAATGAGAACGGTTGAAGCGGTCTTGGAAGTGATCTTCAAAACTGGTTCAGAAAACCACCTCACGATGTAGTTTTAAAGGTTGCTTTCGGGAAGCAATATTTGCACATTTCAAGCGCGCTACTCCACATACTTTATGTGGAATGCCTACATGTATGCTGCAGTTTTAAATTTTTTGTGAAACATGGCACCCCACTGAGAGTGCAACAAGATCGCTTTACGCAAAGTGGTTTTAAAAACCCCTTTTCGGGTGATCAAAGCAAAGCGATCTTCCAAACTAGTTTCCTTTCCTGAACCGGTTTCCAATAAACCAGTTTTAGAAAGTATAATGAGAGCAGTGTCTTAAACTCTTAGCTGGCCTGGACAAAAGACTGTATCTAGGTACATGTAAATAACTCATCATGGCTCCTTTCTACAAATTTGAAGTTATTTATTTTTTTATTTTTTTTCCCTTTCAATACATGTAGATCTCTTCTTGAATTTACAATACAGTTCTACATTGTACCTTGCATGCACTGTAGATGTGTATAATATACAAATAATGCACATAAACGCGTGCAGGCAGGACCAAATAATGAACTCTGCAGACCTCGGTGCGGTACATGTATATCCCTTTGGCGTGTTGAGCACAGAGTTCATTATTCAGGTCCTCTATGCACAAGAATGTGCGCATTGTTTGTTTTATACAACCCCCATGTTACTGAGTTGCCCCAAATGCTACATTTTATCTAAATTCTAGATAATTCTAGATAATTCCAGACCTTGCACTATCCTGCACTCTGACGTCAGAGTGCAGGATAGTGTGTTTTGTATGCAATAGTGCGATTCGCTGAATATCATGTGATCCGATTTGGACCAATCAGATTATAGAACATTCTTGGGAGTTGTATGCAATACCAACATTGCACATATTTCCATCTCTGCTGTACATATCCTTCACTCACGTTAAGGGGTCAGAATGCAAACCTATGATAACTTGTGTACTGTAGGCCTTCTAAACAGCACGTTTTATACGTGAAGACCCTTTTGTTGATCAAAGTTTCACTCAGGGTCTGTGCCTGCAGACTATATTCTTTTAAGGCAAATTTGCCTTCAAAATGCCCAAAATATTTCTTGTCTCTACTTGAAATAAAGCTGTAATTTAGAATCATAAACATAAATAGGGGAAGATACCCCATTCCCATCAGTGTTTCCACAGATCCAAAACATATTTCCCGAAACTGAATTCCAAATTTCTCAAAATTCATAGACAGTTACTGGAATTTTCAAGTTTGATTTTTAACACAAATTGGACAAAAATACAGCGAGCCTAACTTTGGTGTAAGTGACCAAAATCAAGGAATTTGATTTTTTTTTTTGGTTCACAATATTTTAGAAATAGAAACAAATTACAAAATGTGAGTGCACAGCGCAAGTGTAAACTTTTGAACTTCGTATCGAGGCAACAATTCTAATGACTATAACATGAATATTAAAAGTTGCTACTTTAATTGTTTAATTGTAATTTTTGGATTTCCTGGAATTACCTGGAATTGTTTAATTTTCTGAAAATTACCTGAAAATGATCGCGATTTCCTGGAATTCCGGTAATTTCCTTGAACACCGATTCAGGTAATGGTGTGTGTTCTTAGTCCTTATTCCTTAATACGGTCCTAGTCAAATGTCCTGCAAGCGGCTTTTCATTACCACTCCTCAACATGTCATCAAAGACAAAACACGGGGAATACGGGAAAGCCGCTATGAAATGACGCATAGTGCCTTTATAGCCAGATGCAAAACCCGTAACAACATACAAAATAATTAAAACATTAGTTATGAATAGTCTGCTTTCACTTAACAAATTAAAACATTATTTTGGAGCCCTGCATGGTTTCACTGGACTAATTAAAACATTAGTTTAGAACCCTAGTATCAACGAAGAAATGAACTCATTACTTTACATGTAGATCTCTAGTATCACTGAACAAATCAAAACATTAGTTTTCGAGCCCAGGTTTTCACTTCAAAAATATTTGTAAAGGATCTATCATCAAAACACGGATGACTGCAAAAGGAAATGCCTTCCTTACTCTCGATGAATTCATGTCGTGTGGGAAAAGAGTGAATGTTATTAAGTTGAGTCACATCCAGAGATAATCCAGAAAATCATTCGGCGTGATGGATTTTGGAGGAAGTTTTGATGGAGATTGGAGACTTATGACTGATAACGTGGAGGTTCAGAGATACATGTTCTCCCCTTTTTGAAGAATGCAAACATAGACACCATTTTCATTATACTTTCTAAAACTGGTTTACTGGAAACCGATTCAGGGAACCAATTTGGAAGATCGCTTTGCTAGCGTTCCCATTTGGTTTCCAAAACCACTTCAGTGGGGTGACATGTTTCTCGCGAAATTTGAAACTGCAGTGTAGGCATTCCTTATACAGTGTGTGGAGTAAAGTGCTCGATAGGTGTGAAGAACGGTTGTGTCCTCACTTACTCTACCAGTTTAACGAGGCAAAGTGATCTTCAAAACTACACCGCGAGGTGGTTTTCTGAACTGGTTTGGAAGATTGCTTCCAAGACCGCTTCGACCGTTCTCATTACACGTTAAACTAGTTTTAGGACGGTAGTGAGAACAGTGTCTTAAACTGTTAAAGTCAGAAAGACTGAACTAAACCGATGTCTATGGTTCATGAAGCAGGATGCTGTAGTTTATAAAAAAAGAGAGAAAAAGTTCCACACGAGAAGCTCCCTAAACATTGCCAAACTGTGCTTATAATGCTTTGAAAGTGTAATAAATGATTGTTATAATATGGAGATAGAAACATCTGTGAGAAATGACACTTTATTAACCCTTGATCACACTGAAGTGGGTGACTATTCGCCTCAAAGTTTCAGAAGTTACAGCCCTTGTGTATTGTCCATAAAACATCAAAAACATTTTTTTTGGCTAAACTTTTGCATGAACAGGAGATAGAAAGATGTAGCCATGTATATCATTTTGTTTTCTTCTGTTTTGTGAAGTTACAGATTTTCATATTCGATTTTTCAGACCTTTGCAAGTGATTTCCCAAGAGAAAAATTGACTTTTAACTTGAAAATAGACTTGATGCCTTCTGGCTCTCAAGAGCTGATTTTCACATTAATGTTCATCTGTAAACTCAAAACTGTAAACTAATGATCAATTGATTATGCAGAGTATAAAGTCTAACTATTTGACTCTTCTAATTTTGGTTGCTGAAGTTTAAGATTATTTTGATTAAGCTGTATTCATCTTCATGACACTTTTATAGGCCCTGTATAGTTAAGACTATTATGTTATGCAATGCTTTAAGATGTCTCCTAGAGATAGCCTATTGTCCTTCCTTTATTCTCCTAAGAACTTCCCCCTTATTTGGGCTTGTCTTAAATATAAAAGACATGTACATGTAGCCTAATCAGCTACACGTGTATGTCTTTTATAGAATGACCAAGTGTCTTTCTTTATTTTGTTTTCCTCATATAATACCATTACCAGCAAGTTTGCAAGGTCGGGTCAACTTTCACTTTTTCCTAATAGGTGTTGCCGGCCTGTGTGTCGCTTGATAAACTGGAGTTTGGTTCAGAGGAGATTCAGAAACCGATACCTAATGTACAGTAAAGTATGTGTAATTGGAGTTGTCTGTTGCCTTATGTACTATAGGATGCTCTATCTATTTGTCATCTCTGTCACTACTGTGTATGCGATTGGGATTTTTTGATGATTGTATCAGTCAGACTGTATGAAGATTGGAGCACGTCTAAGAAGGGTGGAGGACCGCTGTAGTATACTTGTCTTATCTTCTCTCCCACATGCCTGTCTCCGTGCATTGCTTCACACTCCCTTGTACACAGACACACTAAGCTTGGGTGGGAAAGTGATTTTCCCAGATTCATTTTCCCTTTCTTTCTTCTGGCTGCTTTTGTTGTGGCTCCAGCAGCTGAAAAGGAGGAAGTGTTCCACCATGTGTCGTGACCTGGTAAGGTCGTGAGAGGTCAGTCGAGGTCAGACCGAGGAGGAAAGCCGAATGACACATTTGCCAGCAAGGTTAGAAAACACCCATCCTAGCTCGCCGCCGCCGAAACATCCCAATCAGGCCAGCCCATCATCATCAGGCCAGCCGGCAGCAAGCCAGTGCTTCTAGCCAACTCGGCCAGCCAGCCAGCCTTGTCGGAAGCCCCACAACACCGCCAGATGCTGCTTCGTTCATCTTCCCTTCACCAGCAGCCAAGCTTATGCTAAACACGCCCTGTAGCTATAATTGAACACTTTCCCCCCATTTTGAGCAAGGAGGAAGTTATACAGCACTATAAAGCATGGCCGCTCTCAGGTGAGTACCGCTACCAACCCAAAATAGTGTGGTCATTGTGATTCTGAAGGATCAATTTACACTTTTCCGTTTTCCTTTTATTGTCCTCTGTTCAGTGAGTTGGACAGACTAAAACTATATTTCATGAGTCATTCTCATACTTCATTCGTAGAAAGGATGATATAGCTATAAATTGTGACAATCCCTATTAATATTTACAATCACTCCTTGAATTTGTCAACAGACTGTATTGTACACATGGTACATGTATTGTATGCTGTCTTCAGTGTCAACTATTTAAAAGAGTAGGCCTAAGTAGGTCAGTTGACTGCAGCAATGCACAAATTTTCTGAAAGATTGTGTGTTTTACCATTGATACTCTAAAACCAATGGGGAATAGTTCTCCTGATCACCTGACAGTCTTCACTGATTTTTGTTGTGTGGTCATTCAGGTAATAATTTTCCTGTTTAATATCACATCGCAATTTGATTTTCAGTTTTTTTATAGCACTTTTACTTTGAAAGAACAAAGTTGAAACCTCTTCTTTTACTTCTGGCATGAAGTTTCAAGAAAGGACCATTCATATTTGTCAATATTTATGGAAACCATCAGGAGAAGATGTTTTCATGTTTACCAAACTGAAGCCTCCTGTTTGTTCTTGCTTCATAAATTGCCCAAAGTTGTTTGTTTTCTGGAATGGTGATCTTGAAATGGCAATCTTGAAGGTAAATACTTGTACATGAAGTGGCTTTTTGAAATAAAAACATGTAACATGTAGCTTGAAAAAGCTTTGATGAATCCTAATGTATGGTTTTCATTTGAAATTTTCTTTCTTCACTCTTTATTAATTGTTGATAAAAAAAATGGTGATCAGAACAAATGGCACTTGTGCACATGTAGTTATACAGTTGGTTCCATGACATTTGCTCTTGCGACAATTTCACCACTGTAAATTCTACACACTAAACAAAATTACCAACTTGAACCCTTGATTTAACACTAAACCCTATCCTGTTACCACTAAAACCCCTTTGCAACCCTAACCATAATCTTAGACGAAATAATGCCCGGAGCAACTGTTGTGCCACCTTACAGATACTTGTAGTTTTATAGAAAGCTCATTCAAAAAGTGTTTTATACCCGGGGGGCCACTTCCATTCACAAGTGGATACCATGCGCGACCATGGGGTCTCGAAAAGCACCCTAAACACGTAATTTCCATATTCCGAAAATGCACCCCTTAACAAGTATTGGTGTGTAAAAACCTACCCTTAACAAGTATTGAAAACAAAACGATACTCTTGGCAAATATTCCCTGAAATGAACCCCTAAACAAGTACAGGAATGTTTTATTGTTACGGGTCCTTCGGTCGTCGGCTTTACCTTATTTGGTTTATTATGACCCCACCTTCTACACCTCGCGCAAATCGGACTCTAAACACGAAGTGTTGGGGCAAAAAGGACATCCTTTATAAAACATCTTAATTTTGTTTTATCACCCCCGCAAATTCGACCCTAAACACGTAATTTTCCTAGCGAAATAGATACCCTTTTTTCATTATTTTTGTGTTTTTGACACCCTTATCACGTTACGTACGTAACGTGCCCTATCCTGAAAAGGACATCCTTTTTACGTGTTTTCTTGGTCGCGCATGGTATCCACTCGTCAATGTAAGTGCCCCCCCCCCCCCCGGGGTTTTCTAATAAGAATTTTAGTTCATAGCAATGAAGATGAGAATAATTGTTTTTGAAAAGTGGAAGAAGGCCTACATAAATGTGTAAGAAACAAAAGTCATAAATGGAATTAAGTATGCGTAGTAGTCTATGGATAGCCCATTAATATCAAACACCAGTGAACTCTTCTGGTTTCAAAAATGTTTACATGTAAATGATTTTTGCAAGTGGAAATAAGAGAAACTGCATTTCAGAATTCAAAATGCCTTTAATTTCTTTTGAAGATTCCATAAAATATCATACCTCTCCAGACATACATTCTATCATCATACCACGAGTGTGCATGCATGTGTAATGTATGCAAGAGATATTTCTGACTCATATTCCAGTCACATGTGGTGTCTTCCAGAATAGATGACGGAATTATTTTCAAGAGAGGCGACGACGAGAGTCATTGTCTTGAAGCTCCTCTTGTTCTTGGACCCCGTAACGATATGCAGTGCCCCCGCTGACAAATCTCATTACATGCATGCATCCATCGTGAGATAATGGGAAGGAGATTAACATAAATTAATTCATACTTGACTTGGGCAATGACAATATAAATGGACATTCCTTGATCCACTTTCTTTTCATGTTGATACCATTTGCATACAGGAATGTTTTGAACAAATTTTCTCGATGTACATGAACAATTTTATCAGTTAATTGTAAAAGTACATGAGGTCAATTGATTACAAGTTTATCTGCTAATAGGAAAGATGACATTTCCTGATTAGTTTATACATGTAGTGACAGTCATGGGTGAAGAATGAATTCTTATTTTACCACTGAAACAAGTGCAAGTGATATTGCAGGCCTAGTATACATACATCATACTGATCATTTGATACAGTCTATCATTGTTATTTGTCACTAATACCTCGGACACATTTGCTCTCTGGCTGCCGGCCATACGATGAGTTGAAAACAGCCGTTTTAACATTTTTTTTACCAGCTAGACATAGGTGGCATGAGTAAGAATGAATAAAACAGCTGTTTTTAGTAGTATTAAAATTAGTTACTGTTCCCTTTTAATAATTTAAAATATTTTAGTTTGATTCATATTATCATTTAAGTAACAATATTTGTTTATTTATGTTACTAAGTATTGTTATCTTTGATTTAGATTTTGACTATATTTTCATGTATGATGTGATGATTTATGTTGTTCTTTATGTTTTCATCAGGTCATTGTTAAAAAACAGTTTTATACTGATCTTTTGTACCTGATTAAATATGTTCTAATAAATAAATAAATAAAAAAAAACAGCTGTTTTTGACTCGCCGTAGAGCAAATGTGACTGAGGCATCAGTTGAAGTTACATGTAATTGTCAGTATTTTCCTGACATAGAGACCTTTTTTAGAGAGTTGTAAAATAAATACTATACAGGGATATTAAATTGCACATCAACATGTGTTGGTGAATGGAGACATTGGCTCAAATTACACGTCTCGAATCCGGGAGATGAAGGATCACAATATTTTTTTTCCCAACATTGTCATACGTAGGCCTATACATGTATGTTGGAGGATAAACATATTCTTGGCTGATAATTTACTTCCTTGAGGTGTGATGTTATAAAAATATATGCTGAATAAAAATATTTCTCATTTAATTTTTATAGAGTTTAAAAAAAGTTAATTTGTACATTTGTGTCAACTTATCGTAGTTCACTCCTGCAAAAAAAAATTCTGTATGGGGCTATTTTCCTGTCCTCTGTTCTTTCCAAATTTACTTTTTGTTTTTGAGTTACACAATATTTTAGGCCTATATTAGAACTTTTAGATCATTTGGGCTTTGCCTTGGTTATTTTTTTTTTGGAGGAAAGCTGTGTGTTCTGTTCATAAACCAATTGAATAATATTAGAGCTATTTTTAATCTGAAACTTGATAATTTATAGAATTAATACAAATGCAATTTTGCTAATTGGAAATTGAATGTTAAGATTTGTCAAGTCTATTCCTATGTGTGTACAAGCTATGTGTAAAAGGATTGGTTGATATATATCTGTTCTGTATCAGAAACTTGCATTGATAGATAGAATGGAGAGAAATGATATAAATTGAAATTATAAGATTTTTTGTGAATTAATGTAAAATTCTTCGATGTCCATTTCCGAACTGTACATGTAACTGTACAAGACGTTCATTATCCATCACAATGTGCTCGTGTGCTGTCCAACCATTTCTTTGAGGAGGATATTGGAGGATGGATGAATTCTTGAAGGCAGTCAGCCTTGGCCATAAAGGTCATAGCATTGGATCTCATTCATGTGGGAGGAGGAAGAATGTCCTTCTAATGCCAACCAAAATCCCTCAAGTCTTCATCTAAAAGAGAAGAGAGAGATAAAGAGGGAGGTGTTTGTCACCTATCCAAAGGTTTCGCGGCTGTATAGCACCTCATTCACACGATGGAGTGAAAATGGTATACACCGTTCTCACTACTTTCCTAAAACTAGTTTTACTGGAAACTAGTTTAGTGGAACGTGAAGTGAGAACGGTTGAAGCGATCTTGGAAGCGATCCTCCAAACCGGTTCAGAAAACCACCTTGCAACGAGTTTTCAAGATCGCTTTGCCTCCTTAAACTGGCTTTAGCGTGAGGACACAACCGTTCTTCGGGAAGCAATCTTCGCACATTCTGATTGCTCTACTCCACACGACAGGTGTAGGATGCCTGAGCTGCGGTTACGAATTTCATACGAAAACATGTCACCCCACTGAGAGTGTTTCCATAGCAACAACAGCGTTTTATGTGAAGTGATTTAGAAAACAACTTTCGTGTGACCAAGTGGGAACGCTGGCAAAGCGATCTTCCAAACTGGTGTCCTGAATCGGTTTCCAGTTCACTAGTTTTAGAAAGCGTAAGAGAACGGCCTCATAGAATTACATGTATGTTGTGAATCTGCGGATAAGTCTTTGGATGTTGAATCACAAGGTCTGGGGTTCTAATCCCACCTTAGCACTACTGTCCTTTGTAAAGACATTTTATACATTTGCCACTCTTCAACCAGGAAAAGATATATGATTTTGAGTATGTTGAGTGCAATGTGGAGGAACTTTGTCGGCTACCATCTCAGCTGTGACAGAGTTACTACACTTTAATAGCAGGCGCCATGAGGAGACCGATATGAGTGCCGCGCAAGTGGCCATTTTTAATCAATTTATTATCAGTAGTAAAGAACACAGAAAATAAATGCCTACATATTAGGTCTGTTGGTGTATATGTAATATTATGTTTTATTTATTTGATTATTATTCACCTGTGATAGTTGTCAGGAGATGGATGGTTATAGCTGTATTTTGATTGATAAAGTAGCTCAGGATTCATCTACTAATAATTAGTAAAAAAAAACAGCTATATGGTCATCAAAACTTTATTTTTTTTACGTATGCAGGGGACAAAGTCTATCGTTTCTTCTCTTGGCATTTTTAGAGGGAAATCTGTGTGGGCGTCCTGTAGGACGATGCGTGGTGGGGGTATGTGCATTTGAGACATGGTTCATTTAGTCTTTTTCCTCTCATTTGTACCATAACCAATTTCATGCCAAGCCGACTATGTTATGGTGATATGAGGCCAATCTTTGTCAAAGGAAAATTGTTTTAACACAAGAGAAGTAGGCCTTCATTGATATAGAACTTATTTTGTTGAACATTGCCTATTTGATTCTGCCCCATTTCTTCCCCACCAAACCAGCAAAGTTTTTATTCTTCGCAATTTAAAGTAAAATCAAGACAAATCATCACAAAATTGTGTCATGGATGTGTTTGGGAATGATAATTTATTTTTCTTGGAAATGATATTTCGATTTGCTTCTGATTTCATGTCATAGTTAGAAGAAGAAATGCAGACCATAAAAGTCATATTCTTCTGCTTTTCAAGCTTCTATGTGCTTGCATTTTTCACAATCGTTACAGGCAATGTACATGTAGATTTTTTGTTAGACTTTCTTCCTAAAGAAAATGTTCTTTGTGAATACGACCACGATTGTTATTTTGTTCATATCATTGTCTTTTAATAGTGTGTACTTTCATCCTTGTTATTCAGTTGCTAAACTGTGGTAAAATGTATCCTAAGTTCGTTTATAGCGCTATATGGGACGTACACTATAACAGCCTAGGGTCTGAAAGATGAGACTACCCAAGCTGTTTCATTTCCAATGAGGGTTGTCACATTGGTCAGAAGTCGGACAAACAAATAGATAGATTCCATGCATACCCCCCATGCATTAGATAGAGATGAAGATATATCAATTATCGGTATGTCTACTTATGCCCTCCTTCATGCTCTGTGGCATGAGACCGTCAAAGGGTACATTAATACCCTTTTCATAAACCCATCCTCCAATTAGCCGCCTAAGAGTAATGCGGATAATTCAATAAAAATTGCGTTCACAAACTCCGAAAATAATCCGCACTATTTTTACGAGCGCCCGTCCTGAAAAAGGCGGATAATCGTCATCACAACTGGACACGCCCCCTCCGATGCGGTGGTGTTGGGAAAGGGTGACCTTGTGACTGCACCATGGCAATTATCCGCATTATTTGGAAATGCGTTCATAAAGTAAAAAAATCTGGTCCCGATGCTGCTATTATGCGGATAATAGCAGCATCAAAATAATGCGGATAACTCTAGTCCTCCGATTTTACGACCAAATTATGCTGCTATTAGCAGCATAATTGGGTTTATGAAAGGGGTATTAGTCTCAAAGTGAACACCATCTGTTCCCACACGCACCTCTGATGAACTTTTCACAAAGCGCTGAAGGTGACTTTAATAAAGAAAGTCACGTGTTAAAAATGAATTTTCAATTTTAAAACTATGTTGTCTGTGAGCGGCTATAAATGCATAGCCCCACTTATTGGCCACTTTCCTAGAAACTTGATTTGGTTTCAGCTCATAGCACCAAAATTACCTGGCTATTTTAACACCTCAATATTAGCCAGCTAACCTTGCCTTTTAGCAGTGCCAAATAGTACCATACAATTTGTCGTGCGAGCCCTTTTTGGTGCTTAAAGTGCTCTTAGCCCTGTAAAATTGGAGGGGCTTACCCCCACTCTCACTTATGTACATTGTATTAGTGTGATGTTATGATACTTTGTGAAACCACTCCCAACAGGTTTACAGTGACTTATTTGACATGTATTGATGACCAATATCAAATTGGAGTTTGTCATTCCCTGGTTAATGAGGCTACATTGTAAATGGTCAATCTGAAAGAAAGGTGGGGAACTCAGCAGATACGTGAAACATATCAGACCCACATAGACCACATTTTTAGTATACCAACTTGAACTGGGTCCCATCTTACAAAGAGTTACGATTGATCCAATCAACGTAACTCTATGGAAATCCATCAGTGTCATAATTTTTTTACAGGAAATTTGCAAACTGTCCATTGTATAAAACAAAGGAGTACACACCAAATTGTCAAGAAATCAATGAATTTATGGATGTACATTCATATCTAGAAATTGTTTTGAATAAACATGCATTTATGCTGACTTTGCTGGCTTTCCATGCATGTATTTGCAGTTGGATCAGTCGCAACCCTTTGTAAGATCGCTCAAACCATCCTCATGGACCTATTAGGTCCATGATCTCCTGAACTGGTTTCCAGAACCACCTCATGTAAAGTGGTCTTGTTGCTGCATGTAGGGGGACGCTCTCAGTGGAGTTTAACATGTTTTGCACAAAATTTGAAACCACACGTTAAACTAACTATATAGGACTTGAATGAGAATGGGGTCATAGGCACAGGTCTCAAATACCTGCTTCGAACCGATGGACCAATAGCAACACTTGTCGTTGTTCCATTCAGGTCCATTTGAATGAAAGGGAGCCCTGTTCTCCAATATTTTTATGATCATAATTGAGGAATTGGGATGATGTACCCTGCAGTATTATGGCATTCATATCTTGTTTTTTTTGAAAAACTCATCTTCGGCCTTGAATATTTCCTTCATGGAATACGTCATAGATGTATTTTTCATCAGTTTCTGCAAGATTCTTCAGGTAATTGACAAAACTAATCATGGTTATCTCAATAACAGAATTTGAGAAAAAATGGAGGTAATGTAGAAAGAATAAATAGACTGCTATGAATGAAACGTGTACGTATGCCTGTCAAGTCAGTATTTCATGATGATATCTGTCATATGTTGTGATAAAGTACACCATTAAAAATTCTGATGACTTGCCCACCATTGCACTTGGCAACTCGTGTTGTCTGTCTGCTAGGTGCTCATGGGCATGGTACATGTATGTGGCTGGTGACAAGACTTTTGCTCCAGTGAAGGGCTTAATTTCGTCTATTTGTTGTAGGGTTGGGGTCGCAATAGGGTTTTATATTAGGTTTAGGGTTGGGTAGGCCAGGGTTGAAGTTGGTCATTCGATAGTGTTTGGAATTTAGAGTAGAGCAATTGTTGCCAGAGCAAATGTCAATGAACTATACGGCAAACCTCTATCGTTTGCTGCCTTTTTGGTTCAAGACTTCCATTCCGTCTTAATTTTTCTGGGCCCCGTCTTACAAAGGGTTACCATTGATCCGATCAATCGCAACTATGGACAGCAAGTAACATCAATATGTATTCTTCATGTTTGTTCAAAATATTTTCTATGATGTATATTCATGCATTCATTGTTTTCTCGAAAATTCACTGTGCTTTTCTTTGTTTACAAAGTACATTGTGCAAATTTCCTTTAGAAAAAATTATGACACTGATGGATTTCCATAGAGTTATGATTGATTGGATCAATCGTAACTTTTGTAAGACGTGGCCCAGGTGTACGAGGAAAAGATACACTGTACCTCTGATTCCATCAGAAGCTAATTTTGCTACTTTCTGCAAAGTTAATTATTCCTTTAAATAGAAGGCCAGTCCAAATAGTAAAAGGTCATATCAAATTTGCTAGTGGCTATGCCCTTCGTGACAACTTCCCTGCATCTAATGAAAGAAAGTTTTATATTGACCATTTCAATTTCTACTAGACTTCTGCACTTTACATGGGCACTGGATGCAGAAGACGTTCAAGCATTTTCTTGTGTCTACAGTGCAAATAGGGGTTGTTCACATGAGTGCAAACTGACTCCAGTGCTACAGTGCTTCATTTCTATAGCAGTTTATGCTAATCCAAATGCCGAGGCTTCATTTCGGTTGTAAAACCAGAAAGTTTTGTTTGAAAGTGCCTTCCTTTCTGTGTCTCATATTATGTTATGGTTTTGTGTGAGTCGAGTTAAAGGGGAAGTTCACCCTGGAGAAAACTTTGTTGTAAAAATAGCAGAAAAAATAGTAAAAAATATTGGTGAAGGTTTGAGGAAAATCCGTTAAAGAATAAGAAAGTTATTAGAGTTCAAAGTTTTGGATTTGTGACGTCATAAACGAGCAGCTGCCCCATGTGTTATGTAATATAAAATGCATGAATTTCAAATTTTATATGGTTGCTGATGACTTAATTTTGTTTTCTATTCATGATCGGATGTGAAATGATTTGTCTATTGATATACAAAAGGTACAGTAAAAACCATTTTCA
The DNA here is from genome assembly GCF_018143015.1 of Lytechinus variegatus. Taxonomy (NCBI): domain Eukaryota; kingdom Metazoa; phylum Echinodermata; class Echinoidea; order Temnopleuroida; family Toxopneustidae; genus Lytechinus; species Lytechinus variegatus. The sequence goes on along the minus strand of NC_054744.1, from coordinate 3,683,965 downwards.
ATTTTCTGAGAAAATGACATTTCACTGATTTTTTTACCATTCGCTATGTAGGAATGCTGCTCGCATATGATGTCACAAATCAAATAATTGAAATTCTAATAACTTTTTAATTATGTGATGAATTTTTCTCTAACCTTCGTCATTTCTTTTTATTATTTTTTCTGCTATTTTTACAATAAACTTTTTGTCAGGGTGAACTTCTGTGAGTCCCTTTAAGTATTGAGTAGAGTTACAATTGAATTTTACATGAAACTCTAAATTGCCTCTCATTGACAGAATATTACTTAGAAATATGAGGGTTTAGTAATTCATAATTCCATGATCAAGCGGTTCAAACTACTATTATTACAATATGTTGCAAATTAACAGTTATTACTATTAACTTTGCCCTTGTGTGAAAGCACTCTATGATGCTCAAGCGTTTTCTCGCCAATGATGCGCACTAATAATCACACACCATGCGTTCAGCTGCTGGCCTTTCTACACCTCCTGTTCGCCAAACTGAACTTTATTAAAGAAATTGATTACATGGTTCACGGACAGATCCTATTTTTCTATCTCCTTTAATACATGTATAGTTCTTCCCCCTTCTAAAATATAAGAAATGTTTTTAATTCTTCTTGTCTCCTTTTCTATTATGTTGGGACTGAAGTATCTCCAAGCGTTGCTTGCGTGTAAAGGTCACAAAAATTATGCCTTGCTCTGCTGCAGTAGATATGTGTTCGGAATTTAGGCTTGATCCTTTTTTAAAGGGGATACCCAGATGTGCTTCAATAGGGGAAAATATTTAATGATGATTAAACAGAATTAAAAAATTCTGAAAACTCCATCAACACAACATTGAATAATTGTGTTATTTGTTTAGTGCAAAGCTACTGCAAGTCTTAACAACACACTGTATTTGTCAGAAATGTGAGATGTTCCTCAATCACATTGAGCCTAATCCTCCTAATATGATATTTTAGAAGTCATTGATCATTTTATTCCATTGTGGTTGATTACTTCATGATATGATTTCATCGTTCAGCTCATGAAAGAGCTTGACAGATCTGTAGCCTGAGGCTGCATTCATGTGACACTTTTCCCCCGAAAAATGTTTTTTTTATATGTTGAATTCAAAGCTGGGTTGCATTCAAACAATTATTCATTTGTCATAAACACTTGTGTGTGTATATGTCTTTCAAAATGCAATCTCGAAAGTTGGAATGCTGGAAAAAGGTGAAAAAAACCTATTCTTTATACCCTACCTTCAACCATCAATTGACGCAACAGATATTCAATCCTGATTTTAATACCAGCGTCCTTCCAGTTTGCACATGCATCGATACTTGTGCACTCCGAAGTGACCGTAACTTCCTGGGTCAAACTAATTGATCTGTGATGCACATTGGGTGGGCTTTAAAAAAGTAAGAAACAAAACGATTTACATTCTCTCAAATTAACCCTTTTCATGATTGTATTTCGATTTTTCTGAATCCTGTTTGTGGTTCCATTTTCAGCATTAGGAAATTGATTGATCAACGCTGCGCAGTGGTTGGGCTTGAAAGAAGAAGAAATGATACGATTGAATGCTCTCCCAAAATGACCCTATTTCATGTTTGCGCTTAGGGTTTGTGATTTATCTTTTGTGATTTTAAGCTTCAAGAAAAAATCAATTGATCAGCAATGTACAGTGGGTGGGCTTGAAAAAAAAGGAAAAATTGATACTCTCCCAAACTTTCATGTTTACGTTTCAATTTGTGATTCATGCTTGTGATTCTGACTTAGAAAAATGGCTTGAACGCACCTTCATCCACAAGGGGAAGATTATCATAGATCATATTCTTTAAGAGATATAATTTCCAGCCCTATTAACTGCAGGAAGTGGTCCCATAAATACCAAATGAATCACAAAACAATCTATCATCCCCATCCCCCCACCCCCTCTTCGTCTCCCCCTCTCACACACACAAAGCTTGAGAGTAGTTCAGGGGAGGCACGCACGTGCACCCTATATATTTTGCACTGCTTTATTATAGTTTCCTGATTAAATTTGTCATCTGTTAAAATGCGAGCGTAGACCACATCTATTCTCTTCCTAGAGTTCAGCTTCGAAATACCCCCAAACAAACCGTGGCAGAACAGGCCTGTTTGGAATTAAATCGTTCATGTCAGAATCTGAGTGCTTCAGGAAGAATTTTGCTTTGAGTGGGAGGAGCCTGGCTGGAATTAGACTTTGTATTGTGAAATTGAAAATGCGTGATTCATTATTTATCCATTAACATTTATTCCACTGTATGGAGTAGTATATTTGATTTTTTTTGTTGTCACAATGGGATGGACACCTCCTCAGCTAAGATTATACCTGACCATCTTTTGGAGAGTGGAATTTATTCAAAAGTGTTTTTTAATTGTGCCAAATGATCGGAAAGATTTAACTCTGTGATGTGGGAAGCCAAGGAGCGACAGATGGAGGTGTAATTTCTAAATCTTTATTGGAGAATGGACTACATGGGAATATACCCTCTGTTCATGGTAAGAAAACACATTTGAGGAACCTTTTCATTCTGTCTCATTATCCTACACAAATATCTGCAGAGTCAAATTTGAATTTGAATGGCATCAGCTACATGTATACAGTCACTTTGATTCTGAATGATGAAGCTCTAATGTGCAGCAACAAATTTTACATTTTAACAATTATATTGCAATAACTTATTCATTGCAACAGGTAGATAGGTTCCTAGTAATGAAGAAAGCATGGAGCCTTGAAGAAAGCAACTTCTATTAAAGGGGAAGTTCACCCTGAAGAAAACTTTGTTGTAAAAATAGCAGAAAAAATAGTAAAAAATATTGGTGAAGGTTTGAGGAAAATCCGTTAAAGAGTAAGAAAGTTATTAGAGTTCAAAGTTATGGATTTGTGACGTCATAAACGAGCCGCTGCCCCATGTGTTATGTAATATAAAATGCATGAATTTCAAATTTTGTATGGTTCCTGACGACTTAATTTTGTTTTCTATTCATGATCGGGTGTGAAGTGATTTGTCTATTGATATACAAAAGGTACAGTGAAAACCATTTTCAATTTTCTGAGAAAATGACATTTCATTGATTTTTTACCATTCGCTATGTAGGAATGCTGCTCGCATATGACGTCACAAATCAAATAATTGAAATTCTAATAACTTTTTAATCTTTTGATGAAATTTTCTCAAACCTTCAGCAATATTTTTATTATTTTTTTCTGCTATTTTTACAATAAACTTTTTGTCAGGGTGAACTTCCCCTTTAAAGGAATAGGGAAGTTTGCAGGTCTAGGCTTTAAGAAAATTGAATAATCCAACACCGTTACACGTACTCGATATATTTCTGTAAAAAAAACCCTCTCATACATGTATGTGGGTCTACATCATCCTGAGTTTGCCAGGTCTCAAGATTCTTTGTAAGTTTGTTCATACGGCTGCTCGTAACCACACTGCTCATTACTATACAAACAGCTTTGTGAAATGGCTCCCAAGATTGTAACCCGCATGGCGATGAATTCTATGTAATCCTGGGGAAGTTTTACATAACTGTTTGTAACTTGCGAGCGACCTTATGAAAGACTGGTGATCCTTGTGTTAAATTATATACATCAGGGGCCTGTCTTACAAAGAGTTGCGATTGATCGGATCAATCACAACTATGGAAGCCAGCAAAGTCAACATATGAAATGCATGTTTATTTAAAAAAAAAATCTAGATATGAATGTATATCCATAAAGTCATTGATTTCTTGACAATTTGGTGTGATCTCCTTTGTTTACAAAGGACATTTTGCAAAGTTCCTGTAGAAAAAATATGACACTGATGGATTTCCATAGAGTTATGATCCAATCCATCGCAAATCTTTGTAAGATGGGGCCCAAGTCCTTCGTTCAGTCATTCGTACAAACAGCTTTATGAAACACCCACTTCAGAAGATTGTTCTGAATGGGTTGCAGGATCAGATATAGCAGGATAATTTGATAAACTGGGCTGATGGAGATGGACCCTTCATGGTTTCTGTTCGATCAGAGGGGCAGGCTTGGCCTGGCTATTTATCAATTTTCATTTCAATTTTGCCTGGAAGTCCCAGAGCGTGTACCTACTTTTCAACAGCCGAATTATAATTCAGGATTGGGTGGACATCTGCAACATGTCTAGCTGCAGAGAGAAAATACAGACTGATGGGTGGCTATTTTAGAGAGTACTTAGTGTCAGAATGTTTAGCTTTTAGGCATCTGATGCCAAGGTTTGGATGTCTCCAAGATAGCTGTGATGTCTTTTCAGACGAGTGTCTTTAATGTTGTTCTCATGATTAATGTGAATGAACATGATTAGGCATGACAGTATAATGTTTCACTGAAAACAAACCTTTTGGCCAAAGTGTTGTGACACAATTTTCCCCTGTTTGCTGGGTTTGAATGCAAATCTTAAAGGTGCTCTGCTCTGTACGTAGATGCATTTTTGGACAAGAAAATGTATTTATTGGGCCTATACATCATATATTGTGATGGATAATTGTATTTCTCCTTTGACACCTGTAAATATTGGGCCCATTTGGCTCTTTCTGTCGACCAGCACTCTCTGCAACCATGGACCTACTACTCTGACAGAGTAGTAGGTCCATGCTGCAACCAATCTTGAACAATATAAAGCTGAGCCCATTATTACTAAGTACTCTTAAAGAGAAATTCCAGTAGTTGCAGTAAACACGGATTTCATGAGAAAGTCTTTAAAACCAGGCAGTATATCACCGAGGATCTAGATCTGTACAGTTACATAAACTGAACTTTGTGAAATCTTGAAATCTACGCTGAAAAATGTTCACACTGAAGATCACCAACACAGATAAGCGCATGTGGGACAGTGTATTATTATTGTTTTGAATGTTAATTGGCCCGACTCTTAACCCAAATCCTGTGCTTATTTGCTAATTTCTTAGCAACTACACAATTTCTTCGAGAATCCTTTGGCACATACTTCTTATTCATACAAACAGACACTTTGGTGGTCATTTCTTTGGATTCTGTACAAACTCATTTTGATATTGTTACCACAACTGACATTTACCTTTAATCAGCCATGTTTGCCAACACCATGGCATTTATCATGTCCACATTGATCATAAAGAAGATTTTAAGAAATAAACAGAAATACAAATTATGTTGCTTCTTGAAGAAAAGAGGGGGGGGGTGAAGTTGCATCTTGAGACCTGGGATCCTACTGTATCAAAGTGTACATTACATTCTGACCTCTACCAGATGAGTGGCGTGGATGTCGGCAATTAATGAATTAATTGAGGTTTGTCTTCCAATCGAGATGGCCAACTTGCATCATGCCCAAACTCTGTGAAGTCAGCCATCTACAAAGGATGAAATTCCATCTTATAAAGGTCAAGTTTGTTCAGAGAGGGAGTACACTGCCCAGTGTCAAAGAAAATGCAAAGGTCAAGTACATGTAGAAAATTTCATGTGAAATAAATTTTCACCCATAACTTACTTTAAAAATGGTGATTGATTTTGATTTGATTTATTTATTTAACCCTATCTAGGCCGGGGTATTTTGGGAGTTCCTATGGCCGGGGGGGGGGGCCTCCCAGGCCCCCCCCTAAGATCTCGGCCGTCGACCGCGCGATCGCGCCGAAAATTGGCACGCGGGTTGTCTGGGACATAATCTACAAGATTGTATAGTAATTTATTTCATGCGAATCGCTATTAAGTGATTATGCTAATTTATGCGTAATTAGTATGCGAAATCATACTTTTTCCTTTAACTCCCTAAATAAAGCTCCAAATGTACTAATTTTTGGTATAGAAACTCTTTGTGGTGTCCTTAGCAAGAATACATGAAAAAAATTGTGATATCAAATCATTTTCTTATGTATTATATTGTTTTTTGCAATTTCTTATGTATTTCTTTGTTTTTTGACCTTTTGTTTTTCATTGTTTTTTCAATGAAATTTGTTGGGGACTCTTCTGTGATCATAAAAATCATAACATGAATAAATTTAGACTAGCAAAACTAAAAATAATCATACATTTATGAAGTTTGGTTGAAAACACAATTTGCATTGACTTTGTACACGAAATCACGTTTTTGAGCAATTTTCGGTCTGACATGCACTTACATAATGTTGCGTAATTTCGGAACCACGTACCCGGGTGACGCAAAATTGGTCTCAAAAGTTGCGCAAGACTTGAAAGTAAAAACTCAGTGAGCGGCGCGGTCAAAAAATTTCGCACGGCGAAAATATCGCGCAATTCGTTGAGGGGGGCCTCCGAGGCCCCCCCGGCCTAGATAGGGTTAAACAAGGTAGAAAGCCTGCGATCAGCCAATGGCTGGTTTTCAGAGAGGCCGTGCAATATACAAACAATATAAAGAATAACAAATCATAACAAAGTAAAATAAGTAAAGCAAAAATCTATATACAAAAACAAAAAGGAGGATGAAACAAAACAAAACAGAAATAAAATCAATACAGAAGAACAAAATCAAAACAGGAAAAAAACAAAAACAAACACAATTGTAACAAAAATAAAAAGAAAGTTCGGTAAAAAAGGATGATCAAGACTTTTTCAATTTCAGATTCAAATGAATTTAGATTTGGTAAAGTGCGAATACGTTCTGCCAATGAATTAAAATCAAGAATGGCAGTCAAGAATGATAGTGATGATAATGATAATTCTGAAAATAATGATAAAAAACAATAATTGTAATAATAATCATAGGCATTTATATAGCGCCAACTATTGAGAAATAATCTACTCATATCTTCTGCCAAAGGACATCGAATCATGACTTACACTAGAAATTCGCGGAAAACCATCCTGAAACTAAACTCAGGAAGTATGGCAAATGCATCACACAGTTTAAGCCAGTATCGTTTCCCAGCCTTGTTTAATGATAAGGATTAAACCCTACATTTACACCTTTGTTATTCTCCCATTGGATTTCAATTAAACCTGACAAATCTGCTCCTCTGGTTCTTTGAGACTATTCGGATGGGATCCCTATCAAGTAATTCATGTGTTGGTGTATTGTTTTCTTAAAACTCAATAAAAAAACACTGCAATATGAAGTTTGTATTACAAAGTGAAGATAGATGGGCAATGTTTATAGTGGTACATATGGAATTTAATGCCAGATGTATTATCTCTGGATTAAGGATTGAAGTGCTGTGATTATAATTTGAAAAAGAAATTGAATTGTATTTTGACACAGTGACAGGTTCAATTCAATTCGGTTTATTAGATATAAAACAGAATACAATGCTGTAGTCCGAAGACTAATTGTGCAAAGTTTACATTGAATATTATTTACATTAGAAGAGTGTATATATATATATATAAAAAAATAAAAAAATAAATCACATATAAATGAGAAACAGTTGGTTGATTGAGTCATGCATATTAAAAAGTGAGATTTCAGTAGATAATAGTACTAGCGTGGGATTCAATTAATTGTGTATTGGGGGGAAAACTGTTTTAAACTTAAAATCATACAACAAAAAGTCAGAAAAATAATTCAGATTTGATTTCTATTATGAAGTTATGAAATAAAGATTTAGAATCCAGTTATTGCAACATTGGGGGAAAACTGTTTTAAACTTTAAATCATACAACAAAAAGGTCAGAAAAATAATTCAGATTTGATTTATATTATGAAGTTATGAAATAAAGATTTAGAATCCAGTTATTGCAACATAATTAATCATAGTTATAGAACATTTAAATAAAAAAAACACACAACCTTTGAGATATGAAGTCCATTAAGAATGGAAAAGAGATTACTTTGGGGTATGGGATTGAGGCTGATAAAATAATTCATGATAATCCTAAAGAAAATCAAAATTGACAAATAATGAAAATTAATACATGCATACAAATTAAAAATCATTCACTTTATAGTATTTTATACTTCGCGGGAAATAACTTTGATAAGTGCTGCTTTGCCTGCTTATTTCACTGTAGCCCTTTGTGTAGCCTGGCGAGGTATATGTACATTGTACAATGCCCATACCAGCAAAAGTTTTATACTGCAAGGCTAGAAGCCCATAATTTCTTTAGTATATTTTCACAGGAGAGGAAGAATGTTTCATCCAGTGATGAGCTAAATCTGATGAATTTGCATTACCTAGGGCCGTTGCGTAAAAATTTTTAACCTGAGAAAACTCAGGTTGTTTCTACCAGAGGCTTTGCCCTGTGTTAAAGTCAATGGCAGAAATAAGACTATAAACCTTAGTATTCAGTTTTTACCAGAGTTTTCTCAGGTATAAAATTTTATGCAACGGGCCCCTTGTGTTCATCGATTTATTTGCTTGATACTGCTTGATTTACATGTAGACTGCTTCTCAGCGAAACAACTTTTGAAGTTTGAACCATGATTTTAATCGTGAAAGTGGGATATAATTTTTGGCCATTTGTTTGATTACAAAAAAAATTATTATTTAAAAAATGTTTTTATGTACATTTATTTAAATAAATACATAAACACTGTTCATTTGTCTATAATAAACTTGGGTCAAAAAAGATATGACTGTACATGCATAGACATTTTGAATTATTGATACACTGGCTAATAATCATCTGACTAGTGACATTTTTCTTCATTTGGCAGGGCCATTAACCTACGTGTACCTCACTCTACCCAGGGGATAAAATGGGCACCACACAAGCCTATCTTTAATAGGAAGAAATTCCTTGAATGATATTTAGGCCTACTACATGTTAGCAAACCTGCAGCTGAATAATCATACTGCTTCTAGAATTTGTAAGAACGCACACTGTAAAAAACACTATTTAAAATATTCAGCATGTTGTTTATAAAACCCATCACTCTTAAGAATCTATTCAAAGTTTTAAATGAGTTTTTTTTTAGTTTTAACAAGTTATAAATGTTTGAATAATGTTTTTTTTATCATCATGATTGCTTTTCTCCCATCTGAACACCCACATATCTGACTGAGCTTAGCTTTCATCTTGGCTTGTGGGTTCATCTCTGTTTTTGTACCTATCATATGGAGTATGAAAGCAATTTCAGGATCATTACATACAGATGATTTATTATGGGTGTCCATGCTTTGTAAAGAAATAGCATGTATAATGATAGAAAAGAAAACATAATTTGTTAAAGGACAAGTCCACCCTAACAAAAAATTGATTTGAATAAAAAGAGAAAAAAATATAACTAGCATAACACTGAAAATTTCATCAAAGTTGGATGTAAAATAAGAAAGTAATGACATTTTAAAGTTTCGTTTAATTTCACAAAACAGTTCTACGCACATCCTGGTCGGTATGCAAATGAGGAGACTGTTGACATAATCCACTCACTATTTATTTTGTATTTTATGAATTATGAAATAATTTTCTCCTCATTGTCAAGTGAAATAACGATTACTTCCTCCCTGAACATCTAGAATTAGCATTGTTTAATACTATGTGTTTGAGCCAAGTTGATCCTTAATGTCAAATCTGTAAAAAAAATGAAATATTGTATAATTCAAACAAGAAAAAACAAAGAAATAGTGAGTGATGGACATCATCGATTGACTCTTTTGCATGACACTGAGTTGTGCATATTACTGTTATATAAAAAATAAGCAAAACTTTTAACTTTCTTATTTCATATTCGATTTTGATGAAATTTTCAGTGTTTATGCTAGTTTGATTTTTCTCTATTTATTCAAATCAACGTTTTTCTGGGGTGGACTTGACCTTTAATGAGATGAGCACAAAGCCAATTTACTTTTGTCTCCTATTTGTACATGATAGTAATTTGATATTGGTGTTGGAGTGAGAGGCATCCGTCTATGGTGGCCTTCGATGGTCATATAAAGTTATAATATTAAATCTTACAAATATCAGTAAGAGAATGTACAAAGTTGTCATTATTAGTGCAGTATTCCGTGCGTATTAAGTTTTTGCACTGATATTGAAAAGTAATATTCATACACATCTCGTTGTCAAATGTCAATAAATATGATTGGCAAATTGTTGCATTAATACGCCTACACCTCTTTTAAGATTTCAGTTGATGATTTAATTAATTATCCCGTATTCAATTAATATCCCGAAGGGTATGTTTCGGGGCAGTGTGAATGCAGGAATAATTAATGGGTATTTTTTAGCCTAAAAAAGTTCTGGTAATATAACAGGGTCTCGAGGCGGTTTGAAACCACCTACTAGGCGGTTTCAAACCGCCTCGATCACAAGAATCCCCGTTAAATTACGAGAACTTTTTTAGGCTGAAAAATACCCGTTAATTATTCCTGCATTCACACCGCCCTGAAACATATCCTTCGGGATAAGTTCCTGAAGTTACAAGCATGCGCAGTATGGTCTGATAAGCAGGCAAGGCGCGAGATTCAAAATCACTAGCCCAGCACGACGACCAACGACACGCTGAGCTAAAAGTTCCCGTAATTTGCTTTCACATTGCCAAAATACCTGCGACCTTGGAATAATCCCCGCGAAAGTTCTCGTAATTTCGCCAAGTACCTACTATTTAGCGGGTATTTTCTTTCGTGGAGATTACGCGTAGTTTGCTTTCACATTACCAAAATACCTGGTATTTTCTGATCGGGGTAAATTTCCCGATCAGAGAATACCTGGAACTGGCGAACTTCGAGGCGGTCTGAAACCACCTACTGATACTAAAATTTCAAGTACTTTCTTTCTGAGTTTTTGTATTGTTCACTACAACTTCTTGAGGTTTGTTTTAAACTTTCACCGGCTAGATCCGGACTCTCATTGCTGTCCGTACAAGGATAAGAACTGGATGTCCCTTTATCGGTTTTATATTCAAAGACATTAATGAATGTTGTCCTGCTGTTGGATGAGATAGTGTGGAACGCGCTGTCCAGCAAGCTATGCTCGAGCCCTCCTGCTGTCAGTTGGTTTTTGTGGTCCCCACTCCTGTCCCTCTCAGCTATACCATTTAAGTGATTCTAACAGGATTAAATATTAGGTTTCCTGGTTGTGCATCTTATCACAGTGATACCAGAGTCCTATGGCAGTTTCTCATGATTTCCAATGTAATCTCACTTTTAAAGATAAATTCCAGTTCTGGTAACATCTCAAAATGACTTTTTACAGAATCTAATATAATGACCACCCAAGTGTCTATTTGTATGAATAAAAAATATGTGCCAAAGGATTCTGGAAGAAATTGTGTAATTGCTGAGAAATAAGCAAAATAAGCGCGGATTCGGTCACTTGCGTCAGATCGTTATTCCAGCAATAATATTACACTGTCCCACGTGTGCCTACATGTATCTGTGTTGGCGATCTTCAGTGTGATCGTATTTCAGCTTAGATTTTATGATTTCACAAAGTTCAGTTTATGTAACTGGACCAGATCTAGATCCACAATGAGTCATACTTAACCTTGGTTTTACAGACTTTCTCACGAAATTAGTGTTTTACTCATAATTCTTTTATATACCTTTAATGTCCACTGAATCTAGACATAGATGCAAAAAGATATCAAATACTATATTATACATGATTATGTGACATTTGTGGGGAAAGTTCATGGGGGGGTGACACAACAGACCCCGCCCCCCCTTCCCTACCGGAACAATAGGTTCACTGCCTGAATGTACATGTACGCCAGTGGATATGAACATCTATCTGTTTTTAAATGGATGTAAACTTGATGCCTCTTCTCTAATTACATCACGGAACTTGCGTCAGTCATGATAAAATGGAAAATGAAGAGATCAACTTCCTGAATGTACCATATGGAATTCATTAAAAAGTGGAATTAGAAGTTGGACATTTTCATCTAGAATATACAGTGCGTATCAAAAAAAAGTTTACACTTTGAAAAAGCCCTGGGAATTTAAAAATATACAACATGCGGGTAAGTTTTGCACGTATAATCTTGGGTTTGGGTCTCATCTATCCAATAAAAGTAAAAGTTTTGTCAGAATGTTACACTTGAGTGAGCACTGTCCATTTCTGTAAAGCTCGCAGAAATCTGTTTGCGCAGAAATGCTTGTTTTCATGCTGTGTCAAGGGGAAAGGGCGAAATCAAACTTACCCTACGAAACATTTATCATACATTTCCCTTGCACTTTTAGTCAATTGAAATAAAACGGATACATTCCAGCATTTTGCAACAATTTTGCCACCCATAGTGAAATTTCAACTCTTATTAAGCACAACCTTTACCCTATTTGTGCCAGCTGGATCTGAGGACATAACTGAATCTGAAGAAAAGTTTATATCAGACATCTCCAGCATTTTTTCACTAAGTTTTTATCATTGAAAGTGGGTTTACATTTCATTTTTCATTTAATACTTGTTTCTCCAAACTTTTCTCAATTTTAGCAATGATAAACATAATGAAAATCAAGCTTAAGCCATTCCATGTAAATCACACCTCAGTGTAAAGCAAATATCGTCACGATGGGCTCGGTGTGTGGGGGAGTGGGGTAGGGCAAAATGCACTCTTCGAAGTGTTTTGGGCAAGGAAACAAGTCTAACAAAGTAGAAGATATCTTCAAATCAATTTTACTAGCTAAATTCCATGTGTTCTTTATGATTACTGTCTACTTTTATTCGCATAACTATTTCAATGTTCTGCGCAAATCATTTTTCACTAACTTTTCAAAAGTAAGTGGTGCTCACTCAAGCGGAAATATTTTTTGACAGTTATATCGTTATTTACTTTAATGGACCTGTACCAATGTTAAAATGTGGAAAAATCTTCAGGATATTACAAATGCATAGTTTTACAGGATTTTTTCAAAGTGTAAACTTTTTTTTGATACGCACTGTAGAATTGTAATTATGTATGATGGCGCATTATTTTGTAAAGGCTAACAGATTACATCAACTATTAACTATTTTTTTCGCATAGATTTAGATTATTCATTGAAATTAGAGTTGAGATTCCAGGTTGACCAGAGCATGTTACGTAAACACTGAAAACTGCTGTCTGAAAATTTAAAAACAAAATGTGAATATTTGTAAATTCTAAATGAAAATGGAATTTGACACCTCAAACAATAATAATATCTACATGGATATGTTCCTTTTGTGCATTTTGACAGTAATTTCAAGTACCAGGGTACGTAAAAATTGTGATATCCATATTTATGTGTACTATCCTTGTACAGTATCCCTGTGGGCTGTTCATGAAGTCCAGATTTTAGGAAATATGATTTTTATCTTACAGGAAAGCTTTGCAATCATTGGTGGACATATATTCAGGAAGCGGGGGTTTGTACAGGGATGGAATTATCCCAGCAATTTCCTTCGATTTGTTTTCCTTTCTCTTTTTCTTTGATATATTACAGTCTGTACAATTATGTGTAAGCTCGCTTCTAATTCATGTATATCCTTTGCAGTATGTGAAGTTTTGGATTCAGCTTTGTTTAACATTTATGGATGTGTTTTATTGGAGCTCAGTATAGGTATGAGATGTTTTTTTTTAAGACTTGTGATAATTATGCTTGTTTATGAACAGTGATTCAGCATAATTACCCTGGCTTTTAAATAGTGGAGCAGCTGTTACGAACACTGCATTTCCTACCAGTTACCCAATCACCTCACCTTGGTTGAGTGTAGCACAGTTTGGATAAATATCTTGCTGTAAAGGAAAACACGCCATGATTTATGTTCATTTCAATTGAAATAGAAATTCAATTCAAATTCAATTTGATTTGGTAGATGATGAATCATAGTTTTGATAGGGAACTTAAATTTGGAAAAGCATGTCTTTAGGTGGTTTCAGACCGCCTCGAAGTTCGTCAGTTCCAGGTATTCTCTGATCGGGAAATTTACCCCGATCAGAAAATACCAGGTATTTTGGTAATGTGAAAGCAAACTACGCGTAATTTCCCCGAAAGAAAATACCCGCTAAATAGTAGGTACTTGGCGAAATTACGAGAACTCTCGCGGGGATTTTCCATGGTCGCGGGTACTTTGGCAATGTGAAAGCAAATTACGGGAACTTTTAGCCCAGCGTGTCGTTGGGCGCAGCGGCGTGGGTGGCTGCTGGGCTAGTGATTTTGAATCTCGTGCCTTGCCTGCTTATCAGACCATACTGCGCATGCTCGTAACTTCGGGAACTTATCCCGAAGGATGTGTTTCGGGGCGGTGTGAATGCAGGAATAATTAACGTTAAAAAGTTCTCGTAATTTAGCAGGGATTCTTGTGATCGAGGCGGTTTGAAACCACCTTTTTTCATACAGAGTCCCCATTATTTGTTTTCTCTCATTTGCAATTGGTACATGTACAGCAGAAGAAATCTGAGGAGTCCTGTGGACGAACTGGAATATCAGTTAGCCGTGACAATGCCAAAGTTGCCAATTTGTTATCATAAAATACATTTTAATCTTAAGGCGTTACTGCACCAGCCCGAGTTCGCTCAATCTCGAGATTTAGCCCGATCGGCCCTCTTCACGATTAATCTCGAGATTCAAGAAAGCCCGTCTCCACCATCGCAAAAAGAGCGATTCTTGCTCGAGCGAGGCATCGATGCATTATAGTCTGACACTATGAATAAATAATCCCGAGTGCGTCTGCACCTGCAAATTAGCGGGATAATTCGTAAAATAACCCGCTATTTTGCAAATAATCCCAAGTTGACTTGGGATTGCAGTCTCAAGATTATTCCTACCAACTAGTGCGATAATTGCGTTACCATTACAAATAATCTCAAGATTGTTCAGATCGGCATAATTTGCCGGATCAGTAATAGCACGCTAATTTGAAAAATCAGGCTGGTGCAGACGGCCCTATAGAGGAATTTTGGAGGTGGAAAATTAATGACATTATGCAGGTGAGAAAGAGTGGGATTGAGTTACTACAGGTTTGTGCAATCTCCATATCACTCTACGCAATAGCCCCATCCCCATTGTTTCAGTTAATTTCATGAAATTCAATTTAATTCTCTGATGCTTTGTACATTACCTGGAATATAATATGATTTTAGTTCTAACCACAGGAATTCAACACTACATACTTGTTTAATGTAATTAACGAAGTTAATAGGAAAATAATGTAAGAAAAGATAATTTTGACTGTTGCAGTTTGATGAAGTTTTTCCCAGTCCATTAAAGACCCCATATTATTTTGAATTTCTGATCATTCTTTCATGTGGAATACCTCAAAAGAGCTGTTTGATTTTTCACTTTAAACAAAAGCTTCATCAAATTGCCTCCATGTACAGTATTATCTATACGACTCTTATCACATTAATGCTGCATATTACTAGAAGTTCATGGAGGAATTAACTGCTTTACATGAACCAACATTGCTAATCTCCATATTATTTAAATCTGTCTGTGTTGTTTCATTTTTTTCAAAAGGCATTTTCATACTGATGACACACACATGACCGGTTTGTTTTGTCAGATATGGTATGCAGTCATCAAACCTAATGGTATAATCTGCTCTTCATTGTTAAAAGGAAGCAACACTTGATTTGATAAAACAGGGTTTTTGTTCACATATGACACTTTTAAGACATTTCACATAAACTTGACCTTTGGTTTATTAAGTCAGTAGAAGTTCAGTTTTTACTTTAACAATTTTTTTTTTCAAATTTGTTTCGTAAATAGTTGTCTTATGTAGTTTCACAGTATAGCTTGTATGGTTACTCCTAGTCTTCAGGCACATACCCTCAGTTGTTTTTTGAATTTTCAAAGTGTATAATGTAGAGTCTGAAGTGAGACTAGATTCATGCAGCTGGCTCTTATTTGCCACAGACAGAGAGTTTGGTACCTAGTCTTTATCACTCTAGACATGGTATAATGGATAAAACTGTCAAATATGAGTCTGCGCTTGCAGACTAATTTGCCCTAGTGATTTTGGGCACGCAGTGGGAATGGAAAATATTTATGCATTCATCAAGAAGACTAATGGAGTTGCATCCTTTTGTCATTGTATAATTTAAATAGCATGCCATTTAATCTCCCTCAATCTCGTGTCTCCATATTGGTTTTGAGAGTGTGATTGCAATTAAGTGTAGTTTGTCAACCCAACCAAGTTTTTCTTTGAAAATTACTGCATGTTTTGCACCCCCCCTCTGAAAAAAAAATAGAATCAAGATGAACATTGTCTGTGCAGATCTAGCCAAGTATCCAGGGTAGGCACATTCCAAGCAATAATTTGCTTTAAAATAATGGTACATTAATTTTCATAAGAAATGCAATATTTGAGAAATGAAGTATTTCAGTGATTTGTATGAAGTTTAGCATTGTTTATCAATGTTTATCATTTTATATGTACATATGTAGGCCTATATATATGCTATTCTACACCTACATTCAATGTCATGGATTGAAAAGTACAACAAATTCATGTTTTACTGTATGAGAGATAAAAAGAAGAAAAGGAGATGAAAGGCTGAAATATAAAGAAGGGAACAGAAAGGACAGATGAACTGGCAATATTCATTCCATGTCAATGACATGTACACACTTATTTAAACATTTTATTACGACTTTACGTTACATAAGGTCTACATGCTAGTTCTACACCTACATGTACTTTCACTGGCGAATACAGAAATAAGCTTTTATATTGAAAAGAATAACCCCCAAATAGGCTCTATTGAAAAGAATAACAAAATTCCCATTTTGCTGGATCCCATTGATGAGAAATGGAGCAGGTATAATGTCAGGCAATCAATATATTCTATGCAAAATATTCCTCCCCCCTCGCACAATATCAATACCAGTCCATGAGGGATGTCTGTGTCTGGCATGTTCATTATCATGCGCTCCCACACACACACACACACACTTTTTGGAATACAGAGCTCTCTACTAGCTCCGTTTTGAATGAATGGGGAGAGAGTTGAGAGGCGGTGTGGTTGTGCAGTCTCGCCTCGTCAGTGGATGTATGCGGCGGACGGTGGGAAGATGCCTTCGTCCGATTTGGGAGGTTTGGGCTATTATTATTAAAGTGGCTTTGTGAATGATGTTCGTGAAGCAGGAGGAGGAGGAGGATGTGTATGACAATGGGTGTCAGTGTCTGTTGTGTCGGCATCAGTGCTCTCGAGATTTGGCTCAAGTAAGTAGATTATTGATTATGAGCATTGACTCCATGATTCTGGGGTGAGGTTTAGTGGTACGTGTTTATCCATCTGCATCTTATTACTTTGCATAGGAATGTATGCCTATCAGATATGTAAGTAATGTACGGTAGCGTACTAACGCAGGATATTGAAACGGTTACATGGCTAAGATAGGCAATTCTGCATTTTTATATTTTTCCTTTCTGTAAATACTTGTACATGTATCTCACATTGATGACCATTGTTATATTGATATTTGCTGCCCTCAAACGATCGATGGGACTTGACTCTAATGAAGAAAATAGATTGAATATTGAACAGTACCCTACTTTCATTTCTCATGAATTTCTTTTAAAGTGTGCTGAATAAATTTGGAAATTCAAAGATATTGTGAAGATATGGAAAAGATCAGTGTATCTTTGAAAAAAAAAGCCAAAATTGCCTTCATGAATATGTTATTTTTATGTCATTCATTATACATGTCTTTAATCTCTTTAGTTTCATGGTAATGCTTCTCCCTGAGCATAGAAAAATGGTTGATAATAAGCACAGGGACCAAATATATCCATGGCCTAGTATTAGAGGGCACCGAAGCCAGTCAAACGGGCATACATACATGTATCCATGGCCTAATGAGTAGTCCTTAGATTAATTTAAGCCCCAGGCTGGCCTGGTATTCAATTCAAAACTTAAGTTTTACTTAGTATTTTGTTTAAGTTAAGTACTTATTAACATCTTTGGTATTGAATTGTATTTTTGAGTGTAGTCTTTTGCGTAAATCTAAAGTTGCTGCCTAAATGCATAGGTGGCGGAAGTGTGGGGGGGTGGGGGGTCCTGTCCCCCCTTAGTTTGAGGTGGAGGGGACGGACCCCCCTAAAATTACTGTTGATAATCTTTTTTTTTTTGCTCGTCAATTTTGTTTCCTGCATCTCCCTAAATTCAGGTAGGCCCCCCCTAAAATTTTTGTGGTTCCCCTTAAATTTTGGTCGATTACTTTTTTTTTTGCTTGTCCAATTTTTTACCTGTGCCCATCCCAAAATTTCAGGTGGACCCCCCCCTAAATTTTTTGGCTTCCGCCACCAATGCTTAAATGGGCATATGCTGTCCACCCAGTGGATACATACATGTACATTGCACATTATTTTAAAGCATTTTGTTTAGCCAAGTAAAATGTTACATAAAATAATGATATTCATTAAATTGAATACCAGCCCTGGTATTTAATGATTATTTTCATAGATTTATACAAACTTAATTATTGTCTAGATTTAAATCATTGTTGGGAATGGAAACATTCTTTGATTGTTGGATTGTCGTTCATATGCAGCTGAATTGAAAGTCGAACAAAGTAGAAAACTAGAAATCAGTACTTCCTGTATATTGTAATAATAACTAGAACTAACACACTCTGTGATTGATATTTCAAACAATGCGATTCTATAAACTGTTTGTGGATTGTAGGTCTGTGTACAGCAATACATACGTACTTCCTTATTATTGTAGTCAATAGGATAGACATTGTGAGTACTCTATGACTATATCTGATGGATAATCTATGACTAAAATAATATGCTAGAAATGTGTGACTGAATACGAATAGGAACAAAAAAGTATTTTTGATGCAACATGAAATACTAGTAATGGGCTTTTAAAGGTAAATGGTAACGATATCAAAATGAGTTCGTACAGAATCCAATGAAATGACCACCAAAGTGTCTGTTTGTATAACTATAAATAAAGAATATGTGCCAAAGGATTCTGGAAGAAATTGTGTAATTGCTGAGAAATTAGCAAATAAGCACAGGATTCGGGTCAAACGTCAGGCACGACATTCAAAGCAATAATTATACACTGTCCCACGGCGCTTATCTGTGTTGGTGATCTACAGTGTGAATATTTATCAGCGTAGATTTCAAGATTTCACAAAGTTCAGTTTATGTGACTGTACCAGATCTAGATCCTTGATGATATACTGACAATTAAGCCTGGTTTTACAGACTTTCTCATGAAATCAGTATTTACTGCAACTACTGGCATTTCTCTTTAACACTTTAATTGATTTGACTCATACGAATATGTATAGAGAATTACCAACCAATTAAATTGATTGCTCTAACTCGAGGAAGGAGGAAAAAAAAGAGAGACTAAAATGACCGCAAGATCCAAACTCTAAACTAGAATAGAATATTTAGTTCGCAGTTTCACACTGCATACTATCAAGTGGGGTATTGAATAGCGTGTGGACATTATTCTGATCAGTATGCTTTGATTGCGAAGGGCAGGTATCCTATTAGGCCAGCCAGGCCACGCAAGCAGAGGATCGCGGCTTCCGAATAATTGAGGATGAGCGGTGCCATTGTTGTGTGCTATGGATTTTGACAAGTGTACACAAAGCAAGACCTTTTGCTGCTGCTGTCTACAGCTCTGCCATGTGGTTAGAATTTTCTTGTTTACATCTGTACTGTAGTAGGAAAAGTACTGTAATAGGGCGTACAATTTTGGTTTTTAGACATATGTTGAAATTGATGTGTGGTGATTTTTAAAGTACATGTAGTGGTGATGCAGCTAATAAAATCATCATGTAGGCCTATAAATTATACATAAATACTTGGTGTTGCATGCAATGTTGATTAATTTTTGAAGGAAGTGTTTTGATATTAAAGTTTGTCGTACAGTGCACGTTGTCACATCCCTACATGCTGAGGCATGCTGGATGGATTCAAAAGCCTTATTTTTATAGCCATTGTTCAAGCTGTTATTTTGCTATCTTTTTATTGTTACTCATGCATGAGAATGGCGAAATGTATCAAATCTTTCGAGGGATTACCGGTATTAACTTTTCCGTGAACCTACTGCATAGGATTGGGGTTATGTGTATCATTTCAAAACAATCCCATGATTTGTTGAATGTGTGAAGTGATACATGAATATAGATCCATATTAAAAAAAAAAGAAGCAAAAATGAATATTTACAAATTGAGGGGGGGGAGGTAGTCTGGTGTGCAAACCTTTCACTCGATTTAAGGGTCTGAATGTGCAGCCTACTCATGCCTTGTGTACTGAAGGCCCTCTCACTGTTCCTGTATTGGAACAGCAAGTCTTGTATGTGCTAGTCTTTGCGTGGAGGCACACTTGTTGATCAAAGTTCTAATCAGGGTCTGTGCCTGCAGACTAGGGGGAGGGGGGTTTTACTTTAATATTGAGTTTATGCTACAAGCTATAAAGTAGGCCTATTTGATCAGGAACCCTGTTGGCCTCTACGGCTTGCAGCACATACACAAGCAAAAGCACATTCTATTTCCAAAATGAAAATCATAGTCAGTATATAGGTTGTAATAATATTTATTTTGTAAATAAACCAAATGAAATAAAACAAAAATGAAAATAGGAAATTGATATAGTTGTTTCTTCTTCATTTTTTTAAAACTCAGATATATGCTGTGGGTGTGGGAAAACACTGGAAAACAAGCTATTTTCAACCGATTATCAAAGAATTGAAATTGCGGTGAACTAAATCTGACATTTACATCAGATTTTTCACCCACGAAGGAAGCGCCCACATAAATATTATATCCCAAGTTTATTATTAGGTCACATGGCGTAGCTTGGGTCGTGGTTTGACCTCTTAAATAGAATTTTCAGTGTTGTGTATAATGCACGCAGTTAGGTCTATGCAGTAATAGTGTAGTAGCTCATGAATGCAAAAGAAATTGACAGTTTGATTCATAACTTTATGATGTCTAAGGAGTTTTTTTTCATAATTTTTTCCACAATTAAGGATTCAAGAGTATTGTAGGCCTATTTTGTTTAACTATCAATTCTCTAGAATTATTTCATGCTTGCTTAATCAAGGTTAGGCATAGTTCCCCCGCTTACCGAATTTAGAATTGCTTCCACAGGATGTATCTTTATCTAGTTTTAATATCTTTTCCATAGTAAGCACTCATTAATAAAGTATAAAACAAGGGCAAGAGGCACACAGGAGATACAAGGTGGTTTCAAACCGCCTCGATCACAAGAATCCCCGTTAAATTACGAGAACTTTTTAAGGCTAAAAAATACCGTTAATTATTCCTGCATTCACACCGCCCCGAAACACATCCTTCAGGATAAGTTCCCGAAGTTACGAGCATGCGCAGTATGGTCTGATAAGCAGGCAAGGCGCGAGATTCAAAATCACTAGCCCAGCAGCCACCCACGCCGCCGCGCCCAACGACACGCTGGGCTAAAAGTTCTTGTAATTTGCTTTTACATCGCCAAAATATCTGCGACCTTGGAAAAATCCCCACGAAAGTTTTCGTAATTTCGCCAAGTACCTACTATTTAGCGGGTATTTTCTTTCGGGGAAATTACGCGTAGTTTGCTTTCACATTACCAAAATACCTGGTATTTTCTGATCGGGGTAAATTTCCCGATCAGAGAATACCTGGAACTGGCGAACTTCGAGGCGGTCTGAAACCACCTATTGAATCTTAGCTTTGACTGAATCTAGCTTGTGATTTAGTTTAGGCATGTCTTTATAAAAAAAATGTGCTAATTTTTCTCTCTATGATTAGATTGCTTTCATTGCGGATATATTATAAAGAAAATGATTATTTTTTGATTGATGGAATATCACATCCGCACCAATATAAAGATGCTTTTTTTCTCAGGTTTGCTTCAGAAAGAAAGACTGAGTAGGCCATTTGTGTATGTAGTATCCATTGCCTTTTGCAAGAACAATGCATGTAGTTGGTTTCATCACTTTCACCAACAGTATTTACTTCCTTCCTATGGCTCTGTGAAGTATGTAAATTTATGCAGACTTTCTAGGGATTTCTTCCTTTCCTTTTCACATTTCCAAGAAACCTACATGTACTTTCACATCAGTAATAATTGCATAATCAAAGCTGCTAGAATTTTCATTAAAAAAACCCAACATATTTTCCATGGACTGGTTACTTGCAATTTGGTTACTTGCAATTCAAGTACATGTAGATCATGTAATGATGACATGCATACTGCATTACATGCACGTGACTCATATTTTTATGAAATATGGGAATTGATGAAATGACTGCATGCTATCAATTAACATGCATGGCTCGAGAAAAGGAAAATATTTCATTTAATACAAAAGAAATATGAAATGATTCATCATTTGGAAGTAGGCCTGTATTTTGAAGTCAGGTTTAACTTTATAGACCATGGTCTAACTCTGTGCTAAGTTTATGGGAAGCCAAAAGTGTCAAATTTTTTATTAAGTTGTATGTTTCTTTATGTTTAATGTGCTCTTTCTTGATTCATCGATGGTGAAGACAATCATCCATTTATACTTCCTTGACAATTAGGAATGATTTGAGAGCCAAATGAGCTGAAATATCTATCATTAGTTATTTATGTAACAATTGGCTATCCATACTTTAAACCTGAGTTTAAGTTAAACCCGACTTCAGAATACGGGCCAAAGTTTTTTTTATAATGGAATGAAACTAAGGCAAAGATCTTTTTCTGGATCAACCCTTTGATAGTTGGAAATTCCAAGAGGTACATGTATTTGTAGCAAATGTTCTTTTATGGCCACCGCACACCTTACGACTGGTCCAAGATCCGATTTTGGAACAAATATTTTCTGAAAATTTGAATGAAAAAAAGTATCTTTTTATTTGAGGTTCATATTAACTGAAAGAATAGTAATTTAAACATTTTGGATGATTGCAAGCTTTATTTTTGAGTAAAGGCCAAATTAGTTTCAAATTGTATAGCCAATTGCACGATTGTTTTTGACGTCATTATGACTAGATATTAAATTCGCTTTTATTCTAATAAGGATGATAGCATAGCCATAGTTCTAGGTATTCCTACAGCGATTTAGAATATTACGCACTAAGATATTCCATGTTTCAATATTAGCATCAAATTTTATTTTTTTTTCTTCTAAATTTAGGTCACAGAGCAATTGTAAGGTGTGCAGGGATGTTAATTATGAATAATTCACAATCTTGGTAAATTATATTGCATCTACAAAAATAACAACAATAGTAGCAAGTGAATGTAATGAATTTATTTTGTAATTTTGCATTATTTTATCACACTCAAACTCTGGAATTGATGAGATCCTAAAATATGTAGTGCAATAATTATTGTTGAAAGGTCAGGGTCTGGAAACTGGAGTTCAAGACTACTCCTATTGGGCGAATAGATTTCATTTGCCATTGTGGTTTTGTTTTATTCCATCTGTCATCAACAATCGTTATAAATGTATGAAGTAGGATAAGCTGGTTCCCAAAGCACTATTTTCAGTTCCATATTTCTGTATTGTTTGCTGGGAACTTTTTACAATAGAACATAACACACTGTAGTAGACAAGCTGACCTGTTTTATATACGTGTGAACATAAATCAACAAGATTTTCAGTCAAACATGATCAGAAGTTTAGATCAGCTCAGTTCATTATTTCATCTCTAGACAACTGTAGTAATGCACATCAAATATAGGCCTATAGAAATAATAAAAGACATGCAAAAAATAAAATGGAAAAAAAACTTAGGATAAATGCAAATGGGATGCGAGAATAAGATATCAGAATTAAGTGTAGGAGTTATGTTCAAAATAGCTTCAAAAAAAGTTAATACTACATCAAAATGAATTCTACTGTCTTATGAATTGCATGTGGTTACACAGGCGTACATAGAGGTCAACACCCTGCTTGGTCATTGACCTTTGACAGTGATATTTGACCTAAGAAAATGCTAAAGATCTATAAAGAAACTGCCATAAATGGATTTTAAAAGCTTCTTGTAGTAGTAGCGTTATTTTAGGACTATGCCTGTTCAAACATTGGGAGTAAGTAGCCAAGTGTGAATGGAATGGTGGAATGTGTAAATAAAGGAGGAAAGGGAATATTTGCAGTTCCTCAGTCTGGGTATTTAAAGATTTACATGTATGTTGTATAAAGAAAGGAAGAGAGATGAGAGATAAAGAGAGAGAGAGAGAGACAGAGATAGAATAATGAAAGATGGGGGGGGGGGGCTTTTGTTGTCTATTGACTGGAGATTTCTAAATTCCTGTGATGAGGATACCCAAATCCTTTTGTCTTTATGGAAAAAAAAACCTACACAAAATAAGCTTTCGAAGAACAATCATAGGCTAACCAATAGTCTGCAGGCACAGACCCTGATTGAAACTTTGATCAACAAGTGGGTCTCCATCCAAAGACTAGAACATATATATAAAAAACAAATTGCTGTTTTGAGAGAGCCTTTTAGTACACAAGGCATTATAGATGTAGCTGCAAATTCAGACCCTAACTTGAGTGAAGTTTTTGCCCAGCAGACCAGACCAACAGGGGCCCCGTTTCATTAAGAGCTACAACTGTTGTAACTTTGCCATTATGGTAATTGCCATGGTAACCTTGATTCTGATTAGCTGCAGAGCACTGTTTTCATGGTAGTTGCCATAATGGCAACAGTTGCAACTCTTTATGAAACGGGCCACAGGGGCCGAGAAAGTTAGCACAACTACTCTCTCTATTTTATGATTCTGAGCATGGAACGTGCAAGTCCCAGGCTGTAATTCCCTACCACTTTCAAATCAAAATGAGGAAGAGACATGCACTTGGACTTTGCTACCAGTTATTCCCAATCCCATAAACTCCTGTTGGAGGAATATAGTTCCTATTATTATTTTTTTTACATTTGAACAGGTAGAGAGAACTGGTGGGTGTTTCATAAAGCTGTTCGTAAGTTAAGAGCGACTTTAAGAACGACTGGTGATCCCTTCTTGCGGTACGTGGTATATTGAATTGGCGATGGTTTAACGCGTAAGAAAGGATCACCAGTCGTTCTTAAAGTCGCTCTTAACTTACGAACAGCTTGATGAAACGGTCCCCTGGCATCCCTGTTCCCTCTATTGTTCTGAAATGTTCTGTGGAGAATGCAGAGCAAGATTGTATATACATGTATCTGCTAGATATTTTTGTCGAATTGCCTTGAAAATTCCACTTGTTGTTGTGAGTGACAGAAAAGTATCACATTATGTAGTACACCGTGACAAGATAAACATGTAGATAAAAAGGAGAGAGAAAAGGGGAGAAAAGAGAGAGGAAGAGACAGACAGACATGAACATGGGGGGGGGGGTGGATCAGGGGCGTGTAAATAAACCATGCATGGTATTACAGCTCAGTGTCAAGGATAATTGCCCATTGATGAAGTAACAAAGATTCCACTGCTTTTTTGTGTTTAACCTCCTCTATGACAAAGCCTGAGCAAACATCCATTGTGGTTGCATTGTCGAGCAATATCGTAAAAATCTAACCCCCTTTGTAAACCCCGATGGTCGCCCAGTCATCAATGACTTAATTCAATGAATGGAAGGAGTTCCCTCCAGCCTACCTGACTCACACAGATTCAAAATATAGTTCTGAAGTCACTTTTGTGAAGACGATCTGCTGCAGAACTGCTACCTGTGAATTTGTGAAAGAAAATTTTAGTGTGTGTGTGGGCAGTGACCAAGGAGCATCATGTACTTTTTGTTTGGATCCTTTAATCTTGGAAACTAGATCTTACAAACAAGAAAGGGAACTTCTTATGGAAAAATATCTGGTTATAAAAGCGATATACTGAAGTCTATATGAGTATGATGTTGATTTTTTCACAACAGTATCCTCATTTTGGTATTTGCAGTTTATATGATGTTTGATCGCACTCAACGTTGTTCTGAAGTAATGCAGGTAAAGTGTATATAGTACTTCTCCAGTTTGTGCATCACACAATATTTGGCTGCACTTTGGTATGATAACATTTTTTTGATCTGGAAGATTGTGGGTGTGTATGATTGAGTAATATTTGTATTTCATTTTCTGTTAACTTTACAGCTGTCCCTGTTAGAAAACAAAGAAACAAAAGTTCTCTTAACCTTGTTAATTCATGTCATTGGTGTTGGATGTAAAATTATTTTTTTTTTTATATATTATCAAACGAATCACCAAAATACAGGAGCATCCTGATACCTGGGAATTTCTTTGCTGATGACAGCTTGTTTTAGGTATTTTCATCAGTAACTGAGTTATTTTTGTTTTTCTTTGCATAAATGCAGGTGCAGACCCCTGGCTCAACCATGGCGGATGGTGTTGGGGTGGACGACACCGTCTATGCTGTGAGGGTTCACCCTGGTACCGTTGACCCCGATCGGCATTACGTTGTCATCCAAGCCACCAAGCAGACCAGTACCAAAGACCTTCTGGAGGCCCTCTGCTGCAAGCTTGCCCTTTCCGAACCCGAGGAATACTGTCTGTCAGAGGTTTGCCAAGACTCGGGACAGAGCTGCAAGGAGCGTCGGCTAGACCTGGTGGAGTGTCCCGTCAAAGTGCAATTACTCTGGCCAAAGATAGTGGACAGCAGTGGTGGTGACTCCACCGACTCGGGCACCTTTCAGACGAACTACCGCTTCTTTTTACGTGGCATAAACGAGACGCCAGGAGCACTCCCAGACATGTCTGACATGAAGAGCATAGACTCCTTTGTGAGCGGGTACTTCCCGCAACCCTCAGCATCCGGTGACTGCCATGACTTATGCAAACTGCCTGATCTCAACGAAAAGACACTCCTGGACAACTTATCGGCCAGATTTCGCAAGGGCAAGATTTACACGTATGTTGGATCAATACTTATAGCAGTGAACCCTTTCAAGTTCTTCCCTATCTACAACCCAAAGTATGTCAATTTGTATCAGAACCACAGGTTTGGGGAGCTTCCCCCGCACATCTTTGCAATTGCGGATGCTGCGTTTCATACGATGCTCCAGGAGAAACAGAATCAGTGCATTGTGATATCAGGAGAAAGTGGATCAGGGAAGACGGAAAGTACTACGTTGTTGATACACCATCTGACGGCACTGAGTCAGAAAGGATTTGCCAGCGGTGTAGAACAGACTCTTTTAGGAGCAGGCCCAGTGCTTGAGGTATATACCAAATTACTCATTGCCTTTATATTGCGTTGTTAATGATTGAAATCTCAGGGCAGGTAAATATGGCTCAGTGGATAAGCCTCCTGACTTTGAACCTCAAGGTCCCGGGGTTTGAATCCCACCGCAGCACTCTCGTCCTGTAACAAGGTGTTTATCTACATTTGCCACTCGGTACCCAGTAGGAAGAAATTCCTTAATTGCCTGAACGTCTGATCAGGGTAGCTTTGCTAAGGCCGGGGTAATAAAATCCAGCGCTTGGAAGCATTGTGCCTTATATGAATGTTTCATATTAATGTCTTCTAGCATATGTTAAGCCAATCCCAGCGCAAACTTGCTCAATGCTAGATTCTCAGGATCAGGGGAGATCACGTCCAGTTTTTTCTGACAGTATACAAATAGGCATGAGTGCGATGGTGCGAGATTTCGCAAAGGGTGAAAGAAAGATGCTCTACTCAACCAGGCGTTAGCCGAGTTGAATAGAGCGTTTCTTTCTTTCACCGAATGCAAAATCTTGCACCATTGCACGAATAAGAGTATTCGCTATTTGTGTTGTACAACGCCCCAGTGTTCAGCGAAAATATGAAAAGAAAAACAAAAAGAGTTTTTCCCTGCAGTAATCTATGAAAAGGGAGCAATTTTGAAAGCGAAAAGCAAAATCCAACATGACCTCAGGCAGCATTGCGCTTTTAGCAGGCCATATGTGTATTTCACCTTCATTTTTCACTGAGCGCATGAATTGAATCATATTGTGACGTCACCTCCCAAAACCGTGTAACGGAACATTTTGGATGGTACATCATGTGTGCAACGGTGCGAATGTTTGACATTCAGCCTCCCATTTGATCGCGTACAACAAACTAAGTAGGCGTTGTACAATCACCATAGTAACAGTGCCTCTCAGCCAAACAAGATCAAGGAAAGAAATCAGGTCTGACAACTTCTCAGACAAATATGTTGATGAAAATGTCCCCAGCTCATTACATTTGAGATTTATCTTGAGGTTCAAGAAACCCCGTTCGCATGAGCTGGAGTTAGGGATTGACATTGGGTTGAATATTCAATATGGAATATGTGCAAGAAGGACTCCTTTTTAGAATTAGGCCTAGCTTGAATAGCGTGTAAATGGTATTACATCATATATATATACCTAGGCAAACCTGGGTTTGCGAATTAGCTGGCTAACTCTCTTGATTTATCAACATTTTTTTTACTATTATGGAACTAGTAATGACTTCTGTGACAGTACTCTTTTGACCATCAAAACACAAGTTTTCAAAGCTAGTAAACATACACTGGAAGAACGCGTTATTACACTGTACTTTTTTTTTCTTCCCAGAATTTTAATACTTGAAAGAAATATTTATATCAAAATACAATTTGTGTGAAGAACATCACGTACATGTAAGTTTACAAAATTAATTTTTCATCACTCAATGGGCACAATAAAAAAAACGAATAAATCTATATTCACAAGAATATTTGTAAGGGCCGGGGAGAGTGATGTAGTCATTTACAGGGATATTTGAAATGAATATTATCTAATCCCCATAATTCATCGATGTTTGGTGGTGTTACTATTTTGGTTTCTATATCATTACTTACCCTTGATAAATTCAAGATACCGATTGTACTTTTAATATCCTAGTCTAGTGCTAGTGATTTCCCTTAGAAAAGATAGAGTTTTTAATAATAATAAAAAAGGCGCCTTCCAAACATGAGTAACCCCCCTCGTATGAACACAGCTTGAGTTAATGGATCGTGAGGCAACATTAATGTTGGTGACTCATACATAAACACAGTTTATTTCATTGTCTGTACCCCCTATCCTGGAAATGATAAATGATGCACTCCTGATCCCCTATTAAAATAGGGAATTATGGGTAATCACTCAATATAATTGCTCTCTGGGAACTATTTGATCATTGGATTTTTATAATGATATAGTACATGTATGGTAGAAATGTATTTGAAAGGTAGGCCTATTATTTAACTTTGTGAGGAGCCGATTTGAAAAATTATCAAACCAAGATGAAACATGTGTAAAAGTATTAGAACTAAAGAACCCTGAAAATAACCATTATTGGGAGTGAATAGCTAAAAATACAAGGCAAACCCAATTATGTAATTAGGCGTCTTAAAAGACGCTTAAATAGAACACATAAGTGTATGGGATGAAAATAAGATGGTGTTTCCGGTCACTTTATATTTCACTTTTTGAAGCACTACACTGTAAATATTGATTTTCGGACGCAATTTTTTCTTCGCTATATTTTTTTAACTTTATCACACACACAGGTGACAAGTGTTGCCTTCTAGCTCAGATTTTAAAAAAGTCAAATTAATGTTTAATAGCCAATCACTTTAAAGATAAATGCCAGTAGTTGCAGTAAAAACTGATTTCATGAGAAAGTCTGTAAAACCAGGCTTAATTGTCAGAATATCATCGAGGATCTAGATCTGGTACAGTTACATAAACTGAACTTTGTGAAATCTTGAAATCTACGCTGAAAAACGTTTACACTGAAGATCACCAACACAGATAGGCACACGTGGGACAGTGTATTATTATTGCTGGAATAAAGACCCGACGGAAGTAACCGAATCCGCGCTTATTTTGCTTATTTCTCAGCAATTACACAATCTCTCCCAGAATCCTTTGGCACATATTTTTTATTCATACAAACAGACACTTGGGTGGTCATTATATTAGATTCTGTAAAAAGTCATTTTGAGATCGTTACCAAAACTGGAATTTATCTTTAATATGTTTTCTCTTTTCTGTAATAATAATGATTATTGCTGTATTTACATACATGCTTGCCTGAGGATACAAAGCGATGTTATTATAACCCTGGATTTGCATGAAGCTGCGCTGCCTATGTGCTCAAGCATTCGAGGAATATCTTCCTACCGGGTACCCATTCACCTCACCTGGGTTGAGTGCAGCACAATGTGGGTAAATTTCTTGCAGAAGGAAAACATGTCATGGTTGGGAATCGAACCCATGTCCCTGAGATTGAAAGACGGGAGTCATATCCACTAGACCACGAAGCCCCCACAGCATTTACATGTACTGGTTTGATGCATGTACATGTAGAATGTACACCAGCTTGATTTGAGAAGGGATTTATGAAAGCAAGTATAATAAGTTGATGAATCATTTCTGTCTAAGAACTAATTTTGACAAATTATAGAAATTACAGCTATTAAAGTACTACAAATCAAGAATATCACCTTCCCTTGGAAAAGCTGCATACACCTGTAAGTATGGATAAAGTTGTTGACTTGCAAGATTATGTATTGATCTTATAAAACTGAATACCTATATGTTTTCAATATCACAGATTTTCTTACCAATGGATAACTGTAGGACCTGTCATCATTGGCAATTGAAGTGATAGGTTCTCATTGAGATTTAAATTGACTTGCAATAATATTGAAATCATATTTTAGTTTATATTTGGTGCTTATATGTTTTTATAGCAACCTTTTTGATTTAAATATAAACATGTGTATTCTTCCTCATCATTTGATTGTATATTCAATCATGTTTAAAGCACTGTGAATGTCGTGCTTGTACAAAACGTGCATGAGCTGGTATTTACATGTGTATGTACATGTACTTTTACCTCGAAGTTGACATATTTATAACGGGAGTATTCAATTAATTAGGGATCCGGGCTGGCAGTTTACATTAATGCAGCCGTTATTGGCATTCGTCAATTATCTAAATTGGAAGAATGACCTGAATTTCTGCCCAATTTATCAATATCCTCCTTTGTTGGATTGGCTTACGGCATGCAATGAAACATAATTCAAGTTCTCCCTGGCTTTTAAAAGTTTTTATGCTGTGATAAATGTTCCTCTCTACTGGCAAACACTGCCAATTCCTAATTTATCAGAAAATTACGAACAAAAAATTCTAAACGAGAATGGGACTCCGGCTAAGACACAAACAAATTATTTGATCGGTATTATCATCCAATAAGAAGTGTTTTATTATGAGATGAGGGAAGGAATTGCCTGAAATAGGGTAGAGAGAAGTGGCTATTCCTGGTGGAGAAATTGTTGTGCATACTCGGGTAGCATTGCTGTCGTCACTGTGCGACTATTTTGAGAAAATGGACTCAAATTCACTTATTTTCTCCAAGGCTACTTGTACAGTAAAAGCATCTCATCTCATTTTCGTGTGCATTCATTCTATTTCTGCCTTCGCTAAACGTAGCCTGAATTAGCATTGGGGAGGGAGGAGAGAGGGGGAAAAGGAAATGGAATTGAAGAAATTGTGTAGTGGGTGGATGTTTTTGCTTCTTGTTTTGATGGGAATAGATGCCAAAGATACAAATTTGAAGTATTTGGGATGTTTGTACATGTATTGTCTGAGAGGAGATAAAACATACATGTTTGATTATGATAAAAACATTTTACCATTTCACACAGAAATCGATTTGAGAGTATATTTGTATTGTATTGCATTTTACAATGCATGTAGTATCAACCACCCCCTCCCCAAAAGAAGAAATTTACATACATGTAGGGGTAGAAGCTGTGGAAGTACTGTATATGTAATTTTTTATTACTGAAACAACCCCCTCCTTGGAGTATGTACAATTCCAGGTAATCTTACATTTTTTCTGTCTTTATACAGTACATGTACATGTATTGAGCATACTTTTTATTGTTCTGTTGAAAATGAAATAAAACAATTTGCACTTGTTTATATTGATTTATCAAATGCATACTTTCATGGACTCACTGTACACGTCCGTGTATGCAGTCAAGCAACTTTACACTGAAATCATATCTCTTTCAACTGTTAACTCTGATATTAAGCTTCATGGTTGTTTTAAGGGTAATTTTGTAAGTTTGTCAGTCTTTCTTCCATTATTCTTTATTTTTTCCTCACTTTTTTGCTTTTATTTTTGCCCCCTTAAGTCAGACTTTCTATTGGAATAATGGATTACAGTTATGTAGTAAATAATGAAGGACTTAATCTGCAGTTGTATTGATAAATTACTTTTAAAAATGTAACATGTTTTTATTGAACTCATGACATGTTTTGAAAAAATAACATGTTTATTTCTCTTTGATCACCAGGCATTTGGGAATGCAAAAACAGTAGTAAACAACAACAGTAGTCGCTTTGGGAAATTCATCCAAATCAACTACAGGGAAAATGGCACAGTTCATGGGTAAGATAGAGTTTTCATTGATTTTACTATGTTATGTTGTGCATTTTCAACATTCTGCATGCATTGTTGATTAATATGCTTTATGTACCGTACTGTATACGTGTATGTCCTTTCCTCCCAATAAACTTTCAAAAGCATCCATGATTACATCATTTTGAAATCCATCTGAGGCCGAAAAAGTAGGTTGTTGAATGATTTGCATTTTGCAAACTATTCAAATTTGACTATTATTCATGATTTCTCTTGTGAGAAGCTCAAATTTAACAATTTGCATTTTTTATGGTCAAATACATACAGGGCCATTTTGTTTATTGGTTTAAATAACTTATTTGACTGTATTACAGACACTTGCACTCTTTCATGGATAGAAAATGAGATTTATTTTACAGGTAGATTGCATATCATGTTAATTACAAACTTTTAAAAAGTATTATTTTTGTTAGTTTTCTTTTAGCTGCAATCATTTAATTACATCCACTTCAATCCATGTCCTTTTCTACATTTATAATCACATTTTACTATTTTACAGGAAAGAAAGCTTAATCAATTTGGATGGTTAATTCATGTGCATATATGTTCTGGAGAGAAAATATCCATTTACACTGAGAAAGAAATTCAAGCTAACATGAGTTTAACTTGCTTGAAAAATATACATTGTAAAAATGTTTTAATTCATGAAAGTTCTACATGTATCATTAAGTGACTTAGATGGTAACCTGGGTGGGTATTCAGTTGAAAGGATTGATTGAGTACTTGGTTAAGCAAAATTCTTAAACTCCTATTCAGATTTACATCTAAGTATTTTACTTTATCAAGCCAAATTTAAGCAAAATACTTACATGTAGCCTAGTACATCTAACAACCATTGTTAAATCATTAAAGTTTAAAACCAAACAACCATTGTTAAATCATTAAAGTTTAAAACCAAATAATGTGCAAGGTATGTATTCATCTGTGCACATTATGTATGACTGCGTGTATAAGTTTGTAAACTGCGCACAAGCCAGACTTTAATAAGCCAGGTAGGTGGCTGAGTTTAATTCTTAACAAAATACAATACAAAATGCAAGTTAATGCCAAAAATGGATTTAAGTATTTTGAAATATGCAAAATACTTAGTAAAATATTTAAAATACTTAGTAAAATATTTAAAATCTGGCTTAAGTATATTGAATACTGGCCCTAGTATTTTGGTTCTCCTGCAATGGATGCAAAAGAATCTCCAGTGTTGAGATTGTGATAGTGTTAAGGTTACAGAAGAATTTGAGAATAAGTTATTAGGATTTAATGCTCAGATGTGGGTTAGGTGTTGACTTGCAGAGTTTCCATCTGTGTATAATACCAATTTTCACTGAGCAAAAACCAAGAATTTGACTTCCATAGAGATGTCAGGGAATAATTTTCCTGGTATCGCATCGCAATTTGCTCCATATAATTTTATGACTGCTACACAAAATTTCACTTATTTAGCAATTTTTTACATAGAACTGTACAGAACATAGTTGAAATCTTTTCTTTGACAACTGCAAATGTTAATCAAATTTGAGAAGTAAAATTATTCCAGGATGTTCTGATTAATGGAAGAAACTGTTGGCAGAAAGCTGGTATTATATGGGCAATTCCATGGAAAATGTTCACTTTAGAGAAAAAATGAAGTTTAAGATTTCACTTCAGCAGTCAAATTTTCTTAAAAAGTAATCTATAAAGTCTCAATTTCCAATAGAAAAATCGCAATATTGATAAAATTTTGTAGTTTTTTCCATCATCAAAAAAATAGAATAGTAAATTGCAAAATGTAAAAAATGTGGCTATTTTTAAACAATTCATCTTTCCTGTCTTTACTAAAAGCAAACAAGGTCCCAGAGGTCTCTTTTAACTTTTGAATAGTTCATTAATGTTTAAATCAACAGAAAATTATCGTTAAATTTTATGCCATTCATCAATTTTAGAGAAATCTGTCTTCAGATTTGTGTGATTTCTTTACCATTATCAGTGTCATGTCCGTTACGTTTTTCACTTAAAGTTTTCACAGCTTACAGGAAATTTGTCTAAAGGTACTGCAGATTCAGATTCTATGTTAGAATTAAACCCCCTACCATGTGTAGCAATCATTTTCCCTTACCACTTCTCATTTTCATAAAAATGGCGTAACGGACATGACAATTCGCGTAACGGACATGACGCCTTATATATGGCAAAAGGCAGCATTCACAAAAACAAAATATTAGGCTCAGTGTCACAGACTGAGGTCAGCCTCAATTGTTTGAGGATAGCTGAATGTAATATTTCCTAGAATCTGCATGTCATTCAAGCTATTTTTAGAAGTTGGTGAATGATGAAAGTTCAGCTCTTGTTCTGGTAGATTTTTCTGAGAATTAACGGTATGCCACATAATATTAGGATAAGATGCAGCTAGATCTGGCAACATACTCAGATCACAATCTGCATCATTTGTGTTTGAACAAACATTTGATTATCTTAGGTTTTTGCACTGACAGTTTGGAGCATTATAAAACTCCAACTTGTGAATTCATGATCATTGATGATATTACTTCAAAGTATCTGACTTTCACCAACCTCTACATACCTCTTCAGTGATGGCATGGGCTCACATTTAAAAGCAAGTTTGTATTCGGATATCTGTGTTACATGATGTAGCTCTATGAATCCATGAATCTACAGTGGCACTTCTTTGCAGTATCACAAAGCAAAGGGGCCGTGGAAAGAATGTGGCGCGATCAATAAATTATGTCATCATAGTAGTATTTTGGTCAGCCATAATCATGATTTGAATGATGTATCTTCAATTGTACACAAGCAGCGCGGACAATACAACAAAATTAGATACAGCCACATTTGTCGGCAAGCAAGATCGTACGATTTAGAACATCCAAGATTTGATGAAAGGATGATTATACTCAGGATGATAGTTATTTTGAATGAAAAAAAAAATCTCAGAAGCTATTTACAAACATTCTGATTACCTTTCAACTCATACATAATCGATAATAAAAAACCGGTTTCCAGGTACTGCTATTAAATTTTTATTAAAAAACTTTTTAATACCATTTTTTGTAATCTTAAAACTGACATTAATACGAGTACATGTTCTTTATCATACAATACATTCCATAATATGTTCATCTTGGATTTATACAGGTCTGGTATATTTTGTTTTCTTCTCACAAAAAATGAGATTTGGTCTGCTCAGTGTGCAGTAGTGGTATGATAAACATTGCATTCAATATAAAATTATCATTTAGGCTATAGCTATAAATTAATGATACCTGCTAATAATATCTACATATTTTTCTTTAGAGTGTTAGTAAAGGTACTTTGCTGTTACATAATTACTTTCATTATTCATATTTCCTTCATTTTCAAACTAAGAAGTGCTGATGAAGTTCACTTCATAAGGGTGTCATGTCCGTTACACTAGTATATTATCAAATATTAAGGTGTGAATAAAAAATAATCTTTTCTATCAACTTTTTCTCCTATAATTAGGTGTGGTGGATGGTAGTAACTTGAAAATACTCATTAACTGTTGTTATCCGGTGTAAAATTAATTTTTCTAAATATTTTTTTTTGTTTTATAAATATTGTACAAAAAGACCCCCTCTCAAATTGCAAAATAATAGGAGATATTACAGATTACCAGTTATGATATGTCTCTCTAACCTCTAGCCTTAACATGTAAACAATTAGACTTGTACCATATCTTGTAATAAAATAATTATATTCGCTTACAAAAAGTGGAAGAAACTGTCATGTCCGTTACGCTTCGTGTGTCATGTCCGTTACGCTACATTTTGAGCTAGGAATACAGAATGCACTGCAAAACTGTTGTTAAACACCATTTTATGGATAGAGCATGATCTTAAGATTAAATTAACACCAACGTCAGGTGCATGCAATCTAAGAATTCACAGGAATTTTGATAAGCAATAGGAGGTAAAAATGCTTCGTCCATTTCGTGTCATGTCCGTTACGCTCACGAAGACTGCAATTTCTCCGCAACTGTTCAACGAAACGATTTGAAATTTTATGTGTATGTAACAGATACTTAAATGTGTCTGATAAGCTTAGTAACAATTATCAAAAGACTGCTAATTCTACTGTATAACTCTTTGAATTACAAAAATTTGTCTGAACGTCATGTCCGTTACGCTGGAATTGACCATATGTACAATGATTATTTATTAAAAACAAATTTAAAAGGTAATAAAAAACGAAACCGATATATTCATGATTACAAGCATAAATTGAGCTGTTCATAGAAAATAAAGAGTTATGGAATGAGTGTAAATGGGCTTAATGTACTTTTGTGAGATTTGTGTTGAATGTATTGACTCTTTTCTTCATTTTATTCAGAAACAGTTATTGATTAATGCATACATTTAGATCCGTGTTCGTAGAGTTTACAATATATTATAGTGATGCATTTTTTTTTCTTTCAATTTTTGTCCCTTCCCTGTTTAAGTTTTGATTTGTGCGAAGTTATATGTAACGTGTAGTCTTATCAGTCACTGTTGCCAATTTGCCATTAATTACAGTGTACGTCTTCACTAACAACCGTGACAAAAAGACAAAATATTCTTTGGTTTTAAGAACTAGTACGTTACCAATATATGAAGTCATGGGGGGATCTAACTTCTTACATTTTAAAAATGTTAGGCATTCTGCATGTACTGTAGTATTTTCTGGGCTGAAATTTTTGTATGTCTGCAATATGTGTTGGACACTAATCCATGTCAGAAAAAAAGCTGAGATACATTTAGTTCTGTTGATTAACAAGCATGTAAAAATCAAAAGAAAATAGTCAACCTTGTGCTTTCCTCCATCTACTCTCAATATTTTTGTTGTATTGGAGCAAAAAATTTTATCATTTAAGTAAATTTTTTTTCTTGAATTGTGGTTACACCTAACAGTAACAAGCCATTTTTATTTTAATCAAGACATGAAGTTCACCCCCATCGAAATATTTTGAAATTATACTCGTTACCCATCTTCATCTGCACTTTCAATATGTATGATTTATTTTTTGTGTGTGTTCTCAAAGGATTTCAAATATCATCTCTAAGAATAAAAAGGGTTATGAAAGTAGTTTTTTTTGGGGAGGGGTTCCTTTTATAAAAATATATTCTTGCATGTTCTTAAGTGTCCCTATTATAATTACATACAGTTTTAACCCATTATTTTTTTGACTGGTTTCAACTCCCACGTTATCCCCAGTAATTGTAATTTGTAGGAAAGGGTGTGTGCTGAAGAAGGATGTGCAGGCTCAAG
The DNA here is from genome assembly GCF_018143015.1 of Lytechinus variegatus. Lineage (NCBI taxonomy): Eukaryota > Metazoa > Echinodermata > Echinoidea > Temnopleuroida > Toxopneustidae > Lytechinus > Lytechinus variegatus. The sequence goes on along the minus strand of NC_054744.1, from coordinate 3,646,502 downwards.
AAAGGAAATGATGATTCTGAAAGAAATAAATGAAATTGAAGGTTTTCTTTTTGTAAGAAGATTATTTTCTTGAATATTCTTACAAGCGACCCTGTTATAATATATAAAGGGTGGTTTCAACCGCCACGTGATCCTAAGTAATTTGTAGCCTAGGTAAGGATGTGTGCTGGAGAAAGATTTTGTAGGTTCAAGAAATTAATGATTTGATGATGAAAAGTTGTACATGTACTTTGGAATGAAACCGTCATCATACCAAGATCAGAGAGTTGCCAATCTTGAGAGGGGGTGGGCCCGGGGGTACGGAGGTTCCCATTTTAAACATTAAAAGAGCCTTGCTGGAAAATTATTATGAAAAAAAAAGAAATGGCCCCTTTTTGTGCCTTTATCAATTTGATAGAAATGAGGGGTTTTCTAGATAGTGAATTTGGTACATTTATCATTAGTAAACTTTTGTTTTTGATGATTTAAAAAAACGGATACATGTTCAAGTATTACTCTAGATGGATAAGATTTTTTTAGCTATTATATTTTATACACCATCCCTTAGTCTTGCCTTTGTGTTCAAATAAAGAAAATTATGTATTTGCTTATTTTGCTATAACATGGTTGTTCTCTCTCCCTTCCTTTTGATGGTTTGTTTATTTTCTATCACATGCATTGTGAGTTGTGATTCTACACATTATATGGAATTATGGAAATTCCATCAACATTCGTTTTCATTTTTTCCAGAAGCCAGGTTAAACTTAATAATCTTTTAATTCTATTTTTTCCAAGTTTAGGTAGGCATGTATGAATATGTTTTATTTTTATGCTTTCTCCAGATGCTCAATAAACACAGATAACGTTGAGAGTGATGGGTAAGCTGCACACCCCTGTGTGTGGAATGGAATGCACCATGTTGACGATAACCAGCATGGCTTTTTCTACTTTGTGAGGATTAGTTCATGTTGGGATTGAGGGGTGAAGGATGAAGGGAGATTTTGTGAGAGGAGAGGGAGTGAGGGGAGAATAAGAGTTGAATCTTACAGGGATCGTCCAGGCTGAAAATATTTATATCTTGATACATAGAGTAGAATTTACTGAGCAAAATGCAGAAAATTTCCTCAAAATCAGATAAAGTTATTGAAGTGTAAAGTTTAGCAATATTTTGTGAAAACAGTCATCATGAATATTCATTAGGTTGGCTGAGGATGTCGCATCTCCACTTTCCGTTTTCTTATGTTATTACATAAAATCATATTTTTTCCATTATTTCATACTTGTGTGAATAATGTGTCTCCCTTCTAATGAAATAAGTTGCAGCATTAAATATCTAATGCACTAAATCAGTTGTCAATCCAATTTTTCTAGTTCTTGGAGGAAAAAATTTGAATAAACCTAATTGCATATAATAAAATACAAAAGAACAAGTGGAGATGTGACATCAGCCCACCTAATGAATATTCATGATGACTGTTTTCACAAAATATTGCTAAACTTTAAAATTCAATAACTTTGTTATTTGTTATCCGATTTTGATGAAATTTTCAGCACTTTGCTCAGTGAATTCTTTATTATTTATTATGCTGTACATACTTTCAGCCAGGACCATCCCTTTAAGCCAGAATGATTAGATAACTCTCATTTGAATGAAATTTTTTTATAATAATTGCTTTTGTAATATTGATATCTCTATTGATGCTGTTTCCATTTGATGTGGTAATTCACTGTACTTCTTCGAGAATGGATAGGTCCATGTTACAAAAGATAGAAATAGATTTCTCAGGCTTGCTTTTTGAATAGAAGAATGCAAGAACATGACTGAAATTGTTCATTACATCTTCATGCTGCTTTATAATCTTCTGTGTATGTTTGTAATTAAATGTTTTTCTATAGCATGCATTGATGCTTTTATAATCTAATTTGAGATGGATTGCTTAACTGCATTTATCGAACCATTTCCTCCACATAATGTAAGTACTTTATATGAAATCAATGAATATAACTCATAATTCTCATTGTATTTTGTGTATTCTCATGTATGTTGCCGACACTTGCCGTGACCCCCTTTTTCGCAGCTAAGTCACAGACAACACTGTGTACTGTGTGATAATTCACCCGAATGGAAAGTTGATGCTAATAATTTTTATACTGACGAGCAGAAAACATCGGCGAAATAGCAACAGAGCTGCAGCTTACAGGTTTATGCATTTTTAAAGTTTTTATTTTGTTACGTCACATATCCAAGCAGCTCCCTGTGTCTTGATATACATGTAAATTAGTATAATTCAATGTTCTACGAAATATTCTAATGAGTTTATATGTGCATCCATAGAAACATTGTTTAATACCTGCTTTTATGAATTTTTTTAGTCATTATAAACCATAAAAAGTGGAAATTTGTCAAATTAATATTATATGTCAGGACTAAACCATTAAAAAAGGGGAAATTTATTACAGAGTATGTTTTAAATGTCTTAAAAGTAGTTGCTTTTGTAATGTCATAATTCAGAACTTTTTATAAGTTATAAGTTTAACATCATTTTTTGAAAAGCAAATATCAGGGAATATTGTGATCTTGCAGATCTATGTGAAAGCAAGTAATATATGTATATGTGTGAGATTTCCAATAAACCTCCATTGTCTGATATCGGTACATGTTCATGTAATCTAATGAGAGTCTACCTTTATTTAAACTTCATAATCCATTTACAATCTAAAGTCGACACTCGAGAATGCTTGATTTGATTGCATGCTTTAAGAAAGGTTTGCTGTCGACGTGATTGATGGAGTTTGCCTTTCAAAATCACACCATACCTTCATTAAACGACCAATCTAAAAGCATGCAGTAAACAAGCCTGACAATGATTGATACATGTGGTTTAAAACCCCATCTTCCTTTCTCAATTATAACATTCGAGCTTAACATGATTACACTCATGTCAAAAAGTGCAGGAAAGGACCTTGCTCCAATTATAGAATATCTTATTAGAGCGAAGAGGGTGTTAGATTGTCACATTATCGACGGTTTTTACCGCTGAGTGGAGAAAGACTGGCCAGCGCAGATTGAGGGCCCTGAAATCATACTATGTACTTTAGTTTCAAACATTTTGATATTTGTGCAAATTATTAGTAAAGGCATTCAGCCTGGAAGGCAGATTTAAACAAATAATGAAATGTTATTCTGCCAACTGCATAAAAAATTATTTTGTTAAAGGGGAAATCCACCCCAATACAAAGAAAAAAAAGTCATATTTTGTTAAATTTTTTTAGTGTCAAGCTTGTTTGATTTTCTTGGAGAATTAAAAATATATTTCCCAATTTTTATGGTGGACTTCCCCTTTAAATGTGTGAATGGCCTTTGCCGAATCAGGATGAAAGCTGTTTCTGCTCTCATATTTGTTTGTTTTGAGATCTTTACATGAATATATAAGCCATCATTATACCTGTATTAATCATTCATGAATGTATTGTACAGTAGAATGAATGCTTTAGGGCCGTCTGCACCATCCCGAGTTTTCAAATTAGCGTGCTATTTCTTATCCGGCAAATTATCCCGATCTGAGCAATATCTTGAGATTATTTGCAGTGGAGATGCAATTATCGCGCTAGTTCAAAGGATTAATCTCGAGATTGCAATCCCAAGTCAACTTGGGATTATTTGCAAAATAGCGCTCTATTTTACGAATTATCGCGCTAATTCGTAGGTGCAGACGCAGTAGGGATTATTTATTCACGGCGTCAGACCATAATGCATCGATGCCTCGCTCGAGCAGGAATCGCTCTTCTTGCGATGGTGGAGACGGGGTTTCTTGAATCTCGAGATTAATCGTGAAGAGGGCCAAATCGTGCTAAAATCTCGAGATTGAGCAAACTCGGGATGGTGCTGCACGGCCTATTGAAATGCATAGAAATATGCCAAACAATATTTATTCTCGGGGACCCTACCTTATTAACACCATAAATCAATTCAGATTAGTGATAAAGCATATTTTCATTGTCAAAGCGTGATAGGAATTAATACAGAGAGTCTGATGCATATAGCTCTCACCAGAGACCAGCCAGTGGCTCAACAAACTATATTGATTAATTGATCCTGTTCTTTAAAGGGCGGAAAACGCCATTCAAAATAAATCTTGTAAACACTCCATTGTTAAGGGTACTTAGACAAATGGTGTAGAAAATTACGCGAGACGACACTGATACTACAGTGTAGCAAAACCACAAATATACACACACCTATATGTACATGTAGCTCATACATGTACTTCTACATGTTTGTGGAGACTGGAAATACATGTATCTGCAGGGTATTGCTCTATAATGTGAAGTAAATTTACATCATTTTCATGATGTTATTTCTCCTGCATGATATAGCTTCAAGCCATTCTATAATATATTCTCTTTCTTCATTCATGGAATTATTGTGATTATGCATTAATTATTCATTATGGCATTTATATAATTGCAATCTTTACCATCTTTAGTATAAAGCATGCATATTATATATCCATATACTGTATACATTGTACTCAAAACTAAGGGTTAAAGAGTGTATTGTATAATACAATATTCTTAGTATTTTAATTCAATTATTGATTATTGATTAATCAATTGTGATGACTTGATGGTGCAGTAAAAAGCATTCAAAATGTTATTTTCCAAATTATTGACATTAAAGCTGGGGTAGTATAATGCAGCACTTAAAAACATTGTGAAGCACTTAAAATGTTGCATACATATTATTACTGTTATGAAAGATCTGTGTATCTATTTCTTTTATCATTGAATACATATTTCCACTGCCAATTAGTGGCAATTTTTGAGAAAGTGGAAATGGTCACTGCAGAGTGCAGAATGTATTATGGGAAAAACTCCATTCCTTATAAAACCAGGGCCATATTAATTTTATGTAATAATGCAATAAATACTCCCAGTCAATTTTACTGATGTTCTTACATGTAATTTGCCGTAGGCTAAGTATTACAATGTATTGTACAGTTAACTCTGTATTTTAGCTGCAGGACCCAGGTCATATTTATTTTTAGTTGTCAATTTGAGACCATGATTTGAATAAACAATGTGCATTTGTATTATTATTACGAACTATGACGCAGCAATGTACATTAGTTGGATGTTTCTGAGGGTGGTAATTTCCTTTTAACAAATTGAATCTTAGGGAAGGGAAAATTGAAATATCATCCGTCTATTTTTAGTCTCTTCGTGAATTGTAATCCCAAAGCCGCCATTGTCTCATTTATTGTGAAAAATGCTGACACTGTGCCATTTTCTTTTGCTATTATATTGTGAGGTATCTTGGCACATTTTACAGCATGCTGAACTCAGTGGGGAATTATGAGAAATCATGGATTGTACCAAAACATTAATATCAAACATATCATGTTTCCAAAAGTTTTTCTTGTAACTGATTGTTGAAAAACAGTTGTCTACCTTTCTTTATTCATAATATTGGAAGGGAGTACAGATTAAACTTGTTTTAGTGTGTAAATATGTATGTCATTTTTTTATGATGAATAAATGAATAAAAAAAAAAAGAAAATCGTACCTAATGGGAATGATGCAGGTCTTTTTCCATACCAAAAGTTCAGTGTCTTCTTTGGATCTTTGGAATAGGATACCTGTATACGTTCACAAATTATTTGCATGTATATCTGTTTCAGTTAATACTGAAAGAGTTACACAGTGCATATGACACAAGTGATTATATAACATAAATGATGTATGTAAAAAATAGAACATTTTAGTCATATTTTATGACTTCATTAAAAATTCATTAAACTCCTGTAGGCACATTGACTTTTTGCCAAACCTCTATTTTGATCAGATAAGCTTTTCAGTTCCATATTTGGTAGCTAGAACAGGAAGCATAGACTTTTCTAATCTTGATTTTCTTCCCACATTTTTTTTTTCACTTCACATTAAGAGAAAATACTATTCATTTGATTTTGTGGCACATTAACTGTTTAGCGCTTTGCCAGTATACATGTACATGTAGGAATGTTAAGTTGAACGGTCTAGTCAGCCGACGGCGCAATGATTTGTTTCTGTTTTGCCTGCTTGTTTTCACCATCCAGTGCCATCGTTGAACAGTACTTGTTGGAGAAATCGCGCATCGTGTCGCAGGCGGCCCATGAGCGTAACTACCATGTCTTCTATTACCTACTCAAAGGTGCTAGTGATGCGGAGAAGCAGGCCTTCTGGTTGGATAAACCGCAGGAATACTTTTATCTTAACCAGGTGAGAAATTTTCTTTTTTTATGGACTTTAGATCTTTACAAACAGAGCAGAATGGTAATAGATGAAGAAAAAACAATTTTTCACGCCAGTCTCAATTCGCACATATTTGTACTCATTTTCCAAACCTAATGCTATCGTCACAAGTTACGAACACAGTACAAATGATTTCATACCACCTATTGCTATGTATAAAAACCGTTTGTACGGTGCTTGTTAATGTATTTGTTGCCTGATCTTTACATGAAGTGATTGTGTTGAGTAAACAAAAACAAATCATACAATATAGTTACACAAGGAATCTAGATCAGCTATGAGAAGTGACCGGCAGAATATTGGATTTAGATTTAAACCTTGTGGATTTAGATAAAAAGTTAAAAGATTTGAATTAAATATTCTAAGATTTTAAAGTTAATCCTTAATCATCCTTGTTCTTGTTCTTCTTCTACTCTTCTTCTTCTCCTCCTCTTTTTCTCCTCCCCTCCTCCTCCTCTTCCCCCTTCTTCTTTTTCTTCTTCTTCGTCTTCTCTTTCTTCTTCTTCTTCGTCTTCTCCTCCTTCCTCCTCCTCGTTCCCCTCCTCCTTCCTCCTCTTCCTCCAACTCCTCGTTCTCCTCCTTCTCCTTTTCCTCCTCCTCCTTTCTCCTCCTCGTTCCCCTCCTCCTTCCTCCTCCTCTAACTCCTTCTCGTTCTCCTCCTTCTCTTCCTCCTTCTTCTCCTCCTTCTCCTCCTCCTTCTCCTTCGCCTCATCCTTCTCCTCCACCTCGTCCTTCTCCTTCTCCTCGTCCGTCTCCTTGGCAACTGCATTATAAAATTGATGATTTTGCATGTATAGTACTGCTCTGTCCTTTTCCATTATATACTGAAGAGAAAGATGATATCTCCTTATAATTTACACCTCCATTGAATCTGAATTTCTAGGAACTGCAAGGTAAAGTCAAACCCGACCTTGTCAAGGAGGGGTTTTACTGGCAATAGGATCTGACATCTACATCCCTGTTGGTTAAAACCTGATCAGTTGATCAGAACTTTGATCAAGGCCACCCAAAGCAGAGGCTCTTGAAATATATTTACTCTAATGAACCCTTCAATCATGTACTATCCTGATAATTCACTGTAAAACACTGTTTGAAATTTAAAGCAAGATGTTTTAAGCCAGTCATTCTAACAACTATTGTTTTAAGTTTTAAACTAGTCGTTTCTAAAAAGTTAAAGTTATAAAAAAGTTTAAGCAATATCAAACAATTTAAAAAAAAATTAAAATAGTTTAAAAGTTTTAAAAATTTCTTGATAGAATGACAGGCTAAAACAAGATGATATTTTTATTTTCTATTATTTTTTTTATTATGTATTAAAAGGAGAATAATCCTTGAAAGTTGAAACTAATTAAATCGTTAAAAGCAGAAAAGTAAAAGAAAAAGATCAATTAAAAATTTTGAGAAAAATTGAATAAAATATAAAGGAATTAGGAAATTTGTGAGCTATCCCCCCCCCCCAAAAAAAACTATTGAACATTATTTAACTGTTGCTCTCATTCCAAGAAAAAGAATCCCTTAGTGTTGCCTCAAAATTTTTGGCTACTGACTGCGGCCTTAAGTTACCCAAAAGTTATGAGCATTTGAATGTTGAGATCACCAATGGAATGGAGATCCTCTAATTGGCAATGCGATCGAGATGTGTGATGTCATGCATAAACATCTATCCCATCACTTTTGTACGTATTCCAAAGATGTTCACTTTTATCAATCCATCTATTGGTCATTTGAATGAGCAAATAGGGATATCTTTTAGGGGGAGGAGGATTTTTCTTTTTACCCATCAATATCTTGGTTGCATTGCTATTAAGCAAGAAGATGGCTTGGTGTGGAAAAAAAGAAACAAATCTTGAGCAAGCTTGGATTTCTGGTCGGGTTGACACTGACGGGTAAACCTTACTCAGCACACTGACCACAACATGCAAGCTGTCTCGTCTCTTTATTGACATGAGCTGAGCTGCGAGCCAAAACATAGCCCAAATCTATTGCATAGGAGATTGAAGAGAACTCCTGATACAGGCCCGATGTCTTTAGCGCATTAGCCAGCTAATCATCCGCTTCCTGGGATTAAATCATCTGACATAGAGGATCAGACTGGACCCAGCAAATTAAGCGATGGGTCTTAGAGGGGGTTAAGCGTGGAAAAAGCAGATGGATGAAAATATATAAATGCGCGTCAATAGTGTGGAGTTGAAGTAAAATTCATGTGGGAGGAAGTTAAGCCTTTGGCTGCCAAGTCGTGAAAAAATGTTCCAGCGACCACCACCTTCTATACATAGGTCATAGGTTGATGTTCATGGTTCCTTAAGGATTATTCAGGGTCCAGTTACGAAGAGTTACGATTGACCCAATCAATCTTAACTCTATGGAAATCCATTCATACCATAATTTTTTCTGCAGGAAATTCGTTCAGTATCCTTAGGAAACAAAGAGAATCACACTGAATCTTGAATATAATGATGAATGTATGAATATACATCATATCTAGAAAATGTTTTGAACAAACTTGCCTGGTTTAGTTGTTAAGGTTTATGTCACAGGGCTCTGGAAGCCCAGAATGTTGGGCCTTTTGAAGTTAAACTTTTTTGTAATGTTCATTGATATGAAAAAAGTGCAAAACGGTTGCTCTTGTGTGTTTACATCCCAAATTGAATCCACTTGTACGTACAAGTGTATCATTAACATTAAGCATTCTTGAAACCTTCCACAAAACCTACAATCCACCACCTCCTAGACATTATCCTATATGCTTTTAACCATCGATGCTGTTTAGAGGGTTTAAATGTCTATGCTATTATGAAATTATGAGCCACTTTATAACTTCTGCTAAATGTTTTCTTTCCCCTTATGTTCTTTTCAGAGCAACTGTTACACTCAAGAAGGAGTGGATGAATCTTATGAGTTTGGCCGTCTCAAACAGTCGATGGAGATGGTCGGGTTCTCCAAGGAGACCATGAAGAGGTAAGCTTCTATGGAAAGGGTGTTGATGTTGGTTTTTCAAGTTGTAACATGAAGAATGTGAAGTTGGGTGGAAGTATATTAAAGATGGGCTCCATTAAGAAGGTGATACAGTGGTAAGATGGACCCTTTTAAGACGTGGTTTGATGGGTTCCAATAAAAGGATGGTGAGATGGTAAGATGGGCTTCTTAATAAGGATATGATGAAGTGTTAAGATGGGCTTCTTTAAAGATGTGATGAAGTGATAAGATGGGCTCCTTTAAGAAGGTGATGAATTGGTAAGATAGGCTCTGTATTTGTTGAGGAAGGGATGGATTAAAATTTTACATGAAATGCCTTATTAACCTACTATTGTTTGTTATGGAATATGAAGGATGAGAAAAAAGAATTCAAGGGCATGCTTCATAAAACTTCATCAGGATGTGTTTTTCAACATCAGCATGGGTGCAGAATCGGTGATTCCGATGCAAAATGATTTTTATTTCAAACAATAAAATACATGTATTGTAATTTTTTTCAGACCGGATTATTTATAAATGTGTTAAGATTTCTCTTTGGCATGGATACCTGTATGTTGATAATGCTCCCCTTATTCTGTTTTTATCTTTTATTTTATTCAATAGAATATTCTCTGTGCTGTCAGCTGTTCTGCACATCGGCAACATCAACTTCCGCAAGGCCGGTGAGCAGGACTATGTAACGGTGAAGAACATCGCCATGGTCAAGGTGGTTTCGGACCTACTCAAAGTCAAGACAGAGACCCTGATGCTAGCCCTCACCAAGAGGAAATCGGTGGCCAGGGGTGAACAATTCTTTGTGCAATATAGGATGGCTGAGGTACGTGCAGAGAGCAGGGAAAGAAATTACTAGGGAATATTGAATCAATTTCGCCCATGAAATGCTCAAAAGAACACTGGAAAATAAAATAAGGGCACCAGAATAATCCCCATTACTATCCATTGTTAGAGATTTAGGCAGTAGATTTTGAGAAATAGCCACAGGAAACAAAAATTGCTTTTTAGGTGATAGAGGGAGGTTTATCCAATAAAGGAAAACTTTGACCAGGTGAAAACTTTAGCCTCTCTGTGTAGAATATCTGGGCTTTTCACTGAATGAACAACTTTAAATATAATAATATAATAGTTTGCCTTTTGAAAATTTGTACCACTTTCTGTTATCAGCTTTTGCGCTATTAGAAAAAGAGAAAATTTTCTGGGTTTTGAGAAATTTCAAATACATGTATTTCACATGGAATGAGATTTGTGCAAAAATATCTACTGTATTCAAGTTAATAAAAGATATCCAATGTGTTAATTTGGAAAAGTGAAAATTAGTCTCAGAAATATGTTTTGTTGTATATTTTATGTGAAGAAGTGAATAACTCGATATTTATGTTTGTTTAACTTCATCTTCATTCTAGCATCAATGGATTGTCTTGATAACTTTCTTTTCTATTTCATTTTCAGGCCATAGCAACACGGAACGCCCTGGCAAAGGGTTTGTACTGTGCGTTGTTTGAGTGGATTGTGCTTCAGGTCAACTACGCCCTCTTATCTCGCTACGAGGTCAAAGGCGAACACCAGGTATGATTGGGACTCTGAATGGCTCTTAATCTTTGTGTTCCCTTCAGTGTCTCCTGTAGATTTAAGCAGTATAATGTCTTTTCCCTTTTCTTCCTCCTCCAACGACCCTGACAACTCGGCCACTGAAAGTTTTGGCAAATCTAACTACTCTTCCGACATTGACTCTGTCTCTATCTTCTCTAACCTGTTTTATTCCTGCTAGACTCTCTTAGTTAAAACACACACAATCTCAATTTTGAAAGTCTACTTAGTTTTTGGATGCTCTTTAGCTCCATTGAAATATGAATAGTTGGAATTTATCTGCAGTATCAAAATTTTCTCTGGAAGGAGGACATTGAAGTAAACAACTATTAAATTTGGGTAATTTCTTTTTTTTTTATTGCTGTTTCATAATGTACCTGTAAGAAACATGCAATGCAGTTTTGCAATATGTTTACATTTTCAATAATTTGGATATTCTATTTTACAAAGCTTATAGTAAACATAACTGCAGTTTTAGTGTGAGCGATGCTGAGGATACTTGTCAATTGATGATGGCAGAAAAGTTTGATGGATATTTGTTGTATTATTTTTCACCGCCATCCTTGCTTTTCCATAATCACAGCAATATGTTTTTTTGCAAATTAATGATTTTATATTTAACATAACTGACATTGATAATGATGCAAATATATCTCTATATTGATAAAGAAATTTGTGACTTTTGGCTTTCTTAATGACTTATAATGGTGTTGTTGATCATATCCATAGCAACACTTTGTTACATGTAGCTGAGACCCTGTTTTTTATTGTTTTCATGAAGCTGATTATGTTTATTATGATATCATTTGCAGGGTAACTCCATCGGTGTTCTAGATATCTTTGGCTTCGAAGACTTCCAGAGGAACAGTTTCGAGCAGTTCTGCATCAACTTTGCCAACGAGCATCTCCAGTATTACTTCAATCAGCATGTCTTCAAGTTAGAACAGGTTAGGAACGAATAACACAAACATTTTAGGATGGAATGCAAGTATGATAGAACAATTCTGATTGGTCCATGGAGACTCTTTAGACAGAATAGTATCCCTCACCAATCATAATTGGCCATAGCTATTTACTGATTGATCGCAAATTTTTGTGTCATTGGGCCGTAGTGCAGCGTACATTTTGCATATGAAATGAATTCCAATAAACTTTAAAATAAATAGTGAACGAAATGAGATAAAACAAATATTCCATGGAATATTCTCCTAATGCTGTCACATTTGCAATATGAAAAGAAAGAAGGGCAACTCCATAAAATAATTAACCGTTTTGTACGTTCGACCTCCATTTTTCTCAAGTATTATTTCACGTCATAAACTGACCAAGTCATGGTCATTTGAGAGCATTACAGACTGTCACAAGAACCAAAAATCAGAGACAGAAAATTTTATGAAGGTCCCACATATAAGGGGTTAGATATATTTGATGGAATTGCCCAGAAAGAAAAGAAAGAAGAAAAAAAATACCCAGCTGAAATGGGTTTGTCTGTCCATTTGTCCATAGCAGTCCCATACGTTCATGTCTGTGTGCAGTGTATTGTGCCTCTCATCAAAATTGTGTCATTTAATTTCTTTTATTCCAATATCTTAAGGCCTGGTCACACCGCCCAAGCGTTGTTGGAACGGTCATGGAGCGGAGAGAAAAAAATCTTCACCACTCGCTACCGTTCACCATATTCGATTTGATTGTTTTTTGTTTTTTTTTCGATTTTTTCCCCCAATTTGTGAGCGAAATTCGACCCTCTCTCCCTACCGCTCCAACAACGCTCGGGCTGTGTGACCAGGCCTTTATATCAATCACATTATACTGAATTGAAAATTTGCCCAAAAATTTCTGTCACACAACATTTCCCAAGATTTTTAAGTTAACATTAAACCCATCTTCCGATTTTTTCTTTGATGTTTTTTTTCTTTGTAGGAGGAGTATAAGCGAGAAGGCATTGCATGGAAGGACATTGAGTTTATAGACAACACAGGATGTCTCTTGCTTATTGAGAAGAGACCTACAGGCATCATGCACATATTAGATGACGATTGCAAGTAAGTATCAACAAAAAAAGCTAGAAAGGTTCTTTTAAGAAATCTTACAAACTGATTGCAGTATTTTGGGCCTTCAGGTATAATGCCCAAGTTGGGTGTTGGCTGGAAGAAAGTGAGAAAAAAATCTAGAAATGTATCAAGAAACCCTGCACTATTATTGTAATATATTTCATTTTGGACGTGCAAATTTTTGATCTGAAATACTCGGCTGAGAAACCTGAGGTCTTACATCATTGAGATTAGCAGAATTTAAGATTCCACATCGGTTCAACTCTGGTTATCTTGTCTGGCAAATTTTGTCTGTGATATGAGACTTCAAATTATTTTTACAGATGAAATTGCAAATCGATTGAGAGTCACAGTAGTCTGCAGTCATCCTACAATTTGTTTGTAGACTCTCTTTTCAGTAAAAGAGTATAACTATATGAATGAACATGAATGACAATCTGATTTGCTTCTGCTTTCATAATGTTCACTATTTCCTGACATATCATTTTGTCCAGTTTTCCAGCCAAAGACACCGATGGTAGCAACCTACTGAATAAGTTTGTGAAAGAGCATTCCGGCAATGAATACTTCCAACAAGTACCCATCCAGGAGCATGCTTTCATCATACAACACTATGCAGGCAAGGTCAAATACAACATCAAGGTAGGTTCTGTGGTTCTACTCCATGTATCACAATTAATGGTTTGGGGTTCATGTTCTCAGAGGGTTGATAGTCTTTATGGGTACACAAATTTTTGCATGTAACAAAAATTCTTTAATGGATTAGTAAAAGCCAGGAAGTTCAATAAGTGTGGATCTTGCTTTGGGAAGTGTGTTCAAAATATATTAATTGGAATCATTTCAAACAGGAATAGTTTGAAAAGATATAATTTCATTTGCAAACATTTTAAGTATGTGTGACCTATCATGAACAGAGTTAGTGAACTAATGAAGATATGTACATGTATGAATTCTGGAATTTTCCATTAGTATAATTGGATTATCGATGAAAGACCATTTTTGGACACCGTGTAGGAAAGGCAGTTACAATATTAGGATGGTATCTTGTAATGTTAGTTTTATTCTTAATCATTAAAAGCAACTTTTTTTTACATAGAATTTGCAAATTCTTCATTGTGCTTTTAATTCAATTTAATTTCCAAACTGTCATATCCAGCTTAGAACCCTTGATTTCAATCAATATATCTGGTGTTACCTTTGATCTTTTACCTGTATAGGATTTCCGAGAAAAGAACACTGACCTGATGAGGATAGACATTGTGTCTGTGTTGAAGAACAGTAGACTGGCATTTGTTGGAGAACTTGTGGGCAAGAACCCAGTAGCTGTGTTCAGATGGGCCATCTTAAGAGCGTTTTTCAGATCAGTGAGCGCGTTCAAGCTCGCAGGATCAAGTCTCAGTAAAGATGCAAGTGAGTCAATAATTATGGATCAGTTTAATAAAAAAAAATTGAAAAATATCACATATATCACGTTCTTTCTGTTTATTGTGTATATTTCTGTATTGATATGCACTTCTTTTGTGATAATCATAAAGTGTGATGCGTTCTGCATATAGAGCTTCAGTAAATATTCTGATCATTATTGTATTATGAAGTGTTTTAGACTGATATCCATTTCTTCTTAGCTCAACAGTTAGAAACGCGTGTCTTTATGAACATGTGTCTGCATTTATACACTTTAATTTAAAGCACGACTGTTCATATTTCCCCCAGAAATAATATAACACGATCAAGTTATCATTTTAGCAGATGTGATTGACAATTATTTACCAATGCTCTTTAAACGGAATGCATTTACAAAACATGTCGGTTGCTGAAGCACTGTAGACTCTTTCCAGGCAACTACTGTTTTTCTCGTTTTTACTTGATTTACTTTTCACATCATTTTTTGCTTTAATGCATGTTATTTTTTCAGGTTTAAAAGGGAAGAAGCGGCCACCGAACCTCAGTCTTAGCGTTGACGGAAGGGACGAAAATGTTCTCAGGTACTTTTATATGAAATATTAAATGCTTGTAATGAGGCAACATTCCATTATTCCTTTCAGAACCAAATTATGAAGAGCAAGTAAACTGATATACAAATCCTTCCTGTCTTTTATGATCATAATCAATGTGATGTATTGGATTCGACAATAGGAAACCCTTTTGCCCCGGATGATACTGTTTGTATTTCAAAGATAATGTCATTAATACATGATTATGTACATGTAGGGGGAAGGTCACTCTGCTAGCAAATTTGCTTTTATGAGAACTTGAGAAGGGAGAAGGACTTTGATATAAAATAGAGAAGTCTAGTTTCTAGTTGTCATCAATAAGGATGAAAATACACTAGGTGAGCACAGATGTACTTGTATTTCTGTCATTGGGTTTAGTGTGTTGAAATAAATGTGAAATGTTCTTAAGGTTTCCCCTCATATTCGATACCATAACTAGGCAAGACTTAATCACATAGACCAAGCAAATTTCAATGAAATAATATGAATTATGAAAACTGCTTTAATAGAATTCTCCATTCATTTGACCCTTTATGGAAAATGCTTTTGAATGAGAATCCATTTCAAATTAATGAGAAATTTTAGAGAGGGCCTTACTCATTTTGCCACAGTGTTGATAAAGTGATTTATCACAACTTGGTGAGTTTATCTTAATTGGTATTTGCTAATTTTCACCAAACAATACACTATTTTTTTTATCTGAGCAATTTTGTTGTCAGAGTGGTCTCCCCCTATAAGCCCCTATTATAATCTCCCCTTGTCAAATTGGATACATGTAAATTTGTTCCTGAGATGTTATTTGAAATTTGTGATGACCCAAATTCCTTCCAAAAATTTATACATCCCCTTGGTGGAATATCAAACTACTTATGGTTTCCCCGTTTTCGTCCTCTTGGGCTTGCTATAAACTGTAAATTGGTAGTGGTATATTTGTGATGAAATGATCGGATAACTCCATATTCTGTTAATATTGTTATGAAACTGTTCTCACGTTCGTACTAATACTCTCGATGATATTGATCCCTGTCGGGTTAAGTGTATAATATGTGTGAATGTTGTTTCGATTCCTCGTCTATTTCCTTTCTTTTCTCTCTCAACACGATGTGCTCAAATTAGGTTTTTAGACATGCTACGTACACAATTTTTGAAAATGTCTTTCCTTTTCAATATGATTCGTTGACGTTCAACACCGTTTTTCCTCAAAACAACTCTGCGTAGATGTGAGACCAAAATGCTGCCAAAATTTTGTCGTCCAGTCTATGTTGTCGTTTTTGGTTGTTTTTTTAATGACCTCAGTGTCTTCAAAGTGACATCCTTTATGACCCCCTTTCAAAATAAATTTTGTGAAACTCTTCTTTTTTTATTATTTGAATCCCTCTGTTGATAGATGTCCGCACCATTGTGCTTCTATGTAAGTACTTCACAGACGTCACTCATCAATCACCATGTTAACCGTGCACAAATGGAATCTAAAATGGCTTCATTCAAGATCAGTTGCAATTCCGTCAATTACAGATCAATTTTTTCACATATTTACTCCCCCGAAAGACTTATTGCAATCATAAACATTTTAATATCAACTAAAACATTGATAATTGAAATCCTATTGCATTTTGAATTCAGGTTGCTTAGAATAAAAACATTTGAATTTTTATTGGCGGTCTTTTAATCTTTTGGGATTTTTTATGACGTGCCTAACAGCACATGATGATTAGTGAATAATTCTATTCTAAACTCAGAGTAAAATCGCCTATTTATAACCCCAAACATGAATAGTTTTTATGTGGTCAATTAAAATACTGACATTGATAATATGTAAATAACAGAGCACATGAATGTTTCTAGTCGCTGATACAAAGAACATTCTTATGATGTTTATTGCTAATAACTGCTCTTAATTTGCTTAAATTTCACATACAAATAACTACACCTATAGATCTTTTTATATAAGGACATTGCTTTGTTGGTGTAAAGAATACCACACAATGTACAATACATGTAGTTCCTATGGAACCAGAGAAGGATTAAACATCGCACGCTTTGAAGGCACTCATCGGTCTGCTTACATGTATATCCCCCCAAATTGATGATTTACATTGTAGACTCTAACCCCCAGTCACTTGTTTCTGTCTCCCAGAAACCTGTACACAGCCTCTAGGTGTTACCGCATAATGGCGCTCATCAAGTGAGTTGAGAAAGAGACTAGGCATGCACTCAATACCACCCCTCACTCATTCCTTGTATATATATATATAAACTTGTTTATTCACAAACACCCCCAGATATTACTGCCCGTGTGTTGCTTGACAATGAATGTGCAAATATATCCTCACTGATTATAAAAAAAAAAACCAAAACTATTAACCAGGATAAAATCTCCTAGATTGATGAATTATGTGATTTGAAAGTGTAATTTCCAATATTATGTTGTGAGATTGTTTAATGCCTTTGCCCAACCAGCATCCACTGATTTCGTTAATAATGTGTTTGATTTGCATCAATTCCCAGATTTTTGTTATGCTATGCAAGATATTGAGATTAGTCCCATATACTTGTTTTTGTGTTTCAAAGGAGTTTTATAACCCAATGAAATGAAGCAATTTATTTTGCATGGAAAAAAAAAAATCTTATGTATTTTCTAATTATCCCTGCTGCAGTGGATATTAAAAAAGGCACGTTTTATTACAGGAAAAATATGGCATGAATCTATATATTTTTTGTTTTTAGGTTATTAGGGTAAAATACAACTCATTGTCAATGTCAACATAACTGAAAATCACCCAATCACAGCCCATAGATACAATGTATGCAACACTGAATTAGTTAATGTATGTCTACCACTCCACTATACACTTGCATAAATCAAATGAGGTCAGTCCCACACACTCATTTCCACGTACATCTGTAGTGTATCTGTCCCTATCCCTAAAGCATATACATGTATACAAACATCGTTATGCAGCTACAGGTGTATGTACGTGTATATCTTGTGCTTTAACTTTCCTGTCCCTTTCTCTCTTGCATCTTTTCTGTGTATGGTTGTGTGAAAATGCTGTATCCAAGTATTTTGTAAGTCAATCACCTGATATTTCAATGTCAGAAAGTAATTGTTATTCAGTATATTTGTACATGTATATCTGTACAAGGAAGGCAGGGTGCGTTGCCACTTCAAAATGCATGCTCGGCACAATCGGTTATTTGGTTTTTGTTTCTGACGATGAAATCACACCCGCCTGTCACAGTACATGCCTGAAATATCTGCTTACAAAGCACTGCACAGTTTATAGATAGCAAGGAAAATGAAATATCAAACCCAGCACCCGGTAAATACAATGTACCATTGAGCAGCACTGGAATAGGCCTTGTATGTATGTATCGTTATCAACGACGCACCCTGGCTTTACGTGTTTGAGTTGCATGACTGGCATGAAATGATATTGTTTCAAAACGTATATTTTACCATCTCCTTCCCCCACCTTCTCTCTGTTTCACCAACCCCCACCCCCCTCCTGCCAACCACTCCCCACTGGCTGCCTCATCGTCGTCACCATGCCTGCCTGCCATGCCCCCCTCCTCCCCTCCGCCCCCCCCCCCCCCGCGTACCCCCATCCCTACTCTCCGTATCATCTGCCTTGCAGCCTGACATCGCGTGGAGTATCCCCCCTACTAACCAGCCCTATGTTGCTAAGTCCTACATCTCGCCTGAGCCTGGGTTCGAAGCCAAGCCTGCTCTACCAGGAGACATATCTAAGGGCCTCCAAGGTGGTCAAGTACGTCCTTCACTTCAGTCATTGGTATCTCTTACGACCCCCCTCCCCCTCCAATCTGATGCACTTGGGGGGGGTCCGGTACTGGGGGAAAAGTCTGGTACCCTTAAAAAGAAAAGTTCTGGTGTACTTAAGGGGAAAGGTCTGGTAGACAAGGGGGGTAAGGGTTAGTTCTCTAGGGGGAAAGGTTTAGTACACTAGAGGGATAGGTTTGAAATATAAGGGGAAAAAGGATTGAACACTAGGGGAAGGTTTGGTATACTAAAGGGTGAAGGTCTGCCCCAGGGGCCCGTTGCAGAAAGAGTTGCGTTTAAACGCAAGTAAAAAAATCAATCGCAAGTCAAAAATGCGCGCTGTTGATTGGTTGAAAATCAAGTTGCGTATGATTTTTGGAGTTGCGATTGATTGCAACTCTTTCTGCAACGGGCCCCTAGACTAGGGGAAATCCATGTCATTCTTAATTAAACCAGCATGAAATCCTCAAATGAAGCTTAGGCAGACATTTACTTCACCAAAGATATTTTGTTTGTCTTTCAACAAAATATAGTATTGACAATAATTCTTTTGCTACTGTTGCCAGTCTTATTGATTATATAGCATGAAAATTAAATTACCTGTAAAAGCATGCCTTCATTTTTTATTCAAATAGAATGAAATTAAATTGCTGGTATTAAGTAAGGTTGAGAAAATATAATATGGAAATTGGTTGTGAGCATTTCAAAAATTCATGTCTTTTCTAAACTTACAAATATGGAAAATCTGTTAACAGTTTCGCATGGTGTATAGGTCAGTGATAGTTACACAAATCACAAAGGTTTATAGAGTAGGGAAACATTTGTTTTTAGCTCTGTTTCCAAGTCAAAAAGCTTTCTCCCACAATAAAATAAGCATGGCATTGAAAGAAAGTTAAATCTTCCCAGCTCTTTTGTTCCCTTCCTTGACATAACTTGATTGCCCTTCGTGTTATGCTTTTACATCAACATTATATCACCTTTACATACTTTTGGCTATAAATTTCACACACAAAAAATTGTACATTAATTTGCTGATGGTTGATACATTCCATTTCCATACTTGTTCAAAATATCAATTTTTTAAATATGATATTATACTTGTTGAAAATATGACAAACATTATTCAAAAAGATTGTCTTTTAACTTCTTCAAACATTTCAATTATTATCACATCTGGATCGTTTCAAATTCAATGTATATCGTAATCAGTGGCATTGATTTTCAGTAAACTTAATTAGTTCATATGTGTCTACTTTTATGGTTGTTTGATAGTCATGTTATGAAGAATTGAAATTCTAATCCTTCTCCCTTGTCCGAAACGTGTTTGTAGAATGAAAATTGTTATACATCGTGTGATAGCATGCCAGAATTCGCCCCTCATACGAATCCTTGTTTGAAGGAATCATGAATATATTGAGTGGAATGACCCTGTGCCTGAAAATCCTGGAATGCAATGTACTCTTAGTCTTGCAACCTACATTTACGTGTACATGTCACACACAAGGTTGTAGATTACTGCATCTTGACTACAACCATAATGCATTTGAATACCTGTAGCTGTTCCAAGTCATACAGTAACAGAGCCATGCCATTGTCCCGGTGGGGAAGTGTTTCACAAAAAGTGGGACTTGCAGTCACTCATACATGTACATTTCCAGTTGTGCGTGATATTTTACACATCATATCATGGTCAAATCATGTTCACTTCTGTATATCATTGCCGTTTAAGCATCACCTTAAGTCATTTTCAACTCTTCGTGAAACACACCCATTCCCCGATGTGTAGATGAAGAAATTTCACTCAAATTTTCAAATCAGTTTTAGAATCACGAAGGAAAGATGACCAATTTGTGTCATTTGGGAGCTTTCACGTTTACATTTCCATGCACTTATGGTTAGAATTGAAAGCCATAACAAGCAAAGCTTAGGATTTTTGCCACAAAAACTGCACCTGATAAACAACTAACTTGTTCTTTGCACCTGCCAAAGAAAAAAAAGTCTAATTTTTACCAAAAAGCTTTTTAACTTTATTTGCTGTTGCCCTGCTAATAAAATTTGAAATACAATGTACTCCATGATGTGTAGAGATTTTATGAGTTGCTCAATCATTCTGCAAAGTTTCCAAAAAAATTTAGGGATTCTTAATGTTTTGGGGTTGTTTTATTTGAATTCACATAATTCATATTATGGTGGCCTTTAGATTGTTAACAACAACTTAATTCCAAGAGTTTGAAATATGACTGATATTTTGATATTGAAATATTTTCTGGCTGCAACCTGCAGAAAATACATGCCTTATTTTGGCATTACCATAGGGTATCCTTGAAAATTAAGGTGAAGAGAAAAAAACCCCGAACAATTTACAATTACAAAATAAGCTTGGGATTGCAAAATGAAATGATTGCCATGAAATCATTGACCTCGAGTGAATTATCTAAAAAAAAAAGCTTCCACAGATTTAATACTCCTGTTTTATATACTTATAAATTTGAAAGAAATCTGGTATTTTATAGTGACACTTTGATTTTTAATTGATTTAATACATGTAGACAAATAATTTTTCTGAATTGAAGTAATATTTTGATGAATTACTTTTTTAGCACAGAGTATTTTTAATTGGTTACTCACTATTTAATTATTTTTTTTCCAATGAGCAGAAGAAATCGATCATTCCGTGGAGCTCAAGTGCAGCCCTCAAAGGTAAGCTACATTAAATCAATTTAGCAATTAGGAAGTAGTATTAATAATAATAATAATTTTAAGGATGCTTAATACTCAGGTGTTTCTAAGTGCTCAGTTTTCTGCCTATCAACTATCATGGGGAAAGTAAAATATGTCTGAAATTTGAAACAAATTTAAAGAAACAAACAAATGAAACACAACTCAGATGTGCATCTCCATATATACCAACCCACAACTGGGGAGTGCTTCATCAACATTTTTGTCCGACAAAGGTGTCAGATCTGATATCTTTCCTTGATTGTGATTGGCTGATAAGCAATGTTACTATGGTAACTGTCGGATAAAATGGGACTTGTCGGATAAAACCTCTCACAAGTCCTTTCATTAAAGGAGAATGAAACCTTTGGAACAAGATAGCTTGTGTGAAAACAGAAAAATCAAAGAAACAGATCAACGAAAGTTTGAGAAAAATCAGACAAATAATGAGAAAGTTATGAGCATTTGAATATTGCGATCACTAATGCTATGGAGATCCTCACATTGGCAATGCGACAAGGATGTGTGATGTCACTGATGAACAACTTTCCCCATTACTTTAGTATATATTCCACTAGAATTGCCTCTTTTATCACATCTATCCATAAATCATGTGTTCTGTCTACATGAGGGCATGTAATACATATTTTTTAAGAATACATCATGGATAAAGAGTTTTTATCATCATAAGAAAAAGCAAAAAGAGACATCTTTAGGGTATTTTATAGTCTACCAAAGGGAAATTTGTTCATCAGTGACATCACACATCCTTGTCGCATTGCCAATGTGAGGATCTCCATAGCATTAGTGATTGCAATATTCAAATGCTCATAACTTTCTCACTATTTGTCCGATTTTTCTCAAACTTTCTTTATTCTTATTCTTTGATTTTTCTGTTTCTACACAAGCCTATTTGTTCCAAAGGTTTCATTCCCCTTTAAATGCTCACCTGATATCCAGACATTAAACAGGTGGGTCTTGGCAAGGAATTGATTGAGGGAGTTGGCATTATGGATGTAATTGTAAGATGGTAATAATCTGCCAGATTGGAGCAAAATGAGAGAAGGCTCGATCACCTAGACTGGTATTTGTTTGTGGTCCTAGATTATAATTGAGGGTGGACAATTTCAAAATATTACGTTCATTTGTAGGAAATCTTTAATATTCAGTTCATTTATATAGAGTATAGACTAGCCAATAGATTGGAATATTGAATATTGCATACATGTATGTAGGCCTTCAGTGGTGCTAAAAAGTTGGTAAACCCTACCAGAAGCTAGTGCTTCACGAATGATTTTACCATCCAATTATGAATTGTTTGGTTGAATATTCAGATTTCTCCCATTGTCACTGTTTAAGAGCTTAGTGTAGAACACTATAATCTTGTTTCAAAGTGATACAACACATGTATATTCTCAGTAGGCCTATTCTTTTATTTGTGTTTCAATGATGATCTATCACTCTTTTTTTAGAAATATCTTTTATTGATGTTTTTCTGTGCAGAGTCTAAGAGATCTGAAGTCTGTGAAGAAGATCGCTGGGCGATACTCTCCAAATCGTAGGAAATCCAAGAAACATCCACCGACAGTATGTGCACAGTTTCAGGTAAATTTAATTGATTTGTTTGGTACAGAAGACTCTGCCTTAGTCATCTGTCCACATAAGTTGAATTATCGCCTGTAGATGATGGATTTTACCAGACCAGAGTAAATGTATGCCAGCATGTGTTTTATATGTCTTTTTTTGTCTTAGTTGGATATTTCTGTAAGTCCACCCCAATATATGACTTGGCAGCTTCACCTGTATAGTCTCTGATCCAGTTGGCTCATTTGCGTAGATACATGTATCAAGGATATCAAGAATTCTGATGTCAAATTATGGGTTGGACATTTAATTAGCCAACCAACAACCAGAAGTCATGGTATGAGAATGAGATAGCCAAAATGTAACTTTGGGCTTGAATGGCTGCTGCATGTACATGTATATATCTTTCACTAATATTTACCCTCTAATGAATATCTTCTCTCTCATATCAGTCTTCGTTGAGTAAGTTGATGGATACGTTGAACCAAGCCAATCCCTTCTTTGTTCGGTGCATCAAGTCCAACTCACAGAAAGAGCCATGTCGTCTGGACGAAGAGCTCATCATGAGGCAGCTACGCTACACCGGTATGCTGGAGACAGTCAGGATCAGACAGTCCGGCTACAACGTCAGACTCAAATTTGAGGTACGTTCAACTGTCCTTGAACCCTCAAGAAGTAACCACTTAAGCAGCTATTTTAAAGAAAATACTAACCAGGAGCCACCTTAAGTTCGCATCTACTCATATCTGGCCAGGTTCCTGACCCATAATGCATCATTCTCAGTAGTGTAATCTTGAAATACAAACCCACTTGAATGGTAAGGCAGTAATTCACTTCTCATGACATTCATACGGCAATAATTACATGTATGTTACCAAGTAGCTCTGAACAAGTTCTTTACTGTCCAGAAATTTGAGTGTTTCTTTAGAAATTAAGTGATAGGCTAATTCATTCTTTCAGTTCTTAGTAATCATCTGAAATGTATATTTCAAGACTAACTCCCAATTTTTCGGAAATCTGGACAGCGATGACCTGTGGTAGTAGAGTAGGTGATGGTACCTATATCTGTGTTGTCACATCCATGTATTTGTGATCCCATGAAAGATGGGATCTCTTGAATTTCAATAGGCCTATCATCTGATATTCATTAGACATCACAGTTATGTTCTCCTTGGCTTGACATTTCATCTGCTTTGCTTGCATTTTTTTTGTAGGAATTCTGTCATAAGTACAAAGTGTTGCTACCGAAGCAGATGAAAGCTTCAGCCAGAGAGATAAAGACATTCCTTGTATCGATGGACCTGGATGACACCAACTATCAGATTGGCAAATCAAAGGTTAGTATTCTCATCATCACCTCGTGTCGATGACTCCTGGTGGGTGTTTCATAAAGCTGTTCGTAAGGTAAGAGTGACTCTTAGAACGACTGGTGATCCCTTTATGTGGTAAATGGTATATCCATTAGCGATGGTGTAGCACGTAAGAAAGGATCACCAGTCGTTCTAACTTGCAAACAGCTTTATGAAATGGCCTCCAGGAGTATTGATGACTCTATTACAACATGCCCAGGGACCGGGGGAACTTCCCTGGGTAGGGTTCCATGACATTTGTTCTGGCGACAATTGCTCCGCTGTAAATTCCACACACTATTGGAATGACCAACTTCAACCGTGGATTTAATGATATACCCTATCTTAGACCTAACCCGAAGCCGAACGTAAACCCTATTGCAACCCTGAACCTAAACCTATATCTTAAGAGGAAATAAAGCCTGGAGCAATTGTCACCAGAGCAAATGTCATGTCACCCTGGGTAGGCTTTCCCCATTAAGACTAGTGACAATTCTCCTTGGTGGACATCCTCCCTGGGGACTGGGGTAACTCCTCTTGGTAAAGCTCATCCCCAGTGACTTGGGGAACTTCCCTTGGTGGACATCATTCCCAAAGACTGTGAGGACTCCCATGTATAGACATCATATCTGGGGGACTGGGGAACTCCCCCTGGTGGACATCTTCCCCAGGAACTTGGGGAACTTCCCTTGATGGGCATCATTCCCTGGGACTGGGGAACTTCCCTGGTTGAAAATCATACCCAGGGACTTGGGGAAACTCCCCTTGGTGGATATCATTCCCTGGGACTAAGGAACTCCCGGTTGGACATCGTCTCTTGAGGATTAGGGAATTTCCACTGGATGGGCATCATCTCAACAGAGTGGTGGAATTCCCCACGGTTGACCTTATCCCCAGAGACTAGGGATTATGATAATGAAAATAATAACGATAATTATGATTAACATTATATGATTACTATGAATAAACAAAATCTGCATTCCTTGTGATAATGTGTAGGAAAGTACATGTACAGGACAGTTATTTGAATATGATCTTCCTGAGAATGAGACTTTTATTGTAAAAATCATACTTTGGATTTTTGGTCAAGTGAGGTTGTATTTTCAGATTCTGGAAATATGCAAACCTTCCTGCATCTATGATTCCTTCCTAACAATTTCAGATTAATTTTGTGAAACTGATATTTCTTGCAAATTGTTCCTCATTATACTTTGTTTCATCTCCAGGTTTTCTTGAGAGAGAGTGAGAGGGTGAAGCTCCAGGAAGCGCTCCATGCCCATGTGCTCCAGCGGATATGCAAGATCCAGTGGTGGTACCGAGGGATCCTGGCCAGGAGACGTTACCTGGAGACGAGGGAATCCATTATCAAACTCCAGGTGAGGAGGAAGATTACACCTACCGGGTTTGGGTGTCATCAACTAAAATCGATGTTGAAATCAGTATAAGTTAGTGATATACCATCAGGGACTACTGATTACATGTATGTCTCAAAGCTCACTTACATGTATTTCAGCAGATGTATAGTAATTAACTTAATTGGATGAGCTTGTGCCTTTGAATGTTGTGGCTCAATATTAATGTTGTGGATCATCATCGTCATCATCATCATCACCATCACCACCACACTCTGCATAGAAAATGGAGAGTCAAGCATCATCATTGCCAGCCAAATCTTTGCATCATATTTTAACAGTATTTCAACACTTGTCAGATTCTCTTCCACTTGGTACCAGGATGCACAAGACTTGAAAGAATAAAGCCATGAAATGATAATGCCATCTAATCTACTCTATGTTGTAAATTCGTGTAGGTAGGCGTCGCAAACTTGATCTCAAAAGTTGTGTGAGACTTCAATGGAAGTAAAAAGTCAGCGACTGGTGCAGTAAAAAAAAAAATTACATGGCGTATTTATCACAAAAAAGGCTAAGAGGGGTGTGAAAAGGCCCCCCCCCCCGTAAGTTTGGGTTAAAGACTGATTTTCTGGTTTCCCTTGAGCAGTCTTTATATACAAGTTTTGATGTACATGTATCTTCTTAATCTTTTAGGCACACTGGCGTGGTTATCTTGATAGAAGGATATACGACGAGCAGAGGAAGGCTGCAATTGTCATCCAAGCTTTCTGGAGGATGGCAATAGAACTGAGGAATTACCAGAAACTAAAGAGGGGCATCCTTCTGCTCCAGTCAAGGACAAGAGGCATGAGGGCAAGAAAGAGGTAAGTCCAAATCGATCGAACAAAGCAATTTCCAGGAAATCTATAGGGGCATTGTTCCGCTGTGATCAAGGAAAAGGCATCAAGGCAAGAAAGAGGTTGCTCCAAAATGATAGAACAGAGAAATTGTCAGAAACTATTAAGGAGGGGTATCCATCTGCTCCAGTCAAGAACTAGAGGCATGAAGTCAAGAAAGAGGCAAGTCCAACTAGTCAATGGATAGGCAAATATTGAGAATGACAAAAGGGGATAAGTCCAACCATGGAGGGGCATAAGAGGTCATTCTATTGCTGGAGACACTGAAAAGGACAAGTCCATCGACGGAGGTTGTAAAAAGGGACAAAGGGACAAGTCACTCAATGTAGGAGGTAAAAGGACCAGTCCATCATCGAGGAAGCTAAAAAATCAATGAAGGAAACAAAGGAACTTTAAGGAAAATTATCTGTAAGGGACAAGTAAATGTACCTCAATGAATGAGCTAAAGGGGACAAGTTAGTCAATGAAGGAGCTAATAGCCACAATTCAGTTCTTTATTAGGACGTTTGAATAAGATAGATAGATTAACAGAGATTAAAAAACAAAGTATTTCAAATTTGAAAAAAATGCAAGGCCCCCCCAATATAATTTAGCTGAAGTCTTGTAAGGAGTTTGTTCTTTTATCAATTAGAGTATCATTGTGGCAAAAATAACAAGTATGATGGAACAAAAACAAACAGTGTAGCCCAAATTGTGACTGACTACCAAAGAAAACATAATACATCAAATGATCAAAACTGAAACCAGGATGACAATAATTGTAGTTCTGAATGAGGTCAGAAAAACCTAGAACATAGAACCAGAGAAAAGGACAAGCAAGATTGATATTTTTTTGCAGGAAGGATGAGTAGAGAATTGATTGGATATTTTACCTCTATAAGTGTTCTTTACTGGCTTTGAAATAACTTGGTGGAATGGCCCATCAAATGCATCATAATGTTTTTTTTGTCCATTTATTGTAAAGGAAGCGAAAAATAAACCCCAGGAGAATACCACAATGTTCAGATAGAACTGCGTAAGTTTGCACACATGCAAAATTGCATGGGGTTTTGAAATGAAGCAATACAGAATACATGTTTGTATCAATTAAGGTATTGACTTGTTGAAAACTGTATCAGCATTTATTTAAACAAATATTGTGTTTCGATTTACAGATTATGTTCTCTGTTTTTTGGGGGGGCTTTTCTTAAAAAGTGAATCAATTATTATTTTCAAATATTAATAAAAAATCTAGCATCAGTGCTTGGTTTATCATTTGATGAAGCAAAAGAACAACTTTATTTCTTTCTTGAAATATTCATTTGATGATTTATTATTATTATGGTTATTTATTCAGCAATTTTAAAACAATTTAAATGCAATTCAATACAACAGATAAGCAGTAAAAGCAGACATTAAATGTTAAATTATATTATAGCAACTCCAAGAATGAAATCCCTGGCTGCCTTGGAACAAGAGAGCATACTGATAATCTGAATGATCCCCCTTTCCGACATCATGAATTATTTGAAATTATTATATGTCTTCAAACTTATTCATTTTTTCTTTGAGTTCATTTTACATATAATCTTAAGAATGGAAGCCATATTTGCTAATTACTATGGTGTCATTTACACACAAAAAAGTTTAAACATTCTTATTCTTTGTTTGCCTTTTAACCAATTTTGCTGTTGCAACATCAGGAAGAAATATGTATGGTACAAAAGGTACTACTGGTATAAAGAAATTTCAATTATTCAAGACATTTATCTTGCTGATTTTGACTTATTAGAAGCATGATAACATGAGTTATCAATATTCCTGGCTTCCTGTCTTTGTAAATCAATTCTATATTTCTTTGGTTTCATCAGGTTGAACTACATGTATATGGAGACGAGATATGTGATTTCATTTTCAATCATTTATGATAATTTCTGCAAAATTGTTCTTAATCACAAATGAATGCTCATTCATTTTTTGACAACATTTGATTTTGATTTTTTTTGCATCAGGT
This sequence comes from Lytechinus variegatus, assembly GCF_018143015.1. NCBI lineage: Eukaryota > Metazoa > Echinodermata > Echinoidea > Temnopleuroida > Toxopneustidae > Lytechinus > Lytechinus variegatus. The sequence continues at coordinate 3,617,954 of NC_054744.1, read as the reverse complement.
ATTGCTCTTTACATGTAAACAGAACTTTTATTCAGAATTTTGCTATTTTTCTTTAACATTTTTGTTGTAATATTAATAATTCATACAAATTCATCATAATCAGGAGATATTTTTCTCCTATATTTGTTGACATATATGTTTTTGCTTGATAAAACTTTCTTAGTTACATAAAATTTTCACATCATATAGAATCTTGTGAAGGATTTTTCTGGTAATTTTGCATATTTGTTTCAAGTATAGGTTAATTATTTTACCTTTGTCTGGTAAATTTTGAGTTTTAGGGTAATTTCGTTCAGACTGGTAAAATTCTCATTTACAAAGTATATCCTTCTTTGCCTTTATTTGATGAATATTGTTTTTTTATCATTTCTTTTTACTGATTAATTCCTCTATTAAATCCTTCAACTTTACTACATGTATTTGTTGAATTATCATTTTTTGGTCACTCACTGAAATTGAATAGCAAAAGTTGAATCTCATTTTAGACGTTTCTTGGCCTTTGTTATCTGACTCATTTGAATTTTTTTTAATGTTTTATCTGGAAAACTGAGTTGCTTTAAACCCTTTTCATTCTTGCCTGAACGAAGTTTGGCAGAGACCTAGTACATGCACTTTTCCTATTGTCTCGCGTGAACGAAGTTCGGCCAAGACCTCGTAATCACTTTCCTGTTAGTTCTTTTGTCTGTTCCAAAATTTTTGTTAGACTTGCTTTCATTTCTTTATTTGTGCATCAGTTAAATTCGTTCTTGATACATATGATCATTTTGTAGTACCACAAGTGAATGCATGAGGATGATGGGGTCAGTTGTCATCTAGGGTTCAAAAAGGTCAAATGGTATGAGGTTATGTTCATCCTTTCAAAAAAGTTTTTGTTAAATTTTTTCTCATGTCTATATTATTGAAGTGTTTCGTTTAAAAACCATCAGTAGCAAGATTTCTGCATTTATCATGTTATGATAGTATTATCTTGCATCTTGAAATATTTTGGCAGTAACTCGGCTGTGCTTGTCGATTTCTTTGGATAGTACAGCCAAGAATTTGAATGATTGTAAATAAGGGTGAGTTTTGTTTGTTCAATGACAGATGCATATTGCTGAGGAAAGAGCAAAGCGTGAAGCCTGCAGCCGTGAAAGCACGGCTGAGAAGGGACGATGAGGAGTCAACTTCGCAGGGGAAGAATCGTATCAGGAGGACGGACGATGTCCACTCCGCCATCAGCGACGAGGGAATCTTGACGACGGATGATATCGAGGATGACCTCTATGAGAGGAACAGGACTACGACGATGGAATCGGAAGAGTAAGTTCTTGTAGTTGCGATTGATGGCTACATGGTATTAGTGGGAGGAGAGGAATTTTTGGTGGTTTATTATGTTGCGAAAGGTAAAGATGGTAATTTCTTTTTATATTAGTGGTTACAGTATGTATTTCAAGAATATGTGACCAAAATGTTGTGTTCAGGGTAAGAAAACAGAATTGGTTTGAGACACAAAGTATATGTAGCCTACCAAGTGCACAACAATACAAGAATTGTTGGTATTTTGTTTTTATTATGTTGGAAGCTGGAAGGAAGATGAGAGTGATAATAACAAAATATATTAGGAAGTGATAAAAAGACTTATCAACTCTTGGAGAAGCATTTTACTTTTGTTGTATGTGAAATCGTTTTGAATGAAAATAGCTTTTCTGAATTTTAGGAATCTGTGAGAGATATGACACATGTACATGCACATGTATAAGAACTCAACAATTGTTTCGTAGATTCAATTATGTATTAATATCGACTGTGTTGCATGACTCTACATATATGTCAATGAATATCATTATGTAGTGTTTAGAGTAATCACATTTCACTTCTGCACAATCAAAATTGAAATGTAAACATTGGACACTATTCTGGACACCTGTTCTTTGTGTATTGCCAAAATTGTAATTGTTTCACACGGTCATGCATGGTCTTCATTATACATGTAGCAGTAATATCCTCCTGTTACCGTTACAGGAGCAGTGGAGTCCACGAGGGTTCGTTAGGATCCGATGAGCTCCTCCTCGATGAGCCTACCACCTCGTCCGGTCCCTCCCACCCCCCTGCCCTTGGCCTGCCCACCTCTCCTACTATCCCAGTACCCCCTAGTCCCAGTGCACTTCTGTCTCCTTCGTTCAACGATGGTGTCAACGTGGAAGTGGGCCCACCTATAAGCCCAATACCGGATGTTTCCCCTCTCCGGAGATCCCTGGCAAGGTAGACAGACACCCCTTCTCTTTCTAGATTTGTTTTTTTCGATTGGTTGACAGAATTATTTTAGCAGAAGATTTGTTCGTTTCCTGACAGTGTGATTGTGTTTATTCCATAGGTATTCGTTTAGATATTTGCATTAATATTGTTGTACATGTATTCATGTCATCCTCAGAGCTGCCAAGTAGTACGGATTTTCCGTATTTAGTACTGAAAAATGAGAAGAACACTGATGGTTTCATGCAAAATACTGATTTCTCAAGTTTCATTTTTATGTGTTGTCCTATGGTATTTCTTTGAAAATACTGATTTCCTCGCCAAAATACTGATTTTCAGCTTTAAAAATACTGAAATGTTCTTGTTCAGGTTGGCAGCTCTGCATCCCCATTTTTAGTGAAGCAGCTATTCATAGATTTGATTCATAGCTAATGAAATGTGTTAGATCCTTCATATATTGAAGAGAGAAAATTATATTCCACATATGAATATTGAATAGGTGTTTCTATTGTGTTAGGATGGTGAGACAGTTAAAGACAATGTAAAAGCACAAATATACCAGTGATACTTGACTGACTATGATACGTAAAAGCTGTGAGCCTCATCTGCAAGTTTTTGGTATGTTTTCATTCATTCTGACAGGCAAGGGAAGGTCAGGGACATGGCCCGTGAATACATGGCAAGGGCAAGCTCGCAGGATCGCTTCGGCTCACGGTCCTCGTCCCAAGACCGTAAGAGCGAGAGGGACTCCTCCACCGAGCGCCCCAGCAAACAAACATTATCCTCGGACTCTTCCGTAGAGAGCAATTCGAGTCAAAATAGAACTCCTAAAACCGTCGAAACCAAAAAGCTTGATTCCATAACACCTGCCCTCAAGAAGCCCATGCTAGGTGGGAGCGTTGTCTCAAGGACTTCCTCGATGCAGTTGACAGATCAGCTGGCTGATCTGCAGACCGTCATCGACTCGCTGGAAGAAACGCCCTTTGGGAGAGACGACGAGGAGGAGGAGCATGTAGTGGAGGAGGAGAAGAAGGAGAAAACAGTGAAAGCAGCTGAGGTGAATGGAGGAGAGGTGATTGTCATAGCAACAGATGACATCATCTTAGAAGAAGATGATGCAGAGGAGTTGGAGATGGAGGACAGGGATAAGGTTCTACCCATCAGACCATCGCCACCACTTAGTCCAAAGGGAAAGGTGAGATATTTTCCCATGAATATCATTGCTCTCTAGCCAATTGAGGTGACCTATATCTAGCGAAGCTTTTGGGCTGCAACTTTAATTTAAGTAATATCAATAGTCAAGTCAGGCTCAGACTGAAGTAAGACTCACGCCGTCCTAGTATAGTTCTATGTAAGTCTTGTTGTACATGCAGGTAGCTGTTACATGTAGATAGGTCAGAGTTTCTTGCTTTGTGATAATGGATGTCCTGCATTACTGTAATGACATTACATGTTGAACATATCTGTTGGTAGAAGACTGATTTATAATTTTAGGATTCTTTTTATTTTGAAGGTTAAACATCCGAGTTCAAATGAACCTTTCTTTGTATGGTCAAAATGATTTAACCCATGTGTCCTTTTTTCCATGTAGGTTGATATTGTTGTTGGGAGGCCTTCATCCATCATCTCTGATTCGTCCACCACTGAAGATGAGGTCCCACCTAGCTCACCCAGATCCCCTCTCCTGTCGGACATGGACAGCAATCCTCGAACTCCAGAATCGCCCAACGCACCCACCAAGAATCTCTTCAAACGCTACAAGCACAACTTCAAGCGACGGTTTAGGCGGTCGCCGTCAGACCAGGCGCTGCTCATTGAGGAGCAGGGTAGCATCAAGAGTACTTCCAGCTCCAAGTCTGCCGCCCTCAACGACAAGACAAACGAGAAGCCGACGCCCGGGGGCGGGCGGACATCGCCGCAGCAACGGAAACCTCCGACGGGGAGGAAAAACTCTGGAACGGTGAATTCACCCGTTCCGAAAAGAACTCGTACGAACCAGGGGAATATCAACTTTCATGGTATGTCCCAGTGGAGATATCCTACGGATAAACTCATCAGTGATGCCCAGACATTGGAACAAATGAATAACTTCATCCAAACAAAGGTGTGATTTGTATGCTCTTAATATATTTTTTTTACAGATGTGTATGGATTAGATATGTTTATTTATGTCAGGGACCGACCTTTTATGGCACAATGCAACCAAATGAAAGCACCAAATGTACATGTAGATACTGCGCCCTGCTCCATGCGATTACAAAATAGACAGGGCTATATACATTGTAAGGGTGAAGGGAGAAATTTCAAAGAAACGAGATGGAAACAATGTTTGAAGCAGGGGCGGATCCAGGATTTTCCAGGGGGGGATTTTTGGAGGTCAGATTTGCCCCCCCCCCTCCCTGGATCCGCCAGTGGTTTGAAGCTTGAGGTTTACTCAAGCATTAGCCATTCATACCATGCAAGATCTGATGAAACTGTCAGCAATCCCCCAACTGGTCTTAAGTTTCCTCTTGTGTGTGCGGTTGGATTCCACAACCTCGCACAGGTGGAGAGGTGGATGGATGAATCGGTTAAATGATTCAGTTGATTGTTTTAACCGTATCTTTCATGAAAAATTTCATTGTAGGTTGACGAGATGGGCCAAACATACAGTCAGGTGGATGCAGTCTTCAAGAAAGCCCTCAAGAAATTCAAGGAAAACCTTATCAGTACATACTCAGTCACATTGCATGTGAGTATACATCATTGTATGTATGGGTGGATCTAGCTGAATAAGACAGTACCGACAGACCCTCTACTGGGTGCAAACAAAGTACCCCATGAAATGGTATTGTATCTAACTCTTCCGGTGGGTGTTTCATAAAGCTGTTAAGAGTGACTTTAAGAATGATTGGTGAACCCTTCTTAGGAGCTCAATTGACATCAATGAATATTTGGTTTATATCATTTACTACAAGAAATGATCACCAGTTATTCTTAAAGTCACTCTTAACTCTTCCGGTGGGTGTTTCATAAAGCTGTAAAGAAAGACTTTAAGAACGACTGGTGAACCCTTCTTAGGAGCTCAATCGACATCAATGAATATTTGGTTTATATCATTTACTACAAGAAATGATCACCAGTTATTCTTAAAGTCACTCTTAACTCTTCCGGTGGGTGTTTCATAAAGCTGTAAAGAAAGACTTTAAGAACGACTGGTGAACCCTTCTTAGGAGCTCAATCGACATCAATGAATATTTGGTTTATATCATTTACTACAAGAAATGATCACCAGTTATTCTTAAAGTCACTCTTAACGTCCGAACAGCTATATGAAACGGCACCCTGGACCCTGGCATGCTACTACATCATTTTCCTCCTTATCTTCTAAGTGGCATGAATAGTGTAATTAAGAAAAAAAAATATCAGTACCAATAGTACTCATCTCTTTTTCAAAGTTTGAAGGTGATTAGACTATTCTCTGCATCTCTTGACCCTTCTCTTGACCTCTTTGGCAACAGATGATAATCTACATACATGTATATCAGCATTAACTGATCATCTTGTCAATCAAATCCTATAATTGGCTGGTTTAGAATATTTGTAGTATGTTTCCTATCGAACAAACTTTTCTTCTCTTCCAACCCTTCTCTCTGGCTTCTCTCTGTTCTTATCTTTTTCATCCATCTTGCCACCTTCTCCTCACCCACCATCATTTCATTTGCCTTTCCCTCTTTCTCCTCTTCTGCATATTTCTCTATCTTTGCCTCCTCCTACTCCTCCCTTATTTCCTCTGCTTTGTCATCATGCACTGTGTTCTCCCTTCCTCCCACTCTTTCTTTTCCTCTTCCTCTGATTTTCTTTTCCCCTTCTTCCATCTCCTCTTTTCCCCTTCTTCCATCTCCTCTTTTCAGCTCTTCCATCTTCACCTCCTCCCCGCTCTATCCTACTGCTCCTACTCTTCTTTCTCCTTTTCCTCTCCCTCCTCTTCTTCCATCTCTCCTGCACTCTTTTCTTTTTCATCCTCCTCTTCTTAGTGCTCCTCCTCCCTCCCTCTTTGTTCTCTTTTTCTTTTTCCTCATCCTCGTGAACTTCCTTCTCTTCCTCTTCACGTCTTCTCTTATTTCCATCCTTTTCCTTTTTCTTCTCTTCTTTTCCTCTTGCTTCTTTCATCTTCTCCTCCTCTTCCTCCCCTCTATATTTATTATTTTCATCCTTCTAAACTTCCATCTTGTCCTCTTCATCCTCCGCTTCTTCTTCCTCCTCCTCCTCCCCTCTATATTTATTATTTTCATCCTCTGCTTCTTCTTCCTCCTTCTCCCCTCCCCTGCCTCTTCCACTCCTCGTGCGAATCATCCACCCTGTGTTTTTACTAGAATGTATATTGGGTAAACTAAACATTATAATAATAATAAATAATATAGGATTTATATTGCGCACATATCCACCTTGTTAGGTGCTCAAGGCGCTCCTATATTACCCGGCTAAGCTAGGCGTTCATAGCGCACACAGCTTTTTAAGGAATTACTTCCTACCGGTACCCATTCACCTCACCTGGGTCGAGTGCAGCACAATGTGGATAAATTTCTTGCTGAAGGAAATTACGCTTTGGCTGGGATTCGAACCCACGACCCTCTGTTTCAAAGTCCGAAGACTAATCCACTGGACCACAACGCTCCACGCTCCATTATCTGTTCTTTGTTTCATCATCTTCTCTACAGGATGGTAATGTCAATCTGCAGTACCGCCACCTGATGTCCAACTTTGAGCAGGTTCTTAGTATAGTAGCCAAGCAGTACGAAGATGCCAACAACACCACATTCCCCCTCACCCTTGGTATCAACGCCTTCCGGGGTTTCCTTGATGAATTCATGCATCAGTATAAACCATCGGATAACCGCAAAAAGGTATATTCACATTCTGATATCAACCCTTCCCCCTCTTAAATGATGATAATGTTAATGATATTATCCGCAAAATGCGAAGGCTAAGTGTAACTGTGCCCCTCTCTAATATATTCAGGGGCCTGTTTAGTTAAAGACCTAGAACTATGGTTTTTTTTTTGCCATTATTTAATTACTATGGAAGATATTTGTGTGATTGGCTATGGAGCCCTAGTCACTATGGTAGTTGCCTCAATTGCAGTTACCATAGATGTAATGCCCCCGAACCCTGGAAAAAAAAGAAATTGAAGAAATAAAAAAATAAATGCTATTTAATGATGATAATAGTGATGATATTTGTTAATGATATAATTGTGTTAATAGCAATCACAATAATGATAACAAGAATGATAGTGATAAATGATTATGACAATAGCAATGATAATGATGATAGTGATCATATTAATGATAATGATGGTAGTACATGTAATATAAACCATCACCAAAAACAATAATAGTCTGTGATAATAATTATAATAATGATCATGATCATGATGATAATGGTCTTAACAACAACCACTGAAGGTGCTAGCAAAATTTCGAGAAGTGATATTGTTCTTGCTTTTGTTTCATTAAATGTTTGAATAAACTTACAATATTTACTATTCCTGCTTTCATTTTTACTCGACAGGTGAAAGAACCAAAGAGAAAGAAGGAGAAGAAAGAAGAGGTCTTTGAACACGCTGGCCACAAGTTTCTTAGCGTTCAGTTGGGTATTCCCACTGCATGTGAAACGTGTACTAACTTCCTGTGGCTCATGGAAAAGGGCTATGTGTGTCAAGGTGAGACAAACAATGTCATGAAGAATATTCACTCCTAACCGATCATGAAAAACTATCAGATATTGATTTTTCCAGTGTGAACACAAATATGGTGAGTGGAAGGATAGATGGAAGGATTGATGGATGGATGGATTAGTGCATGGATGGGTGGAAGGATGGAGGATGGGTGGATGGATGGATGGATGGATGAGTGGGTTAAATGGATGGATAGATGGATGAATGGATGGATGAATGGGTGGATGGATGGATGGATGAAAGGGTGGATGGATGGATGGATGGGTGGGTGGATGGATGGATGATAGGGTGGATGGATGGATGGATGGGTGGGTGGATGGATGGATGGATGGGTGGATGGATGGATGGGTGGGTGGATGGATGGGTGGATGGATGGTTCGAAAGATGGATGGATGAATGAATGACATACTGACAAAGTACTATAGAATGAATGAATTACAGCACCAATATCATGAATGAAAACATGAAAGAATCAATGAACAATTTTATAATAATGAAACCTTTCAAAGTAGAATGAAATAAATGAAAGTGCAACCAAATGAAAAGGAGAACAGAAATAATGGAATACATCAAACTTATGTTTTTCTCTCATGTTTTATTCCTTCAGTGTGCAAGTACACTTGTCACAAAAAGTGTTGTTCAAAGTCCATTCAGGTCTGCCGAGGTAAGCCTCACGGTGTGAAAGGGATCGTGATCGGCGGCAGGTTGGAAGACTTAGTCAACGAGGAGATGCGTATCCCCGTCGTCCTTGAGCGCCTCATCACCACGGTGGAGGTCAATGGCCTCTATACGGAGGGTATTTACCGTAAACCTGGTCCTGCTGCGAAGGTCAAGGAACTTAAGCACCTCATCAACAGTGAAGAAGGTAACTTTCTAAACCAAACCTAGCTTACACTATCTTGAGTCTATTCATGAAGCTATTTTTATTATGGGAGACTGGCCAAGTATGGTGACTACTACATGTAGGTACAGAGCTAGCCAGCCAATTACAATCAAGGTTTTCATTGTAGTTATCATTGTGGCAACTTTACCATGACGATAAATCTTAATAAAACGGGCCTCAGAGTAACAATTCATATAATCAAAATGCTTATTGTAGTTTCAGAGTTTTGTCAAAGCGAGACAGAACAAAAAAAAGTATGCATGAAAGTAATATAATGATGAGAGTGATAAGGATTATGATAGTGATGATGATGGTGGTAGTGGTGGGGTTAGGGATGATGGTGGTGATGATATTGATGATGATGATGGTGATGATGGTGATGATATTGATGATGATGATGGTGATGATGGTGTTGATGGTGATGATGATGGTGGTGGTGGTGGTGGTGGGGTTAGGGATGATGATGGTGATGATATTGATGATGATGATGGTGATGATGGTGTTGATGGTGATGGTGATAGTGATGGTGAGGAAAATAATGATAATGATGCCTATAATGATGATGGTGAGGGTGACGATGATGATGATGGTGATGATGATGATGATGGTGGTGGTGGTGATGGTGATGGTGATGATGATTATGATGATGATGTAAATGATGATAATGATGCCTATTATGATGATGATGGTGATGATGATGATGGCGATGATGATGGTGATGATGATGATGATGATGGTGATGATGATGATGGTGATGGTGATGATGGTGATGATGGTGATGATGATGATGATGAAGATGATGATGGTGATGATGGTGATTATGATGATGATTATGGTGAGGGTGATGATTATGATGTGATGATGATGACGACGACGATGATTATGTTAATTTTGATGATGATGTTGATGATGATGATGTTGATGATGTTGATGATGATGATGATGATGATAATGATGATGATGACTATGATGATAGTGATGATGATGATGATGACGATCACCATGAGAATACCAACCACCATCATTCATATCTTTTCCACATCCACAGAGGTTGATAACATAGACTTCAACAACTACAGTGTGTTGGTGATTGCACAGGTCTTGAAGTCTTTCTTCAGGGACATGCCAGAGCCTCTCCTGACATATCAGCTCTATGAGGAGTTCTTGCGAGCCACAGAGATTGTTGATAAACATGAGAAGCTACAGTCATTACAGAGTAGCATAGAGAAACTGCCGCTAGAGAACCATGACGCTCTGGAGAGACTAATATTTCATCTAGCCAGGTGAGACACATATACATGTATTAATACAGGAAAACTGTTTGCACTGATTAACAATATAACTGAAGACTTAATTTAAAAAAAAAGTTTATATCACATACCTACTAACCAGTCAGATTTTGATGTAGTATGATTTTTTTTCACACAAAATGTGAGAATAAAGCAAATGTCAGATTTTTAAAAGTATGTAAACTACCCACGGCATTATTTATATAAGAGTAGGGGGGAAACCCCGGAGTAGTGGTCCACCTGCACTCCCCCGATCAGCTATATTGGGAGGAGAGACCTGTGGGTCACAGTGATTCATTTTGCTTTTCGCCTCCCAGGCACAGGTGACGCCAACACAAAATAATAGCAACAACAAAAATAATGATACTTCTAGCGTGTAATTGCCCAAAGTAAGATTTCAATTTCTTTTATTAGGACTGTTACATTTTGAAAAGTTGGTACATATGGTATTATATCAAATTGCATATACATGTATCAGTAGTTGAGATAAGGGATTGTTAGTACAATAGGCATTCTTTGTTACATTAGTTTATTGACTTTCCATTGTACCTCAATTTAGTCTGAAAACATTTTATTTTATGTCAATGATAAGGTCAAGGAGAAAAGCATATCTCTTTGTAGACTTAGTTTGGATGTTGTTGAAGAAAGTGTTCACTCATTATGGAACACTCAAAGTGGAAGAGCTGTGGTGTAGTGGTTCTGACTCTCGCCTTGTAAACAGAGGGTCGTGTGTTCGAATCCCACCGCATCCTTTGGCAAGGCGTTAATCCACACTTTGCCACTCTCGACCCAGGTGCTAAATGGGTACCCGGTAGGATGCGAAAGATAATGTATGTTTTATTTTGCCAGCGCCATAATGAGGCTGCGATGAATGCAAGGAATGCTCCCCAGGGAGTGGAAGTTGTGCACTTTTCGTGCGGGATTGAAATGAATCCAATGACCGGGGTAATAATATGCTGTAACGCGCTTTTGGCCATTCTGGGAAAAGCGCTTTATAAAAATTGGCTATTATTATTATTATAAAATAAGGATGCTTTGAGTATACAAAACTACAATTTATACACGTTGACATAGAAACGTACTTGAACATATTTTTGTACAGAAATGCATCCATTTTATCAAAATCTTAGAGAAAAAGAAAAGCCTTCTTTAAGTCATTTAAGAGGTGGGAGGGGTACTAGGGCCCGTTGCAGAAAGAGTTGCAATCAATCGCAACTCTAAAAATCATTCGCAACTTGATTTTCAACCAATCAACAGCGCGCATTTGGAACTTGCGATTTATTTTTTGACTTGCGTTTAAACGCAACTCTTTCTGCAACAGACCCCTGAGCAGGTAAGCATGTCAGTGATTTCATCACAACTTCTTGATTCTTCCTCCTTCAGGGTCGCGGAGAACGAGAACTCCAATAAGATGTCAGCCAGTAATCTTGCCATTGTCTTTGCTCCGTGCATCTTGAAGAGTAATAAAGCCGGCAACGCCTGGGAATCGTTGCAAGATGTAGAGAAACAAGCGCAGTGAGTATCAATGCAAAGATCAATTTTTACTCTTGGGCCCTGTTACTCAAAACTCACTTTGGTAACTGCCATGGAATCCTTGATTTTGATTGGCCGTTGAGCCTTGTTACCATGGTAGTTACCATCGAATGACAAAACTACCATTATAGTAAAAACTTTTCAGAAATTGTCCCTTGATGTGATTTTGAATAATTGAAAAAAATTGTTTCAAATTGACTTCCAAAGTTTGTTTATAACCGCACCTAAGAACTGGTATTTGATCAAAAGCAGTCAAAATCCCCTTATTAGTGATAGATTGGCCAACTTTTGCTGAGAATCATCTGCACTATACACACAAAATCATCTTAACCATTACAGCTTTTATTTGCAATAATATCATGATTGTGTATGTATATATGGGAGGGGGAGAGTATTCAAAGATTGATAATAGTTGACAGCTAAACAGTTCAAATTGATTATTGTGGAGCGTTGTAGCCCAGTGGATAAGTCTTCTGACTTTGAAACAGAGGGTCGTGGGTTTGAATCCCAGCCATGGCGTAATTTCCTTCAGCAAGAAATTTATCCACATTGTGCTGCACTCGACCCAGGTGAGGTGAATGGGTACCTGGCAGGATTAATTCCTTGAATGCATGAGCGCTGAAAGGCAGCTCGAGCTAAAGCCGGGGTAATAATAATAATAACAGCGCGCCTCGGAATAGAATATTTCTAGATAGATGGCGCTATATAAATGCCTATTATTATTATTCACCAAATTGGTTGTTTTATCTCCAATATCAGAATAAATATATGTATGCCTCTGATTTGCTTTGTAGATGTCTTGAGATAATAATCCATGAGAAAATGTTGAAGATGAAGAGGGCTCTGCACGATATATCAACTCTAGAACGGGCATTCAACTCTGCTTCAATGCATCTAACAGATCTACGCAACTCACTCGTGAGTATACACCATTCATACGCTTTACAGTTACTCTGCCTTAAGCCTCATTCACATATGGTAAAACCATGTTCAGCAATGCATTTCAGTGTTAAATATGTCAAGACATATCACTCCCCTTGTGTTAATAAAAAAAATGCTTATTGTACACTTTTTAGACGTAAGAATTTATAAATTTTAAGTATAGTGTGGAAAAGGTCGTGATTTCACTGTAAATCAATTTCATAGTGTCATAGCATGTTTTATATGATTTCTTGATGAACTTATTAACTACATCATCAGCCACGTTGAATGATGTCATGAGTTTGACCTAATGTTGTAAGTTAGAGCAATTACGGGATCGGAGTTCGGTTCGGAAGTTTTGCTCCTAAAATCGGAATCGGTTCGGATATCGGATCGGAAGATATTAAAAAAAAATACACTAAAATTTGTATGTGGCCGGCGCGTGGACAAATGCGGCACACTACACTGATAGCATAATTTGTTTTGATCTCCGACAAAAGCGGAGGAAGAAGATGATGAGTTGTTTTGATCTCCGACATAATCGGAGGAAGGAAAATAAGATAATGACATTCCAGCGCGCGACACTACCGCCGATCAACGATAGGCCTCTTCTCTACAACATCGTGGTGATGGCGGAGTCCGTCGTGAACTTTTAGAGGCCGCATTACTTACCGAAAAAGACGCACTATTATCCAAAGTTGTTTACGATGATATTCACCTTCTCTACAACATCGTAGTGATGGCGGAGGTAATCGTAATCTCATAAAGGTCGCATGACCTCCCGAAAAAGACGCATTATTGTCTAGAGTTGTTTACCATGATATTCACCTTCTCTACAACATCGTAGTGATGGCGGAGGTAATCGTAAACTCTGAAAGGTCGCTTGACCTCCCGAAAAGACGCATTATTACCAAGAGTTGTTTACCATGATTTTCACCTTCTCTACAACATCGTAGTGATGGCGGAGGTAATCTAAACTCTTAAAGGTCGCATGACCTCCCGAAAAAGACGCATTATTATCAAGAGTTGTTTACCGTGATATTCACCTTCTCTACAACATCGTAGTGATGGCGGAGGTAATCGTAATCTCATAAAGGTCGCATGACCTCCCGAAAAAGACGCATTATTGTCTAGAGTTGTTTACCATGATATTCACCTTCTCTACAACATCGTAGTGATGGCGGAGGTAATCGTAAACTCTGAAAGGTCGCTTGACCTCCCGAAAAGACGCATTATTAACAAGAGTTGTTTACCATGATTTTCACCTTCTCTACAACATCGTAGTGATGGCGGAGGTAATCGTAAACTCTGAAAGGTCGCATGACCTCCCGAAAAAGACGCATTATTACCCAGAGTTGGTTACCATGATATTCACCTTCTCTACAACATCGTATGGCGGAGGTAATCGTAAACTCTGAAAGGTCGCATGACCTCCCGAAAAAGACGCATTATTACCCAGAGTTGTTTACCATGATTTTCACCTTCTCTACAACATCGTAGTGATAGCGGAGGTAATCGTAAACTCTTAGAGGACGTATAGTCAGATAGTCGTAAATATTACCGCGCATGTCAGCGTGTTCAACTAAATCTTATTTGCCTCCGCTTAAGATCAAAACATATCGTCTTTTCGCTGTTTTTCTTCCTCCATTCTTGTCGGAGATCAAAACAAATTATCACCAATTATCATCATCATCGTTTTGTTCTCCCCCGATTATGTCGGAGATCAAAACAAATCATAATCTTCTTCTCCACCTGCGCTTCCGCTAATATCGGAGATAAAAACAAATCATAATTTTCTTCCCCTTTATCTTTTCCTCCCACCGCTTTTGTCTGAGATCACAACAAATCACCAGTGCATTTTGTCGGCAAACATGTCGCCACGTGTTTTTTTTTTTTTTTGTCTTGTTATGTTTTGGTTTTTCCGATCCGATTTTTTCCCCACTGGTCAAAAATCGAAGTTCGGAAAAATGTTGAAAAAAGGGGAAAATCGGATCGGGAATTGGAATAAAAATCGGTTACAGCATTAGTTTGACCCCACTACTTCGTACAGGTTATTTTGAGCCAACCCTTTTCTAAGAATCTGATTGGGTCCCAGTTTTTACCCCTAAAATGTGGATCCGCATCGTGTTTTAAAAATCTCAATGACTTTTGTACATGAAATTGTTGCGGTGGTGTGTTATTGATATTTTTGTGCCTTGGGTGAATGAGACGTGATGATGGCCAAAAAGAAGCAAGTGCCAGTTGGAACACTGCTGTCTTGCCTGATATATCGCCTAGCAGGATGTCCATCAGTAATATTTTGCAATGTCTGAGTGAGACTGTGCAGTGGATAGAAGGAAGAAAGTGCCAGAAATGACTCTCCTTTGAACATGAAATATATCTGTCATTTACACAAACTTCAATTGAACACCATGGCCCGTATTCTGAAGTCAGGTTTAACTTAGACCACGGTTTAACTCTGTGCTAAAATTATGGGGAGCCAAAAGTTCAAAAATTCTGTTCTTATGTTGAGTAATTGTTTCCTTTTACTTTCATAAAGAAGACAAATACTTCAGTTATCATTCCCAGACTATTATGAACAATTTGGGTGCCATATGAGTTAATAATTTAAATGTGTACTGTAAGGGATTTGTGCTCCAATTGGCTCTCTATAGTTAAACCTCAACTTTAAACCGGGGTTTAATTTAAACCCGAGTTCAGAATACAGGCCCATGGTTCTCACATTTCATCATTGAGAAACCAAGAAATGTGGGAAGGCTGCTATGAATAGATGCATGGCACCTATTGTATGTAGCAGGATGCATTTGGCAAGGTACTCAACATTGTCTTCATGACAGGAAATTGATAAATAATGACATCATTGGTAAATTTGTTCATGCTTTATTAATAATAAAGCCATTATCCCATGATGACGCAGTGTTATTCATTTTCTGCATTGTTATGAGATACATACAATGTAATAATGTCGTGGTTAACTCAGAATTCAAAGAAATGCACTTTGATTACTGATTCTGAAACTCCCTCATTTTGTAGTAATAGACAAGCACCATCTGATTGTTTTTATTTTGGGGGCCAACATGTGATTTGATGACTAATTTTGAGGTTGGATTGAATTTGATTTTATGCTCGTACTTGAAACAGTGTTGTAAATATGGTACAATCAACTTTGTTTTTGAACTTTGTGAAAAAAGAAACTAACTTTGTGGTTATACATGTATATTGGATTGCACCATGAGATCATCATTTTCTAAATTAGTTGATACTCATGTCCTGGATTTAGGGATGAAAATATGAATAACATTGTATTGTATTTCCTTAAAATCTTACCTTCTAATTCTAGAGATATTTTTGTGGCTTAATAACTGGAATCTGGGAATATTCTGTTTTGAACAAATTGAATAACACTGGGCTATACACTATTTTATCACTAATCGCACCCTGTGTGTCTTTGAATATTTCATGGGTATTTCTTTTTTGTTATTCGCAAGATAATACATGTATTACTCCACATTCTTATTGCAGAAGAGGTGAAAATACTTTTTCTTCCACCAAATTTGTCACTTTCCAGCTTGGAAAATACCGTGACTGATAAATTGTACATTAGCATCCTTGTTTAAACTTAGATCAGGTCTCTGTAACATGGATGTTATCGATCAATTGCTTCATGTACATTGCAATAACCAAGATCAATGTTGTAGGCACATTTTGTTCAAAACATTGACTGACCACCAATGGGAAATCATGTTCTTGCATATTTGTGATCCATCATCACAAACTTTTATTTTGTGGGGCCCTGGCATTGTTTTATAAAACTTTTCATCTTTCAATTTCGAGACTTGTTTCCAAGCCTTACTGAAATTCTGATATTTGATGTCCTGAGAGTAAATTAATCAACATTGTTAATTTCCTTGTTTTGAAAGTTTATGGGCTCTTAGCAAACTGGTCCTGATGGTGTGGGTGAATTAGAAAATTCTGCATTCTTTAGCATTTGAAAGTTTAAAGACTTGATCAGATATGATGTGGCAAAGTTGAGGAACATTTTTCATGGTGTTTATACTGTATGTGGTGAGACAAATCGCACCATTTATTCTAATACATGTATCATACACTTCAAGTCTAATTTATTTCAATGGAAATTTTCATGACATCATGATAACATTATGGTTTTATGACTCGTGTCATACATGTATGATGTCATAAAAAGACATAATGATTTCATTATTACATCATGAGTCACGTTGAATGATACCAGTAGTTACCCCACTCTGGATATAAAATTGTTTTTTCATACTTAGTTTTATTTTTCATTATCCTTTTTTTAACTTTGTTGTTCCACACTATTCTAGCCTTTGCATCAGTCGAAAAGGTTGTTAACTCTTGCATAATTTTTATTGATGTACTTCAGTCATGTATCTCATTGACTTTGTACACATTGCTTTAAGAGCTTCGCTTGTTTTACATGTCTAAAAACAGCCTTCACCCTTTCTTACCTGGGCTATTTTGAAAGCTTGAATTCTGGGGGGGGGGGGGGCATCAAGATCTCAGCTACAGAAGTAGAGAATGGCATAATCTATGCACTTGCATACATGTAGGTAAATTACTCTAAAATAATATATTTCATTGAATGTGAATTAAATGGGTTTTTTTTAATTAATTCAATTATTTTATTTTCCACTTTCAATTTCATATTTACAATTATGATACAATTGACATAGTAAGATATTATAATCACATTTGAAGTACATACAACAAATAAAAAACATTCTCAAATTACAATAGACAATCATCAAATCGAGATATATAAATAATTGAAAGGGAGGGAGGGCCAACTCAAAAGCAGAGCTTGTAAAATGTTGGCCCCCCTTAATGGTGTAATTACATGTTTATAGGAACTGAATTGTTTTTTTTTGTAAAAACAAAACAAGCAAGCAAAAAACAGCAATATTTACATTATGTAATATATACATTATAATGCAAATCATATGCATCATATAAATTATACTAATTTATTTGTAAAAATCATACTATTTTGCTCTAATTTATCAATGAATAAACTCCTGGAAAGCTGTAGTGATCAAATAACTGTATTTAATGCATGCAAAGTCATGGACATTGCCTCTTGTAAAGTTCTTCAATGTTTTTGCCCATTCGTTGATCAATATTTAGTTATAGATACAGTAGTTTGGATCTATCAGATAAGAATGTTTTTCTTTCCTCTTCCTGGCTTTGTACTACCCATCCTGCTTGATACATCTGATTTCTCCTGATAATTGCTCAGGGTTTCATTAGTTTGCCGAGTTGTGCCCATTTTCTGGGGATCATGTCGTGAAACAAATGGTCAATGATTTCCACTCTTAATTGCGATAAGCCCCCCCCCCCACGAAAAAAATCCTTATTGCTCATTAGATTTTTCATAAGTGATGTCCATGGATACATTTGCATTCTTTACTTTTCTAAAGGACTCCATTTTTTTAAAATTATATTACATTAATTTAATATGAATAATAATGGCATAAATGAGGGAAATTTTACAGGTATCCAAGGCAAGTGAAAGAGGGAATTGAGGCCAATCAATACATGTTTGGCATCCATGGGCTTGATTAGCTTTGGATGGTAGGGAAGTAACAAGGTCAACATTCAAAACTTGAAGGTTATAAAGGTCAATTTCAGTATAAAAAAAAATCCCATTCTCACACTACCTTTAGCTGCAAACAAAAATTCAGTTCAAACTTGGCTCATCTCATATAGGAGTGATCTGTTCAGATTTTTTTTTCTTCAAAACTGTAATCTGAAAAGTTGAGTATTATATTTCAGACTTGGAAATGGTGGAGGCATACATGTATGATTATGATAGATTTTAAAACTGCGTGATGTTAAGAAACCATAGACCGATCTGTTTCTTTTGCCAGTCATTCCCCCTAAATGCATGCCCATTTATGGCAAGGGAGAGAGTTGCATGGGATACTTTGCATTTTTGAAGACATTGCCATAAAAGTATGATTTCCGAACCAGCCCATGTATGTTTTCCGTATTTCTGAGGCCACATGTTTAATGACATTCCCAGGCAGTCAGGGCAGCCAGAAATTTGCTTCTACATGTATATTGGATTTAGATATATTTTAGTTTCTGGTGCATGTACATGTACATTTCCTGGAAATCAAGTAAATGATATCCCTGATTTCAAGGAACATACATGTAATTATGTTTTACCATCAATTCAAATGTGATATGAAATACTATACATGTATGCACATTGCGCAGAGAAAATTGAAAAATATATTAATAATTTATAACTGTGAACCATTTTATTATATCAGGGCCTACCCATAGTCTTTCCTATGTTGAGAAGTACATGTATATGAATTATAGATATCTAAGATAAATAGGATAGTATTCTCATAGCATTAAATTAATTTTTGGTAAAGTTTAACCACAATTTTACTTTCAATACATCTTTAAGAGTGAAAGCAAAAGTTGTTTTCGTATTTATTTCCTGAAATTGCAATTAGTTTGCCTGAAGATCTGAGAAGGGTGTATGTATTATAATAAAAGGGGGCTTTTTCATAACACTGTCCATAAAGTTATGAATGACTTGAACGAATGGACTATGAGGTGCCAAAGTGGGAGCTCAACTATTTATTTTCACAAGTTGAGCAAAGTTTGAAAATACATGTATTTCTGAGAATAATAGTAATTCGTAATAGATACAATAATACCTTCAGGTCTCTATTCGTGAGGAAAGCGGGAAATATGGTTGTGATTGTAGAATTTATAATTAAACATTTATGAATATGTTATAAACATCAAAGAATAGTAAATCATAGATTGAACCTAACTTAGTTTAGAATTTTTGAAAGAGGTGGGTTTTATTTGTATTTTGAATAGCTGGGTAATATCAGAATGTGATCTAAAATGTGGCAAATAATGGCCTGAACAATAGTAGTGTGTTTTGGCCCCTAAACAAGTTGTCGCCGGAGTATGACCCCGAGGAAAAAGCTTGGAGAAAAAACATACCCTAAACACGTGTGTCTAGTATTAAAAAAAGCTTTGGAAAAAAAACATACCTTAAATACGTTTGACCCCACAATTGACCATTGACCAGTCTTTCAAAACTAAGTACCCTTTTTTTATAATCAGTGTTTTTGATACCTTTAACGAGTGCACGGGCCGCAAGCATCCAAAACTGGAAAAAAAATACATATACCCCTTTAAACGTGTTTTTTGGTCATGCATGTTTTCAGCAATATATTTGACTGCTCTCCCCCCCCCCCCCCCCCCCGGTATACAGTACACCAGCCTGTTGTAAAGTCATCCATAGCCTGATGCCAATATCACATGGTATGGTTGCACAGATTATATTACGTATCTGTGTTTGATATTATAAAATGCTAACTTTGTACAGATACACTCCTGAAGAATATGGAGATTGATCAACTTTGTATGGATTCAACAGAGTATTTCATGAAGAGTCCATGATTTACACTTCTCTGTTATTAGCCAATGAGATGCAAAGATTTCAGTAGCTTAAAACAATTTTCAGTGAAAATCACCCACAAATCTCTTCACCATGAAATGCTTTCCATGGGGACCATTTTCATGAAGAAAATAATCAGTGATTTTCACTACCAAATTTGCTCTGAGCCAATCAGATGCAAGGATTTTTGTAGCTTATAACAATAGTCGTGAAAGTCACTGACAAATCTCTTCATGAATTACTCCCCACATGTCTAGCATTGGTCAGTTTCTGTCTGAAGGAAGAGAAAGCGCCCGTTTCCTTGTTAGTACATCAACAATAGAAAGGGGCATAACAGGAAATGGTGGGGAATGTGAGACAAGCGAAAAGAACTCTGCAATTTACATAATCTTATCCAAACTGGGACAGATATAAATTGAGGAGAGTAAAGTATAAGAAAATGTGTTTTAGCATTCATAAGGAATTTAACGTAAAGTTGTATAAACACTATTTACATTTTAGTTCAATATAATAGGAGGAGGATTGTGAAGAAGGGAGGAGATATTAGAATAAAAATGGATGTAAGGGGAGATAGAAGGATGAGTAGAAAGAGAAAGAAAACAAAAAAGATGGAGAGAAAGAGAGAGAGAGGGGAGGGGGAAAGAGAGAGGGGGTTGCAGGTGGGGGGGGGGGGGTAAAGAGAAAGTGGTTTCAATTTTATTTTGTGTTGTTGTAGTTGTTAGTTATGAATAAGAATGATGCATTGTGTGTTTGTGTGATGCCTAGTTGGATGAGGGGGGCAAGCGATCATCCTTATAATTTGGTGGCCCCCCCCCCCCAAGAACGCATGAATTCAATCGAGATGACTACTGTACCTTGTACGTAGGTGTGTTTAATACCATTACCAGTCGATGCAACGACAACAGGAAAAGGATGTGTGCGCTATCACAATGCGATATAGGCCTGCCTAACCATCATCAGATCCAGAGAAAAAATGTGCAAATAATAGTCCGGTCATGTGACCTTCACTTTAGGAAGGATGTGTTGTGCCGAAGAGAGGAAATATTATCTGGTAGTACTAGTAGAACAAGGTATTAAGAGAGGCAGCATTTTCTATGATTCAGTGTTTCATCATTGGTGATGGTCTAAGCACTCAGTGGTAGTAATCGAGTGTGGGTGGCTGACTGGCTGATCATCAGTTTAGACCTCTTGTGCATGTCATGTGGGAGAATACTGTGTGGAAGGTCATTGGTTTACTGCTGGAAGAGTTCCAATGACATCTATCATGTAGAGGATTGTGTCACATGCCAGGAGCTTTTGCTTGTTCGCTGCAAGCTTATTTTGAATCTATCTGTTTCTATTTGAGCCTCATGATGGAGTCATTGTTATAACTATTTCTATTTGATGAATGATCTTGGAATATACCATCATTTTATCAATCAGTGCTCATGAAGTTGCATTCAGAGGATTAAGGACATATGTGGAAATTGTACAGCTGGTTTCTTTTCCGCTTTCACTTTACAAAACATTCTTCATGTAGAGTGTGTAATGGAGTTGGGAAATAATTAGTCAAGACGTTCCCCCAACAATGTGATTTTTTTTAGAAGGAAAAAAAATCAGAAAAGCATTGTGCAATATCGCTGTGTGGTCATTGAGTGCAATATACAGAGAGTGGATTAAACAGTAACTATGGGTTCTTCTGGCAGTAAACACAAAAAACCTAAGAAGTCGAGTTCAAAGGTCAATGCGGAGGTTGGCAATCAGGTGAATGGCAAGGTTGAAGAGACGGCCAACGAGAATGTCAACAACTCCGAGGAGATCTGTCCGACAGACGACGAGAGCACGGACCCCAAGGTCCTCAAGAAAGCCCCGAACAAAAGCGGCAATAGGAAACTGAACAAAGGCAATAAGTTGAAACAACGTCAACAGACTAAACATCATGGTTCTACGCATTCTATTCCTCCCCCCTCCCCTGAATTGCAGATCAAAGTTACTGTGGACCCGTCAGCGGACTCGGGTCACCCGCCTTCGACGGGCTCGGTAGGGGCTGAGAGTATCAACTCATCGGAAGGAGGCCACGAACTAGAGAATGTGCTTACGGAACAGATCAGGACATTAGAGAGAGAAAAGTAAGTTCTTTCTTTTTTTTGCAGTGCTCATGCTTTATTTGGGGGGATGTTGATCAAATCCTTTAGAAAAATTAAACCTGTTCCTCTTTTAATAAAAAAAAAACATGATTACTGTCAGCCTACCCTTAGTTGCTCATTGAATAACTTTTATCTAAAACATTTGTATTACTGAAATTTGACTTGCATGACTGAAAAAAAAAATCATTGGATGAAAAAATGAGTGCTGTTACAGTTCTACACCAGCTTGAAAATAATGTGACTTGAACACTGGACAGCACCTTTTTTATTCCCCTTTGCTTGAATAAGCAAAATTTTGAATAGTTTGTAAGAGATAAACTTTTCTAAGGTTGACTGTAGTTATGGTTTATAATGTCAAAAATGATGTTTTATAGGTTTCCATTCTTCTATTAAACCCATTTGCTATTTTTAACATATTCTGCATGTTTATTGTTTGCAGGTACATGTATTGTAAAATACACAAAATGAACAATATTTTTTTGCTTTATTGATTTGCAAAACATTTCTTTGTGCAATATTATCATGAAATTAACAACCATGCACTGATCTCATTCACTTAACTTCTCCATTTGAAATGTTGTATGTAGATTGTGATCTTTAAAAATAAATGGTCTGTTCACCTTTGGTGTGATAGCAAAACGGGACTGCTGTCATATTTAGATTAAAAGCACAGAAATTGCAACTGGTATGTTTCGGAGTATAATTTGTAGGGTGTTCCCACTTTTGACAGCAATAGTAATCTGCCGTCCAAGTCAGCTGTTTTAGTGAGATTACCAAGAGATGTGTTATCTGCCTGGATGGCACCGATAATGAAGAGGATGTTTGTCAAATCTGTGTCATTTGGAGATGGAAGTGACCCTTGGTGGCTGTACTTTCATAGTGGAAACATCAGGTGGTTTCAAACCGCCTCCATCGCAAGAATCCCCCTTGAATCACGAGAACTTTTTCAGGCTCTCGATAAATACTCCATAATTATTTTTTTTGCATTCACACCACCCTGAAACGTACCCTTCGGGGAACGTTCTGAAAGTTCCCAAAGGCGCAAGATTTAAAATTGCAAGCTAAGCAGCCACCCGCGGTGCCCGTGTAAAACTACATGCTGGGCTAAGCATGTTTAAACGCTTTCACACTGCCAAAATACCCGCAACCTTGGAAATATCCCTGAAAAAGTTCTCGTAATTTTGACTAGTTCCTATTTTCCTGGGGGATATTATGCGTAATTTGCTTTCACACTGCCAAAATTACCTTGTACTTTCTGATCAGGGTTGATCAGGGCAAAATTCCCTATCAGAAAATACCTGGAACTTATGAACTTCGAGGCGGTCTGTAACCACCTGTTATCAAAGTTCAGATAAATATACCTTTATATATAATGGCTACTTTGATGGAATTCTCAACTTCTGTGATTTTCGAAACCCATGCTAAATGATGGGTCCTTTTTATTTTTTGAGCAAAGTTTGAAACAAACAAATTGAGTCAAGGTTTTAGAATTAATGATAACCCAAAGTTGCAGAAAGTCCTGACACAATCATGATGGATTGCCATTGGAGAATTTCTGTTGTTTAAAGGAGCAAGTCCACAACAAAGCAATTGTAAAAATAGAGAAAAATCAAACAAACATAAAGCCATAGATTTCATTGAAATTTCAGTGTGAAATAAGAAAGTTGTGTCATTTTCAAAGTTGCGCTCCATTTCTCCAAACATGTATATGCACATTCTTGTTGGTATGCAAATTAGGGAATTCAAACCGATGAGATTGCCAACTCACAATTTCTGTTTTTATTTTACTTCCTGAAATACCTTAATTACTTGTACTTCCTCTTGAATTGGAGCAAGGTTTGATTCCTCTTTGAATATGCAGGATTACTGTTATTGCAACTGACTCTGGTTCAATAAATATAGATCCTTCCTTGTCCAATCTGTGTATAATATGTATTTGATATGATAATATGCAAAAGAAATAGTGAGTTTATAACATTTCCATGGAAACTTCACATTAGGCTTCTTAAACACTTTCATATATTTGATAAATCATTTTTTTGTTGGAGTGTACAAAAAGGGCAGGGCAAGTGCATTATAAATATCTTCAGTGTCAATACTTTGCTATAAACCCATAAGTATTATTGTGAAATAATAAATAAATAAATAAAATAAATAAATTTAAAACAAATAAATAAATAAATAAATAAATAAATAAATGAATGAGTGAATGAATGAATAAGTAAGTAAGTAAGTAAGTAAGTAAGTAAGTAAGTAAATAAATAAATAAATAAATAAACAAATAATGAATGCTGGATTCACAAATTAAATAATTATTATTTTTACTGTGATTTGTCTTTATATTGATTTAGCTCATTAAGCTGGATGCAACAATGGTAACTCTTTCTCTCTTCCACTGATTTGAAATTTAAAGTAAAAAAACCCTCATCCATTGCTCAAACGATATGAGTAGCTTTGTCAAGTACATGTAGTATAGCTATATTACAAAGTCATATACTTAATGTACAATGCTTGCATGCTATTAAAATATGTTCATTCTTTGAGGAAACAAACAAAATTGTGTGGTAAAGCATTAGATTTCTACTGGGAGTGGTTTATGCTGTGCATGTTTGTTGGGAAAAATAAATTTATAATGAACTTTCACTTTTCTTTTTGTTTATGGCTTAGACTGACTGCATTTGTTATTTTTCTCAGTCATGTGGGTATTGCATGTAGATACAAGTTTCATTCAATTAAGTATTAGGTAAACACACAAACACTTCCCATGGGTTGACTTACCGCCTATTCTGAATTTGTTTGAAAGAAATTGAATTTTAACCAGTCTGAGCTTTTGATTTAATGATTTTCCTACATTTTCAAAAATTACCTTTTACTACATGCTCCATGTTTAAAAGTTGGGAAAAATCTGCATTGACATTGTGTACAGGGATATCCCCCCCCATTATTTAGTAAAAACTGACATGAAAAAAGAGGAAAGAAGAAAAAGAAGAAAAAGGTAAAAAAAGGAAGAAAAAAGAAGAAAATAAAAAGTTAACATGGAACATGTTCAATAGCTCTCTAATACAGGAGAGTCCATGAATCAATCAAGAAGAAAAAAGTGACATAATTTTTAGGTCTTCTTGCTCCCCTAAAAAAAACTAGATGGTGCTGTCCCTGATTGTAATACATATATGGTTTGGTGGCGGTATAACTTTTCACACATTTTTCAGAATAAAGAGAGATTCATTTCAGAGTTTGTGTTATTGTTTCATTCAAGAGATTATAAAAGTTGATATCTTAAATAGCTTATTTATAAGGGCTTTGGAAGTATGATATTTACAGTACATCATGCAGGAAATGGCATGGATAGAAAACTATATGGCTATGCTGTGGATTATTTTGGATCTTTTCATTGGTATTAAATTTATTGGAATTTTTTTAGGGGTGGGATGGGAGTGGGATGGAGTACACAGATCTTTTTGATTTCATAAATCCCCATGGAAATTCTCTATTACTGTCAAAGGACTTTGCTATTTCAAATTTTCATCATTTTTGTCAGTATATCCATGCCATTCCATTTCATTTTAAGTGAAAAATATTACATTCCCATGTACATGTGGTGTGTTGTATTTCTTCTTTCATTATTACAATGTATCTAGATCCGAGGCCTTTTTCATGAAAACTTACAACTATTGTAAGTTTGGCATTATTGTAACTTCCATGGAAATATCGATTGTGATTGGCTGTTGAGCTGTGTTACCATAGATACCATAGCTGTATGTCTTTATGAAACAGGCCCCAGAATGACTTTGCTAGACATTTCAGTTGTTATTCTTGAAGATCTCTGAAAATAATCACTGTCCCTGATATTGAATTTCTATTAAATTGCTTTGCTAGATTTCATACTTGTGATTTATGGTAGTGTGTAAAAGATGTTTTGTTTCCATATTCATGTTGAATACATGTTATTAAATTCAATCCTGCAAACAATTAGAACCAAGTTGTCTTTAAATCCCTCTAGAAAGCTTATGTGAATTCCAGACTTAAGTAGTCACAGGTTACAGATCAAAGGTAGATCAATTGCAAATCAATTGTATTACAGAAAGACAGATCCTTTCCATGCCTGTTTTTCATAAATGTCCTTTTTAAAACAAATATCTGTTCTCTCTCTTTTTCTTCTAGGCGTGATCTGACAGCTGACCTTTCAACTCTGAACGTTGGTCCTATAGCGAGTGAGGATGATAACTTCAGTGCGGATGATCTGGACGCATCCAGCGTTGATGACTTGGACTCCGGCATCCATCATGATCGGGTGTCCTTCGACACGGCCGCCTCCCCTTCCAAGCTGAGTCATCTGAACAAGAACCGTGCACCGAAGCAGAAGAAGCGTCCCCCGGCCCGCTACTCCATGCTCCTGGGACAGGACGAGGTGGAAGCAGCACCCGCTCCCTCCTCCTCTGCGGCATCGGAAAGCAAGGAGAAGCAACCAGAGGCACCGCCTCCCCAGGAGAAGATAAAAAAGAAACGAGGATCCAAGGAAAAGAAACAGAAGAAAAAGGGGAAATACAACAAGAAAACCGACGCCAAACTGGACGATTCGGTGGTTGAAGTTTGAGGGATGTCGATGGCTTGTAAGGTCTTGATGATTCAAGATACTACATGAAGACGCTTCCCCTAGACCTTGCGGATTGATTGATTGAGTGTGTGAACAAATATGTGCGAGGACAGATCTGAGATATTATATGCCCATCGTATTTGACAGTCCTTTCTACATGTAATTTCCTGATGATTTGTGTATATCTCATCTAACTGCAACTCATTTATCCTCAAGCCAAATACATGTCTTTGTTTGTCTCCAGAATCGATCCCACATCTCCAGAAGAAAGATTTTCGACTTTTGAAGCGAACCTTTCCCTTCTTCTTCGATGTGATGTGTGAAATACACAGTATTCCAACTCAGATGAAAATCATGTATACCCATGCTGTATCAGTATTATTTGAGATATTCTTATTTTTCAAGAAAGCATAATTTTATGAATGATACTTACTACACGTATGTTGCTAATTAATGCTTACTTGGTTTTCTTAGTTGTTTAAGCTTGAATCATACAACTTTAACCCATTGGCCCATATTCTGAAGTCGGGTTTAACTTAAACTCAGGTTTAAAGTTGTGGTCTAAGTATGGATATCCAATTGTTACATAAATCACTAACAGTAGAGATATCATATTTCAGCTCGTTTGGCTCTCAAATCATAATTGTCTAGGAAGTATAAATAGATGATTGTCTTCATCATCGATGAATCAGGAAAGAGCACATTAAACATGAGAAACATACAACTTAATAAACATTTTGACTCTTTTGGCTTCCCATAATTTTAGCACAGAGTTAGACCATGGTCTATAAAGTTAAACCTGACTTCAGAATATGGGCCTTTGAACTTAAAATTCCTTTTTTTTAATTCATGCTTTATCTAAGATTAATACAATACCAAGGTGTTTCAAAATTAAGCTTTCAAGCTTGTACATTTTATGTTGAAAACTCATAATTTAATGGGCATGGATATAAAGTAAATTCACATGGACATGCGTTTTGAAAAAAAGGTCCTTTGTAATCTATACAGCTGACACATGTAAAAGTTATCTTATTTTTATTCTATCATTACAAATATATTGATAAACATATGTGATAGCCAGATGTATGAAATTGTTTGTGGACAAAGCTTCAACATACATTTTTCATAAACATAAAAATTAAAAGAACCCCATTTTGAATTTCAGTAGAGCATTCCAGTTTGGAGTAATTGAACCTATAGAGTATGATGTCATCAATTTCCCCTTTTTTTGCATTTCAGCAGTATTAATAACATTTTGGTAGAGCAAGATAAAAATGATCTCTAAATCGATGGGAATTGGTTGATGGGGGCCCGAGATATAATAATGATAGCTGGATTTATAAAGCGCTTTTTGCCTGAGGATACAAAGCGCTGCTATTATTACCCCGGCTTTAGCTCGAGCTACCATCACTGGTGCTCAGT
Organism: Lytechinus variegatus; assembly: GCF_018143015.1. Lineage (NCBI taxonomy): Eukaryota > Metazoa > Echinodermata > Echinoidea > Temnopleuroida > Toxopneustidae > Lytechinus > Lytechinus variegatus. The sequence continues at coordinate 3,589,761 of NC_054744.1, read as the reverse complement.
GCATGCAAGGAATCACTCCTGCCGGGTACCCATTCACCTCAACTGGGTCGAGTGCAGCACGGTGTGGATAAATTTCTTGCTGAAGGAAAACACACCATGGCTGGGATACGATTCCATGACCATCTGTTTCAAAGGCGAGAGTCAGAACCACTAGACCACAACGCACCCATGATATGACCACACGAAAAGATAATTAGCCCCATTAAAATAAAGTTATTATTGGTCTTGTTTGAAATGCTATGAACCAAGCCAATAATACTTACAGGGGGCTAATTGTATTTATGAGGTCATATCTTGGCCCCCTTTGGACCAATTTCCCCCGAATTGGGGTCATTGTATTTTTCGTCATGCCTCTCCCTGGTATGATGTAAAAACTGTTGAAATGCAAAAAGAAAAAGATTTTTTTTTCTGTGATCATCACTTCAGTATGTGTTAAAAACCCACTTCAATCATGCACATTTGTGAAATCTATATATATTCTGTTCTCAATCTTTTGCACTGTTATGCCTTTATCATTATACAAGGTATAGTTTTCATTGCAATCTAATCAGTGAGCACAGGGTGTTCCAATGTTGCCAAGAATATGCCTTTAATTTGTGCACGGTATGGATCTAATTTGATCTTAAGAAAACATTTCAATTGATCTCAGTTAAAAATTTTTGTTTACCCCCTCCTTTTTGTATTTCATTTTCTAATTTTCCTTATATTCCCCCAAATTAGACCACAGCACTGTAGGCAAAGTGCTCTTGGAAAAGTATGCACAGTAGTGCGCCGATCAAACACATAGGCGTATATTCACATTTCTTTTCATCAACACTTCCCAGGAGATTTACATGCACATGTGCTGTATGTTGGCAATTGAAGGCCTCTTTGCATGGGTATCTTTAAGCAGGTATTATAGAATATATGCAAAATAGAAGAACAAATTTTTGTAGACGATGCATTGATGGTCAGATAGCATTGTTGTACTTGTGTACAGATGTGCTGGAGGACGCTCTTCTCATTTTCGTATCATTTCTCTTGCCAAAATGAACTTGTAATTTCTTTACATGCATTTTTGTATTATTTATCACATTTTCAAGTGACAATACACTGTCTTTATTGTGGAGAGTAATTGTATGGTGGGAGTGGGGGGGGGGGGCTTTGCTTGATTTACTCACAGTTTCTTGCAATTTGTGTGCAGGAATATGCAGATGTTTGTTTTGGTTACACAATGATGTCTCTCATGCCTGCAAATATTTCAAGTAAAAATAGTGGCAAGACTCGATGTGGATGTTAAAAAAAAATCAGTGAATAGACACTGTATGTTTGTTTGGTTTTAGAGAAGTAATCTGTATAAAGATGTCCTTGATAATTTTCAGATAAAAGAATAAATATATGCAGTGTCATGTAATAGATTTTCTTGGAAGGAATTATCCTTTCAGAGGTTTAAAGATAAAAAGAAAACTTTCTATTTTTAATTTAAAAGCATCTATTTTTTTGATGGAATTTTCTATCAACCTGCTTTATCCAACAGTTGATAGAAACGATGGCAACTGTTTGAACCCCACCACGTGTCTGGTCTTCCTGGAGCTTTGCTCACTAAATGATAACCGTTTGCCAAACTAGTGCATTTGAAGTAGAGCTAGCAATCAACTCTTTTCTCTTTAAAGGTGGCAGTATGAAATGTTGTGTTTGTTCGAAGAGGTTCTACGCTGATGGTTTCATAGCATAATGTGGATGGGTTGAAAAAACCTTGTATCTCAACAAATTTGAAGGCAGCTTAGAAAAGGCTGTAGTCTTGAAATATACATGTAGCAATGGTGGGAGTCTCATCTTGTCTGAAATCAGTCTCCTGATACCCGTTAAGGACTCTTTCTAAGGCAAAAAAAGGCTGCTACCCATGGTATCATTCGAAAATCAAGCTTAATCTGAGCTGTCTCCTCGAAAATATTTTAATTTTGAGATACAAGGCTTTTAACAGAGATGACAAGGCAACTTCTCAAAAGTCTTTGCCATGTCTTTTAGCAGGAATCCTGTTACAAGGATCCAATGTGTCTTTTCATTGCAGCTTTCCTGCAGTCTCTATCGTTTTGTCTTTGGTGACCGTGGCGTGATTTGTAATGAAAAGCTGCTTGCAAGGATTCCTGCGGGAAAGGTGTGGTTTTGACTTGCGTCAAGTGCCTAACTGAAAGAAAACCCTCGAATAAGTTGTGTTTTCAATACGTGTAAAATCTTTTTTACTTTTAAGAAAGTAAAGAGGATTTGCGACTCTGTAAAAGATGCAAAATTATGAAGTGTCAGTTAGAACTGCAGTTATGTTTTGATGCTCACAAATTTATCAACTCTTAAAGAAAGTTCATATATCATTATTAGGAGCAAGAACGGTGGTATATGTCATATGGACAGCTGAATGGCCAGATGCAAGAAATCTAGATTTTACAATAATTTAATCATTATCATCCTGTTATTATTTGCTTAGCCCTTTTCTGGTCCATCATTTTCACCTTTATCGTGACCACCACCACCATCATCATCAATCGGGACTTTTCGTATTTTTTACAGTGAAACTCTAAAATGCACCAATTCCTTTGAAACTGCAATTAAAATCATAACGGAGAGCTGAGAGGCTTTTGTTAAAAGTTGGTGGACCGGGACAGCATTGGAATCTTTTGAATCTGGACAACGACATATTTGCAATTGTTCGTCCGGTGCAAATCTTTGGATGATCTGCTGTCCCAGTCCACCAACTGTCGACAAAAGCTTCTCAGCTCTCCAATGTTATTTTAATTCCATTTCAAAGGAATCGATGCGTTGTAGAGTTTCCCCGTAGTAAATGCAATAAGTCAATATTATCACCACCACCGTCACCATCATCACCTTCATCACTATCATCACCATCATCACAGTCATCACCATCATCACAATCATAATCAGCATCATCATCACCACCACCAAACACCATCATTGTCCAGTAGTTCTCGACCTGATCAAGAAAGAAAGCTGCCCCTATATAAAGGGAATATGTGCAATCTCATTAAAATTACAAATCAAATTAAATTTTTGTAGTACAACTTCTAGTCGCAACTCTAATTTTCACCTTACAAATACCGAATACTGTAGTTTAGTATGATATCCTAGAATGATCAATATGTAGTACTGTATTAAGTTCTCTTTACAACAAAATTAATGTATACATGTATGGAGTCATCAGAATAGTGTGATATAACGATAGCAAGAGATTGGGTCAATATTTGTGATCTGATTAGAACTTCTTGCATGGGTATCCATGAACATCAGCCCTGTTTAATTGTAAAGTTGATTGTTCCTGTTCTGAAACCTGCCCCAGAAAGGTTTACAATTTCCGTTTGGGCAGACCTGGGCCCACTTTGCACGAAACTTGGAATTTCATTAACTTTGGCATTTTATGATATCTGAATTTCAAACGTTGGTTTGGATTGGTTGTTGGGCATTGTGTACATGTAGGTAGTTACATTCTATAAATAAAAAATGACAAGTTAGAGTAATTATATGCAATGGGATTATGGGCCAGTAGTTAACCCCATTTTGAAGTCAGAAATATGGGTTGCCTGTTTAAAATTGGTTTCACATTAGAAAGAATAAATATTTTTTGTCTTTTCCATTAAGTTTGTCACTTTCTCCATAACATGTCGCAAGGAACAAAATTTTGGGATGGATGTATTTCAAAGTCGAGATTCTGTTTTGTGGCTATGTTGGAGGGGTCAAAGCATTAGATTTGATGTTGAAATCATGTTACAATAGCTGGGGAATAGAGTCAGACTGAAAGACTAAACTATTGTAAAATTGCTGACATTCAACATTCTAATTCAATATCTGATTATCAAAAAATATTTTTTTTAATCGATTGGGACCTTTTGGGTCACTTTGTAAAAGAAAAAACAATTACAATTTCAAAGGCTTTGGTGTAGCACTACACCTTTGAAGGAAATGGGATTCATAAATTTTGAAGGTGTTGGTTGATGTTTAACACCTGATGATTTTACACATATCATTTCAATGCTCTGCGCACTGAAAACAAATTAAAGTTAAATTTGCTGCTATCATGAGCTGCACTGAAATATAGCAAGAATAACATTTCAGATGAAATGAGATTATGCATGTTATATTGCCCGGACAATGTGAATATGAACGCTGGCCCGGAGTTCTGTATTAAGTGTCTAAATTATGTATGCAAAAGAGAGTAGAAGCGTATTATATTTTATGATCATAATTATTATCATTGTACCTATGAGCATTGCAGACACTTTATTGTGTTTTAGAGATGGATACCAAGTTTATATTGGACAAATCTTGTGTTTGTATAGTTTTGGAGAAATCACAGGATAGCCATTTTTTCAGTACTGCATACAGTGTACCAGCATATCATGGCTCGTGAAGAAATGTTTGAGTGAATGAAAATATGATATCTTTTATTAATATATATTTACATGTATATGATATGTCCTCAATTATTCTTATCCATTTTGATTGGTTTTCCTTCTATCTCTTGTAAAGAAAAAATGAGATGTATATTTATAATAATGAAAGGAAACATTGTATGGATATAATAGTATATGTATATAGGAAATGGATAAAAATAATTGACAAACATGAATTGTTTCAACATTTATTAAACGTAATCATGTAGATCACTTGAGGAAATTGAAATGGATGTAAATTGTAACAAACTGTACAGACTGTAAATTCAGTTATATTTTATTGAACGTCCTGCAAATAGATTTTGCATTCATTTTTTTTAATGCATATATGATTGATGCTAGTTAAGCGAAAGAATATTTAGTCTTACCAACCGATTACTATAGCCGCAGTGAATTGTATTTGAACAAAGAATAACGATGGCTGTTTGAAAAAGGAATTGAGCAATAAAGATGAGAGGGATATATGTACGGATAGGAAGGTAGAATGTTATGATTATTCATTGCGCTTTCATTGAGCTAAAATATTTGAAAATTATGTGATTATTTACAACTGTACGTTCCTGATTAAAATCCTCAGAACCAGAAGATGAATTAAGATGAATTCATTGCCTTATCATTTCGGCTGCCTACATGTAGTTTACGCCCCCACTTTTTCCCAACCAATGCCTTTGTGTATGCTGTTTGAGCAAAACAAAGAGATATATTACTGAAAGTAATTAATACACCCATCCTATCAAATTAGTCTTTTTTAGAACACATAATTATGAAGGAAGAAAGGACATTTTCCCTGATTTATCATCAATATGCTGTGATGGTGTTATGAGATTTGCTCCGGTGACATTTTCTCCTCTCTAAAGTCTAATCACTAATCAAATGACCAACTTCATCCCTGGGTTTGGCACTATACCCTACCTTAAATCTAACATAACCCTATTGCAACCCCAACCCGACATCTTAGACAAAATTAAGCCCGGAGTAATTGTCGCAGGAGCAAATGTCGTGTCACTGCTGTGACTATTGCAGTGCAGCACCGGACTCCTTCCATATTGGATCCCGTTTGTCTTCATACCAAGATCTATGCTCATACGCACTGGGTGAAAAGTGAGGAAGTAGTTCAATCCACAAGACTCGCAACAGGCTGACCGACCACCCAGCCATACACCATCCTACATGTACAATCATGTATTCATACACCCCATTCAAACTTTGTTTGGGAGGTGTGGTTATGATCATACATGTAGATCTATTTCTTGTAGACCCAAGGTCATATGAGGGATAGGGAAAGCAGGAAAGGAGAGGAAAGGATGAGGGTCAGATAGAGAATAAGGATTGGGGAAGGAGAGAGAGAGAGAAAAGAAGGGGTTGAGTATTCAAGAAAGAAGTAAAAGCCACCATGTATTTGTAGAGACGCGATAGCCGAGTCGTTAGAGCGGGGATTTCGGATTCCGGTGACCCGGGTTTGATTCCCAAGTGGTGCGCTAGTGCCCTTTGGTAAGGCATTAATCCTCATTACCAGGTCCATCGGAGAGGACATTAAGCCATCGGTCCCCTGGTTGCTTGCTCACAGGCATCCGTGCTTCCTTAGCAGTCGGGTAAAAACCTTAGTAAACATTTAATCGATTTCTCTTTTTCTCAGATAATTGCAACATCTGGGGCCCATTTCATTAAAAGAGTTACAACTGTTGTAACTTTGCCATTATGGCAACTACCATGGCAACCTTGATTCTGATTGGCTGCTGAGCCCCGTTACCATGGTGTTTAACTGGCCTAAATATAACTTTATAAATCGTGCATTGACTACATTTAACTGGTTTAAAGTGTGATGATAATTCAAGTGTGGCATGTTAATCTTGGGGGATGTCCTCAGTTGGTGGGTAAAAAGCAGGAAAATGTCCCCAGAAGTAGGTCATTCTTCACACCCACAATCACCCTACTACCTCCCTCTCTCTCCCTTCACACTGGCATAATTCAAGTTCGATTGGTAAACACTGTCTTCCCTGGCCCCAAAATCCAATTTGAGCTTTATACAAAGGTGATCTAAAATCACAATTTTGATACCTCTGTACATTGTGAGGATCATTTCAGGACCAGCATTATTTTGCTAAATTTTGGAGCTGAGCTGGTGTAATCATCGATCCATCACCAAACACCAAAAAGTCAACACTGTACTTGAAATCACCAACTTTTTCTTCCGAATAGTCTCCCTCTCACTCCCTTTTTCTCTTTCCCCATCAAACACACTCTCTTTTCTATCCTCTTTCTCCCTCGCAAAAATCTCCCTCCTCACTCTATTCATATCACCCTCTACCTATCTCTCTCTCTCTGTTTTATTTTCATTCTCAAACTTTCTTATCCCTTTCTCCATTCTATTTTCATATAATGGCTGGGCTGACCAAACCTTGTATCTAAAAATTAAAAAAATATATATATATATAGCAATGGTGGCAGCCTCATATTTCCTGAAAACAGTCTCCTGATACCTGTGAAGAACTCTTATGAGGCAAAAGAAGGTTGCTACCCATGTTATAACTTTAAGATCTAGCTTCTGAGCTGCCATCAAAATGTTTAAATATTGAGATAACAAGGTTTTATCAGCCAAACAGTAACATATGCAGTTCTGAAGAAGCATACATAAATGATCTGTACAAATATAAACTTGACTTGTCAGTTTAATATAAAACAATATAAAAAGATCTTGTTTCATTCTCTTTGGTACAAATTGCATATTAACACATACATGTATGTAAATTTATAAAACAAAGATAAATGCATAGTACACTGTACTTGTTACAAACAAGACTTTCATGGAATATGTAAACATGTACTCTTATGATACAAATAACCACTTATCATTTATCATTATGAAAGCCCAAAGAAACCCTGTTTCATTGCAATCCTGTATATCTTACAGGTAAATGCCAGTTTTGGTAACAATCTCAAAATGAATTTTTACAGAATCCAATATAATGACCACCCAAGTATCTGTTTATATGAATAAATAATATCTGCCGAAGGATTCTGGAAGAAATTGTGTAATTGCTGAGAAATAAGCAAAATAAGCGCGGATTCGGACACTTCCGTCGGGTCTTTATTCCAGCAATATAATATACACTGTCCCACGTGTGCCTATCTGTGTTGGCGATCTTCAGTGTGATTGTTTTGTTTTTCAGCTAAGATTTTATGATTTTACAAAGTTCAGTTTATGTAACTGTACCAGATCTAGATCGACGATGATATAGTAATACTTAACCTTGGTTTTACAGACTTTCTCACGAAATCAGTGTTTTACTGCAACTACTGTAATTTAGCTTTAAAGACAAACACGTAACAAATGGTTTTGGTTGCACAGAAATGCTGTTAGCGCAAACAGAGCACTGACAGTAGGCCCACGTACACCTTCCAGGGATTGCGATGTCAAATATTGATCTACGATGTAAATAATGCGTACGTAGTTGTGACAGTGCCATACTGGGCATCACTGTGACATTACTACAGTGTAGTTGTGACAGAGGTCTCTGTAAGCCCATTTTTAGCGCTAACAACATTTCTGTGCAGCCGGCACTGCTTGATTTCAGAGTGGCATTATCTGAAGTGTGGTGATATCAGATTGGTCTTTTTTACATAAAGTGTAGAGTATTTCCCTCACGTACATGTAGAAAATATCCTCCAAATCCACATTATTGCCCCTTGATGGTAGACAAAAGCTTTAAACCAGGGTTGGGAATTACCCAGGAAAATTACGGCATTTCTCGCCCACTATGCTTTAAACTAGGGCATGAAATACATGAGCATGTGACACTGTCTCACTATAATATAAACTTACTCATTTCAAATTGAAATGCTGCCCTCTATTGTCAAGCATTGTAAAGGTGATGAACTCAATTACCAGCACAAGTGGTTACAATCAAACTTCATGTAGAATTAGTTTGCAGATGCATATGAAACCCTTCTCTTTTTAACAAATATATCTCCTTCAATAAGTGCATGCACAAAATAAATACAGAATGAACTAGGATGTCCACTATATCATCTAAACTCAAAATAACTTTATACCTAGGAAAGGTTATTCAAACTTTACCTTTTAACAATTTTTAAATTGCTAAAACCATTGAAAGGTTATAAACCTCAAAAGGTTATTTAACCTGATATTTCAACCATGTAAGATTATACTTTAAACCATTTAAACCAGGTTATTCCATCTGCTTTTATATTCAACCAGGAAAGATTATTCAAACTTATACTTAAAGCTTGTGTATAGTTTTTGTAAATCCACCAAAATGCACCTGTCACGATTCCAATTCATTGCTAGCTAATATGAATGGATATGCCCTATAACAGTTATGATGTGGAGGATATGAAATGAAAATGTGTTTTACAGGATAAATTTTGCAATTTTACATGGAAATTTAACTTGATCGGGTCACCCGATCAAATTAAAATATCTGTGTGTTTTTGTCTTTCAATTAAATCCTATTCCAAATCATGGAATTGGCTGAAACTTTCAAGATATGTTCTTTGTCTGTAACTTTTGGATATCTAATCACTAAATTTATAAGATAAGTGCTTGAATGCCCATTTTTTAAATTTAAAACAAGCATCGCCGAGAGAGGGAGCTATATATCCAAGATTTGAATATTTGAAATTTTCTCAGAGAAGTGCAGTTGGAAAAATATCTAACGGTCTCTACGCTTCAGTAAGACTGTCATATTAGATGATATTCAATTATCAATCACATTATTGACCCTTTACCAAAGCTATTCACAGGCTTTAAAACATTGGATGGCATCTTTAAGGTTATTGATATTTCATACATTAAAGCTTAACTTTCAACAATTCAAGGTTATTCAACCTGAAGTTTCAACCATTTAATGTTACTTAGTTCTAACACCATATAAACCTGAGAGAATGCTACATGTATGTTCAAATTAAGTCATTAGTACAGGTCCCACATACTGTGAAAAAGTCATATGGGGAAAGAGCATTCTCACATGCAGCTGCTATATTATGGAATAATCTGCCAGAATATCTTAGAAATATACAACCACATGAAAAGTTTAGAAATTGCTTGAAAACACATTTATTCACCATTATGTAAACAATGTAAGAACCCAGTGCTCTCCCCTCCATCTCCACTCCTTTTGTAAAAAGCGCTTAGAGACATGCAACTTTGCTTATGTATCTTGCGCAATGCAAAAACGTTTCATTATTATTATTAGTCTGACATTTTTACCAGGATATGGTAGTACATCATGCATCAACAGATCTCAAAAATACCCTGAGGAGTTCAAGACACAAGTGGGTAGGGTACAGCCAGTTTTTTATGAAGGCATACCAGATACAGAACCAATATCACAAGCACTGGTTTTTAGTTAATAGTGTGAGAACATTCGACAATGAAAAGAAAACTTGTAGTCGCTTTTTGATGAAGGTATACTGACTGGTCGATAATCACAACTACCACAGATTTTTACTCATAAACATCAATTGTTTAAACATACCTGTATATGTACATTCACACATGGAAGGCGTTTATGTCAATTTAGATGAAGCCAGACTGAATATGTCATTCATTAAATAATTGCCTGAAATTTGTAAAGAAAAAAGTTAACATCACACAAATATAACAAATGTACACACAAATTAGGATTATCATTTTTTTTAAACAGGATGCTTTAGGGAAAGGAATTATTATCCCTAAGGAGAAATTCAAGAGGATAGTGAGTCAAGAAATTCATTGACGGTGAAAGAATATGGCTATGGCTATATATATGGGGAATGGAAACTTTGAGGATATGTTCTGTAATGGGGAATCAGACAACAGATACAGACAGGGAACTTCTACCTGCAAGACGACATAACAAAATTTCAAAGATGTCGTAATAAATGGGAATGTCTTGGCAACATGTATGGCGGCGAGTAATGGCAACTTTCCCAGGGACATCCCACGCTCAAATGAGAGCTATCGTCGCTACGCATACAAGCAACATACATATGCATCATAGCCATCTTGGTGCTGGCAACAGACTCATGTGTAGTGTGGCGGGTGAGGGATACGAGTCTCAATGCTATGCGACAGTACTAGGGATTCACTAACTAAAATCCAAGATCTCAAACCTAGGGGGATATTATCTGGACAAGCAGCCACTTCAGCCTGAAGAAAGAAGGAAAGATCATTGATCTTGTATCATTGGACCAAAGATGGATGGTAATGGATATCAAGAGTTTGATCCTTTTCATCTAGAGTGATCCTTTCAAGGTTGGTAGAAGTTTAAACAGTATTTTATCGGATCATCCTCAACAGATGAACTTTTCTGTTTCACTTCACTAGATGTCCTGTAATATTACTAAAAGCACCTTATCATAAGAAATGTAAGTTAAAATTGTAGATGTCAAAGAAAATAATTTATTTGTTATATCTCATAAAAAAATACTCTCATTTCTATTAAGGTGGCATGACTACAATGTATGCAATCGTTACACCCCCATAATCTTGCGAGACAATGATCATGTGCAGGATAGACCAAGCAGTTATTGTATTGTCACTTTTAAATACATTCATAGGTTCACATTCCATTTCTTCTTGTGGGTCACACTCATGAAGATCATGATCAGATGTTCTCCCAGATAAGGAGGAAATTACATCGAACACAAGCAGAAACACTTCCACAATTGATATCTAATCTACCAAACTGCACAGAGATATCATCCTTATACGACTTCAAGTCACGGCTGGCACCCCATATATCCACTGTATCTGGACACACCCAACCCCACCACTATAAATACACCAAAACCGAGGGGAACAAGATTCTGACCTCCTACAAGGACTTACAGCTCATGACTGGATCGATCTTGAGCTGGGGTTCTTGCGCCAAGCCAGCAATGGTCAGGCATCGTATCCAACTGGCAGAAAAGGACTGGTCACTCCACAATTCAACAGCATAGACCTTGAAATGCTCGCAACAAGAGTTATAGCAGGACCGTGCTATTTTCAGATTTTATGTGTGATCTTGCGCCAAGCCAGCAATGGTCAGGCATCATATCATGGGTGTCGATCACGGGGGGATGGGGGGGATATATCCCCCCCAATATTTCAAGTGGGGGGATGGCCTGTATTATCATCCCCCCCAATAATTTAGGGTAGAAAAATTATAATAATGATGATGAAAAAATGAAAAGTTTGATCATGATGATTATAGTATGCCATCAATCAGTTTGTTTCCCTCGCAATTTGTGTATATTGTTATTAAATAAAAACATTCTTTTTCAGGACTATTAAACAGATGGGTTGAGGTTCAAGATGAAAAAGAATGAAATGTTTATGTATCTGATATTTTTTAACACATGACATAAAAGGACCCCAACGAAAATCAACTTTTGTTGATAGGGTGTTCCATCCCACCAGTGGTGAATAAATTAATTTAAATAAATCATTTACTCAAAAGGGTAGAAAAATAAAAGGGAGTAAAAGGGTGGCAAGATAAATAAAGGAATGACGGTAAGCCCGATGGCGCACGAGAAGCCACACAGGTTGTAATTTGTGCTAGTCTTAATTGGTCAGAATCTGCATTTTATCATCATGCATTAAGAAGAATAAAGATATTGCCAGTCAGGTTAGATTTAAAAGAGAAGTTGTATACACAGAGGCGTCGATCCTGGGTGGGGGGGGCAGGGGGCGATCGCCCCAAATGAAAATATTGGGGGGCAAACATATCGACGTCATACCTAAATGCAGATATGACATCATCAAGACTAATGGGGCGTTGCAAGAAACTTGCGATCAATTGCAAGTCTATTTTTGGTCTCTAGAACAATCATATGTCTTGCAGTTAATTGTAAATTAGTGATTGATTGCTAATCTGCTCCTTGAATTAAGAGGTCTAATCTGATTTGCTATAACTAACGTTGACCTATCAGTTGTAAAATTGCAACAGAATATTTGCAATTGATCGCAATATTTTCTTGCAACACACCCTAAGCATGATGTCATTATGATGCAATACCCATATACATGTATGGGTATGACATCATCATGACTTTGCATAATGTAATAATCATGTTATTGTATATCTAGTTAAGAGCCATAAAACTGGTAGGATGTAAAATGTTAACCTTTGTCTTTTCAGATGTTTAGCTCTCTTTCAAGGTGCAAATTCTCAAGCTTTTGAAACTATGGTGAGAACGTTGCTAAAACAGTACGTGCCTCACATCAAAATGTCAGATTTCAAAGAGATAGAACTATAAGCAAGTTAAACAAAATTGAAGAGTTCTTTAAGATCACTATCATGGTAATTACAACCTGTACAACGTACATGTAGGGATGATAACATTACAGAGGGAAAAAGAAAGAGTGGGTGGACGGTCAAAATGTAACAGTTGCTGCTAAACTTGTTCGCAGTAGATTAGATAAGTTTCCAAATACAATGTATGTAAATCTGTATGAAAACCATTTCAGTTTCATTTCAGATATTGACTGATACTGCCAAAACTATCAATGCCGTACAAGTACATGTGACAAGCTATGGAAAAAATCCAATGAGAAAATATGCACCTCAACAGCCACCAAGCATAATTTCCCAACAGGAAGGCATCTCTGTCGAAGAAGCAACACACTTCTTACCATATTTTGCCACATCTGACATGGAGTCATACATGGAAAAGATAGAAAATGACAAAGAATCCAATGATGCTTCAACTGACAAACTTGTGTTTCCATCACGCCACATTCCAATGAGCATGAGCATCAATTCAAATGTTCCTGGTTACACAGAACCCTACTGTAGGTAAATGTAATTATGCCCAAACCAAATACAGAAAATCGCCGTAGAATGTTTATATATAGAGGTTCACGCCTATATAATGACTTACCTTTAAATATGAAATTTATCAAAAACTTTACAACATTTATGACTTCTTTAAGATTTCAAATTACATTGATTTCTGAGCAACACATTGTTTTGCCAGGAAGGGGGGGGGGGAATTTGCTTGTAGCTTGAACTCGTAACTTGAAATTTTGTTTTATGTCTACTGTCTAGTTTTCATTACTTTATATTTTGTTTAACAATGTTCTTTTCTGTTGTTAATTATGCTTATAATACAATTTGATCTATTTTATCATGTTCTGGACCCCTAGGCAGAACAGAGTGGTAACAATTACCACCCTGAATGGGCAATCCAGCCATTCATATGTATTCATTTTATATTGTAATTATGTCTCATGAATTTGTTTATATTATGCATGTTTTTATAAAAGGAAAATAAATACAATACAATACCATCATCAAGTGTCTGATGGATACTGTCAAAATTAATTGATGATTCAATATTGTACCTCCTGGAGGTAAGTAAACACTCCTGCCTCTTAGACTCTTCTGACGAGGATGAGATAAAAAAAAAATTGGATGAAAAAATACAAGAATATGAGAGTTGGCAGAAGGCAAATAAACGAGTCACCTCAAACAGCTACACATCTTCAGAGACTGAAGGAGTGTTTCATGAACCACATCACAGAACTCCCTGTGGTTGGCCTCACTTCCAGGAGGTATGATATCAACGCCATTACCCAGCGCACGACACTGGCACTTGTCCGACAGTCCCAGACCAGCAAAAATTGCTAGCGGGCCAGTAGTTTTTTCAGAAATAGCCAGACTTACTGGTCTGACATAACGGTAGAAAATATATGAAACTGATAAAAATGATATTTTCTCCTCTTTTAAATTCTAAAAATGGCTCTGGCATCTTCAAAAATGGCTCTCAAAAATTCAGAAATGGCTCTCATGAATAATGTTGTGGAAGGAGCATTAAAAGCAATTCCAGTCAGGAAAATAAACTTGAATGTCTTTTTACATTTTTCTGTATTTTTGGGGACCAGTAAATTTTAGGTTCGGACCAGTAAAAAATTGAAAAATTGGGCATCTACTGGTCCAACATGAACAGGTTGGACCAGAAGAAAAAAAGGGTTAGTTTGGAGCCCTACATTACCTCTATCCATCACTTGTACAGCATGATTCTGTTGGTTATGTCATCAAGCGGAACCATAATCACATGGTACTGACATCACATCATCTTCAGTTTCTGGATATTTCTAACTTTGTTGCCCTGGGCTTTTCATACGCCACATTTCTTTATGCTTATGACTGCAAGCAAATGAAAGGGTAGATTGCCTTGACTGCGAACATGTATATCCTGCAGTGGTCTGAAACATCCCAGTTAAACAAGGGTTTAACAACACTACCATGTTTGGCGAGCCCAGAGAATCAAATTTTATTGAAGGTAATATTTCATAACCTCAGCAATGGCAGAACTTGAAACATGTTCATTTTCTGATGGGGTTCACAATCTTTTCTGCACCACTGTAAATGCTAAAACTCCATTTGAAAGAACGTACTCGATGGAATCCTTTTAAGGGAACTGAATGAAGTTATTTTGCACCATTGATCAAAATAGAGTAATCCTGATTCATTTGTTTGCTTCTATTGTGCAGACCTGAATCTCTTGCATATTTCATTTCCCTAATCTACAGTGTCTTTATGTATTTTATGAATAATTAAATTTGGTTTCTGTAATCATATTTGTAGAGGCGAAGAATTTGAATCCATCTCAAATCTCTTTCATTTACAGAGCCCACGGCAATAGAACAAGTCAACGGCCAGCTGAAAAACAAGTTTCGGTGTTTGCTGGGAGACGGGCTACCCTTCAGTCCAGGGAGGACCTGTAGGGTCATTAACGCATGCTGCGTGCTTTACAACCTCACTAAGAATTTCAGAAAACCTGATGAGATTGAAGTACTGATGGATGATAATGTAGAGCAACAAGAGAGAGCAGTCACCAAGAGATTAGACCTAGTTCCTGTTTGTTTCCTGTCTTGCTATCTATCTTCCTTATATGTATACGTTTAAATATGTATGTCTATTTATCTTTCAATCTAATATCTATTCATTGGTTTAAATAATTATGTCTGTTTATCTTTTTATCTATCTACGACAAACCACCTACATGTAATTCGTTTTATGACGAATCAAAATCTAGTTGTTGTTTTTGAGTTGTATGAGATTGTTGATGTTTGTTTTGGGATTAAATTTTTGCGTGAGATGTGTATGTTAGATGATATTTTAATGGGTACATTTATCTATGCCCCAAGCGAAGCATGCAGCTATAGCTAGCAGTAGCATACCTTGCTTGGTGAATTGGCTGAACGCACTGGTTGCAGGTGAAGTGCGATACACGTGTGTGATTTATCTCATAATTGCTACATTCTCCTTGATTTCGAACGTTGGAATTGTGAAAATGGGTTTGCTGAAATTATACTTGAGAAGTTTGAGTTGGCACAGGTGGCTTATTTTTTTAGGACAGAGCCAACAAACGGCAGTGAAATCTGATATTAAACATCTTCCTGCAAATGATATTGATGCAATGTGTGGGCTAAATCTCAAGGAGTGGATCGCTTCGAGGAATTTTGTGATTTTTTTTTAAGGTACTACTACTGATCCCAAGCATAGTGCCGGAGATAGGGAGGTTGATCTTGCCAAAGCAATTGAACAAACATATTACCTACAGAACAAGCAAACAATATTGCCAATTTCACTTTCTGAAAATCCTGTGTCCTACGCAGTTGCCCGGAAAAAGCTTGTATGTAATACAAACTCTTCATCATCGCCAGCAGGAAGTCATTCATATATGTGACAAACTGGCTTAAGACCCAGGCTGGAACACCAGTCTTCCCTTGTTGGGATGTGCTTTGCGCATTTGATAACGATCAGGTGATCGGGAAAACTTATCATGCTCAACCGGACAATAAGGTGAAGTCAAGTGTAATCACAAGTGTTTGCTACGCACAAGTTCAACCAGACAGCAATCTACAATTTACTGCAGATTTGAAGCCCAGAAAGTGGCTTAAAGAAGAAGCGATCAGGAAGACTGTTGAAGAAGTCATACTGGATGAGAACAGTACCTTCAACAAAGCTGTTAACAATACACACTACAAAGAAGTGTACAAGACACCGGAAGACTGAATCGTGGACCAGCGGGTTCATAAGAATGGCAAGTGGCTTGACCATGTTGATGACGAGATAAGTCAAGAGTCAGAGAGAAGAGAGTGGAAGTCCTGTTGGTCTTGTGGCACATTGAATATAAAGATAAAACAGATTTGTGTTTCCTGCTCTGCCAGCATAAATGCCCCATCTGCCATGCCTCCACAAAATGATCCTGGACTCGTCCCACCCATGCGTCAAACCGAAAACCCACAACCCTGCCTACACCAAACTCGAGTTCTCCTACCTTGACATACCCGCAGAAACTTGTAATACTTCAACAAGTTCTGGTATCAAGGTCACTGCTGGAGAGCCGATCTTGAGAAGTTTGAGTAATAAGGAACAAAAGGGACATGGAGTTCTGTTGAGGAGGCGTGTATGAGCCGACACTTGGCTGTGTGGACACGTACGTTGAAATGGAGGGAGATGTGATGTCGAAGGCGATTAAAGTTGAGGAAAAACCATTCTTTATGGCTGAATGTAGTATTGATACACATGAGGGAATTGATGTTCTTCGACTTCGAGAGAAAGTGAAGGAAGGGCTAAGGAAGGGGTCTAATGCTTGTTATCTTTTTATTTTAAGTTGGTATTAATGGAAAAAATATTAATAATATTCGAGACTATTTTATACCCAGAGCCAGGCCCAGCCTAAATCTAGACATAGAATGTATGTTGTGTTTGTTGAGAATGAAATTGAAGCTGGGTTTAGAATGAGATGAAACGTAGACATGGTAGAGTGTATGCTTGGTAATCTTTTATTACTAATCAGAACTTAATGTGGTTTGGAAAATGTGAAAAATTTATGATAATGGAGGTGGAATTAGATACATGTAGTTAATTATATCTCTTTGACTTGTAATTATTTGTAATCTTGGTGGTTGTCCAATGTATTCATTTTGATTTAAAAAATATGTGATGTGATTTAATGTAATTGTCGTAATTATACTGAATTTATTTAGGCGTAATATTAATGAAATGAATTAATTTTTTTTATTTCTTCAAAATATTTGTGAAAGGATCAAGGTTTACTCTTGATAGCTGCACTATTGATGCGTATACATGTCCTGAGCTTTCTACAATTGAAGAAGTAAAGACCTCTCCTGTCAAAGAAGAGGGTGTCGATAGAAGGCATGTTGTCTTTGGTGAGTTTTCTTTTTGAGGATCATCCTATTTGAAATGAAATATATAATTGTTTTGTACAGCAACAATGAGTATGAGTTATAAGATGAATTTCTCGGTTCTGGGGCTGTTCTTGATTTTGACAAAAATAAATGTTCTTTCAGACCTACAAGTATGATGTCATGTTTTGTCATTTTTAGCCCTCAACAATGACATTAATGATAATAACACTAGATCTAACAAGTAGGGAAAGAAACTGACACTCTTATCCAGACAGCAATGCCTAACATCCTTCAAGATGACAGATATCTTCAGCTTGCAAATAGATCCTTGTCAACACAAAACATAAACATTTTACTCAAATATGTGGTGTAATTTTTAAAAATATGTAGGGGAAGGCGGGGTAAGCTGTGACACTTTTTGCATTTTGCATGTTAGAATTAATATGACTAGTAATATTGTAGAAATAAGTACCTTGCCTTTAAATTTGATTCTTTGGAAATGTTTTTCACCTACATATAACTTTCTACCCCCACACTGAAAGTCATCATGACCTTTGAAAAAAAACGATGTCAAATGGCTCAACTTGCCCCATATATGGGGTAAGTTGTGCCACAGTCTGGGGTAAGTTGAGCCACAAAAACTATGTACAAAATGTATGCGGGAAGAACCAGGATGTCAATTTTTCATTTAAAGTCTTTTCACTTGCTAATTCTCTATAAATACTAACATCTTCTAAAAGTAAAAGAACTGTCATGTGAATTTGCTCCTTTCTGCCTGCATATCAATGGCTTTTTATGTTTTTTAATTTTTTTTTTATTATACATCACCATAAGAATTAACATGGCTCAACTTGCCCCATGTTGATTTGGCTTAAATTACCCCAGTCCGAACTTATTGCGATATTTTCACATCCACACATTTCTTATGCATTCATCATGTAAAAAACTATGACAAGAATGAGAATCCATGCCTGGACTAACAATATTGTTCTTATTTCTATAATATATTCAAAGACGTGTGTGGGTAAAAATCACTTAGCTATTTCACACCTTATTTACTTTTTTGGTTGAAATTTGCATTTTTCCCTCTAAAAAAAGTACTTTTTGTTCAAAGTTGGAAATAAAGTGGTTGGGTTAAGGGTTATGCAATGGGTCATCAATACATGACACCACCACAATGTCTGACTCATTCATTATTAGCCTGGGGGTGGTGGCTCAACTTGCCCCTATGCGCAACTTACCCTGCCTTCCCCTACATTAATTTGTTTTTAATTCCTGCATTTTCTCTTTACTTCAGATGTAACAACCATCATCTGAAGAGCAAAGGGCATGGATGGAGAGGAGCCAACGAAGAAGACCAAGAGGCTTAATGCAATCCTTTCTGAAAAGATCTAAGATTTAAACAGGTCATAGCAGGCTTCAAGGGAAGTCCATCAAAACAAATATAGTAGTTGAGTTGAATAAAAGAAAGGAGGAAAATGAGCATAACGCCAAAAGTTACGACATTCTAAAGATTTGTTTTATTTCGACCAGATATATGTGCATTCCCTTTGGTATGCAAAGGTGGGAACCAACGGCATTACCCATTCACTATTCTTTTGTCAGGTGAACTGACTGCATAGAGTATGGGCAGTTCAAAGGAAATGACTATTGAACAATGTCTTGCGATGCGCGTCACCACTAAAAATCGGTACAGAGAGCAGTACGAACAGATGAAGGATGCATTGAAGCAACCACATGTTCTGGACGAGGCAGAGAAGGCATATATGACAGGGAGTGTGCGGTTCAAAGCTCGAAGGGGATGCTGAACTTATAGAGCATACGCCAGTTAAAGGAGGCAGGTGGTCTGACTCCAACGAGTACGGGAATATCATCTTTGAACCATTGCCAATAGGAGGGGAGCTGCACAATGAACTCAAAGGTTCTTGCTCCCAACTTAAAGCGGGGTGCAGTGGCTGAATTTGCATGCCTTGGCCAAGACTCTTGAAGAACTAGATGAAGAAATCGCTCAATGGTCGGCTTCGTGTGGATTGGGACATGACGATGATCCCCTCATTTTGACAACGGTGAAAGATGGTGCAGAAGGCATGGGCAATGTCTCCATCATCAAGGAGAAGGGGACAGAATCCTGCCGGATAAGGCATTCAGAGCTTCATTCGCCGTCATGCGAAGTGCTTTTGTATGGGAAAAGGTGTACCGTGTACAAACTCAAGGACTCAAACTGAGTCTGTCCTGATTACAAGACCTCCGTAGAGGCTGTAGGGGACGAGAACAATCGTGCTTCCTCCATACTTATGTTGGACTTATTGGAACATGAGAGGGAAAGTGATGTCAGTGAACATAGGAAATTGGTGGAGGAGGCACAAACTGTCATTCTACAACTCAATGATAGATGAAAAGCTTGACAATGCGTAGAGAGGGCTGCAGGCAAGTGGTTCTAAGTTCCTGTCCACAGCCAAAAGGCAATCAGCGCAGAAGAAAGTTGGCCATTTTTTAGATTTCCTGAACCTTTCAGGACATACATGACATGGCAGACAATGTTCAAGTGAAACCTGACAGGAAATAAACGTGAATCTCTCAGGAATGATGAGATACCATATTCATTTTGGTAACTTCTTCACCTCCGGTCCGCTTCTTGATGATTTGAAGAAAATGGGCTTGAGGAACTCAAGAAGGGAGGTTAGGCCATCCATTATAGGTAATAGACATGAAAGTGAGGAATAATATAATTAGCCACATCCAGTAAATACAGTATTACCAATCTAGAAATTTTGATCCTTCGTTAACACTCATATGATAATATAATATTTTCCAATTTCATTCTTTCAGTCAGCACAATTGAAGAGCGGCACGGAGAGGTCGTGGAAAAAGTTGAGCTACAAGATGAAGATATGATATGAAATTTGTAAGTGTTAGAATCCATATAGAAGAAAATAAGAGTAATTAATAAGAACAGGAGAAAATTTGTTCTTTATGAAATATGAAAAAGTGAAGTTATGAAAAAACCCCTATCCAGTACAGAAGCTGTCCAGTTTTCAAAGTGATGTAAAAGCGAAAAAAATATACAATGTATACACCAATTAGAATGCCTCAATTGGTTTATGTCTGATTGACAATGATGAAAGGTACATTCTCTTATATTCCAGTACATTTTAGACAAGACAACCCGTGCCATTGGGTACATGACAGACCCAACACAAAGAAGGAAACGATTGAGTTCAAGAAAAAAACTCCCTTAGAGAAGGTATGCATCTTTTGTTTTTAATGGTGGTGTCACACCTTGGCATTTTGAACAGCATATGCCTGACGTATCAAAATTTCTCTAAAACGTCGCTGAACTTTGATTTTTTTTTCAACTCTGGGCGTATACTTAGCGTATTCATAACGAATTGGACGTGTGCATAATGTATTAGTAACTTATATCGAACGCTTCGTTAACTTATAAGTAACGTATTCCAACGAATGCTTAGCGTATTGCTGGCGTACACAACTTATGCCCTACGATAGCCTAACTTACGCATAGCGCGCGGCAGCGTATCGCTGACGAACACGTGTCGTAGCCTATAAAAAGGCTGCCGCTCGACTATTCAAATCATAACCGCACGATACATCACCTATCAACACCACCGCCATGCCGAAGAAAACTCCTGTGAACCCCACCTTTATATACCAATTCCTATAAACGTCAATACGCTATTTTACGGTAGCTGTAAGTTATAAACACGTTCATACGTCAATATACGTTGGAGTTAAGTTACACATACGTTCAAAGCACGTTACTCATAGGTTAGAAGTTTTAGGGTACGCTGGACATTATCTCGACGTACATCGACTTATGAGTAACGTGTGTCAACGTGTATCAACGATCGCGTAACTTGCCTACAACTTATGGCCCGCGTATGCGGGACGTATGAGCCATACGCTGGCATACGTCGAAAAATTTTGTGCAAGCACAAAATTTTTCGACGACCTCGCCGTATGACGACGTATACCAGCGTGTTTTAGCGTACTCTTAACGTATGCAAAACTTACCCGTAACGTATTCGACGTACGCCAGCGTATTCACCAAATTCCTCATACGTCGGGCATATGCTGTCTAAAACGCCAAGGTGTGGCAGTGCCCTAAGTTATTTGTATAACAACTACACATGTTCTAGGTCGTAGGTCAACACACTCTGAATGTTATACAAAGATCTCGATCTGCATCTTAGTCATCCTTTCGTCAGTCTACTCAAGAATCTAGAGGCAGGCAAGATTTTTGATCAGATTATCATCGAAGATCTCCAACTCCAACCAGGCTACATGTAAGACAACACTTTCAACCAGACAGGTTTGATCAGTGATTCGGTTGATCTCCTAGCCCTTCTCCATCAAGATCATACTCCAACCAATAGAGATCACCCTCTCGTCATGGTCACTTTGACAATGGTTCCCAGGGAAACTACCGATAGTTGATGACGCGGGTCAATCGTCAAATGCCACTACTCTGACCCATGTTGACATTTATGCTTTTATATGAATAGGTATCTGTTTAGGCATTCTGATGTTGGGCAATATATACTATTAGAAAACTGCTGAGAACTGCAATATATCCTCCTTTCTAGTCAGCTGTACTCCCCCCCAAAATGTATACACCCTTGAGATCCTTGAAGCACAGTATATTCTTGACGATGATGATGTCAGAGATGGATGATCAATTGGACATATAATATGGTCTCTAACTACCCAGCAGGCATCCTTTTTTTCACTGCCTCCCCATTTAAAAAAAAACACAGTACCTACAGTATCTACATTTTGCACAAGTTGAGATATTAACATTTTATTATTTTTTCTTATCATTGTTCATTCTTAACAGTATTTGTGTGACTGAGAAAGATGATTTATTTGAATTTCCAACTAGGGAATCAATGCGTAAAGATTTCAAGGTGACTGTAGGATTGGATCCTGCCAGACTGGAGAATAAAAAACGTTTTAAGGAATATACGACGTTGGATGAGACACAGGGTGAAACCTGCAATGTAATTAATGGATTGTTTGATTTTCTTTAAATTATCAGGAATCAGCTCCCTTTGGATTGCATTATGTTAAATTAGTCTCTGTTTGCAGGCTATGCATACTGGTATGTTACAGATTGTGAATGAACGATATAATATTCAATTTCACTCATACACACTACCAGCAAGTATCATACATGTGTAGTGACTTGACTATATCTTCATACTATTTTCATGTATATATCATACTATTTTCCTGTATATATTTTCATTCATATGTCAACATAATTTTATAAGCCTATATTCTCTGTGTTATTTCCATGTATATTTCTCTTCTACATTCAATCTTGTTTGTGTCAAATGCAATGCACTACCACTGTATGCATATTTTCTGCCTAAATCTTACAAACAAACATCTTCCTTTCACTTTTACATAATGGACTTGGAGCAAGGCAACCTGGCATTAATGTACCTGATTTATTGTTCTGGCCTTGCTCCCCACTGCACTTATACTGCATCACTACACAGATGCTCTTTCTTCTCTCTCTCACTCTCTCCTTTCAACTTGCTTTTTGTCTCTCTTTTGGGTGTGGTCTTCATACCCCCTTTTTGTGATGCTGGCAAAAACCAACATGCTACTTTTGCCACATCACCACTCTACTTTCTGCCTTCGTCCTGACCACTCATGCTGTCCATTTCATCCAGCTGCTAGTGAGAATCGAATCTTGTGGAGGATCGATTTATACATATTTCTCTACCTTTTCTGATTCTTATTCTTACCGTCACTTCCACTCCTTCGGAGTCTATATTTACTCTGCATATTTAATGAGCTCATTACTTCGCGAGACATTTGTGACATCTATCCCTTCTTCCTAATCTATTTGAAATTTCGAAGTG
Organism: Lytechinus variegatus; assembly: GCF_018143015.1. Taxonomy (NCBI): domain Eukaryota; kingdom Metazoa; phylum Echinodermata; class Echinoidea; order Temnopleuroida; family Toxopneustidae; genus Lytechinus; species Lytechinus variegatus. The sequence goes on along the minus strand of NC_054744.1, from coordinate 3,566,281 downwards.
TATATATTTCTGTCCATGGGATTTGTGCAATTTATCTGAGCGGCTGGACCCCATTCTATCCTCTGGCGAGCAAAAATTAAGGTAGGACACAATGTTTCCTTTTTTCTATTTACATAATTAGGAAATTGACCATCCTAATTTCCTAAACTGGTGACCCCGACGTGATCCTGAATCCTTAATTTTCTTTTATCGCCTTCTATTCATTTCTCTCAATTCGCTATTCTTGCTTCTCATTTCACTATTTTTATTTTCTTTCTACTTCCTCATTTTTTTTTCTTAACTCTACAACATGACTACCCCTAATGTTACCTCTATTCCTGAATCTATTCTTTCTCCAGTATCACCCTCTATTGCTCCGGTGAGCATTAAGCTCCCACCATTCTGGGCAAACGACCCGGAAATTTGGTTTGTTCAGGTGGAGGCCCAATTTCACACGAAGGGTATTACCGCCGAAATTACTAAATTCAATTATGTAGTTGCCTCACTACAACAGGAGGTAGTTATGGAGGTGAGGGACATCATTACAGCTATCCCAGCCGATAACCCATATCAGAAATTAAAAGCTGCATTGGTCAAGCGAACGACCGTCTCCGAGCAGACGCGCCTCAATCGGTTGCTGTCAGGAGAGGAGCTCGGAGACAAGTCGCCATCGCAACTCCTCCGGCGGATGCAGCTATTGATGGGGACGAGCACAATGGAGGATTCCATATTTCGGCAATTATTTTTGCAACGCTTGCCCACCAACGTGCAGGTCATCCTAGCCGCATCAAGCGATGGGGTGAGTTTGGTGGACTTGGCGGCGCTTTCGGACAAAATTGTCGAAGTTGCAGGCCCAACTAGCATATCTAACATTCAGTCTAAGTTGGCGCCATCACAACCTCCTCCACTCCCTGCGCACGAAACTAAAGTCGACCAGCTCTCTGCACAGGTTGCCCAGCTTACGATGCAGGTCCAAGCATTAACCTGCTCCTTGCTAGATAACCGCGGGAGAGGTCGCAGTCGGCAGCGCAAGTCGAAAGACTCAAATAAGCGCCCTCAGTCAGTTTCGCGCAGCCCGAACCGCAGTGAACAGCATGCAGGTGTGGTGTGGACCTCATTCTATCCTCTGGCGTGCAAAAATTAAGGTAGGACACAATCTTTCCTTTTTTCTATTTACATAATTAGGAAATTGACCATCCTAATTTCCTAAACATGTATTCAGACGAAACTGATTTTATAGTTGTTTGACTTTTGTGTTTTGCAGTTCAAGTTTTGCATTTTCATCAATAATTGGCATCATTCCAGTACCACAAACACATGATGTCCAGGCAGGTGCTTACGCCATCAGAGATTGCGAAGAGCATGGTTTTGACCGAGGAGGAGGTAGACGATATAGAGGAGCATACAAGAGGACCGCCCAGGATCAAATGTGGCATGACCTGCGCAAGTGTAGACTGACAGCTTCAAACTTCAAAGCAATAGCGTCATCGAAGAAAGAGGAAGGTGGGTCACTCGCCGTAAGACTAGTGAAGGGAGGTGCAAAGGAGTTTGAGCCAGCAGCTATCGAATGGGGGCGGAAGACCGAAAGAGAAGGTAGCTGTTGAGTACAATTCACTGGTAATGAGACGGTCACATCAACAACACATGGTGAGGCAGAGTGGTCTGTGTCTGCTTCCTCAGAGAGCATACATTGGAGCATCACCGAATGGAGTATCAACTAAAATTCAGATCGTCATGTGCATTATAGACAAGTTGATCAGATACATATAAACAAACCCCTCCACCTCTTCTTCGTGGTCTATATTTTTGTAAAAAAGAATAATGAGGAATATTATACAAAGTGGAAACAGAGCTCTTGAACCAGGTTTCAGTGAAACCATATATTTGAAAATTGTGTGATAAACTCTGTAATAAGTTCATGCAATAGGGGAATTTCTTGGCTAAGCTCTGGGCATTCATATAGAATATAGAAAAAGATGAAGTGTTCAAGTTAGATGTACTACATGCATTATTAAAAGAGTCCATTGAGTAGTATTTACAGCTACATGTATTGTTATCCCTAAAAGCTTCCTCAAAATTTGACTCGTCAAGTAGAGGAGAAGAGAATATCTCTAGTTCCTCAAAAAATTGAGTTTGTACAGGTAAGCATGAGGAACATGAGACTGCATTAACAAATTCTTGTTCATTTTCAATGTTATAGAAGGGTAAGATAGAGGCAAGGCAAGATGGACATGGCGAATATGTCTTAATACCGAGTCCTACTTTATTTAGACAAGTGATGTGTGCACTGGACTCACATATAGTACAGTTAGCAGTATCAGGCAGCTATGTCATTCACATTATTTTTGCAGATAGAGCAGGTGTATGACATGGGCAACACAAATACAATTAACAACCAACAACAATTACGTAGCAAAAAGAGAAAAATGAAGACTACAGGTGTGTTAAAAAAAAATAGCCGATATACTCTCAAGACATTAACAATGGAAGATCAATAACTTCATCGTGTAAAGTCCAGTCCTAGAGATTCAAGAGATCTTGTTCACATGTGATGAGTTTCTTCACAGTCTTTCCATTAGTGGAGGGTAGTGACACAAATACTCTGCCATCAGTGCTCCAACAAGATAGGATCTTGGAAGTTTCTCTCGATTTGAGGACCTTCTGATAGAGGATTTGGCGAACTTGTGTCAAATCTTCTTGGATACTCATTTTCTTCCCTTTCAGAAGCTCTCTAGCACCAATGACCTTAGCTCGGACTCTGTAAGAACAGAACTTTACAAGCACTGGATGCGGGTGGCCATTGGAAGCAAACAACCTCCCAGATACTGCAAAGACACCTGTACCAAAGTCTTCAGAACCTTCATTTCTCAAGGACCACTACTACTCAATACCAGAAAGTCCAAGAGGGGTAAAGTGGAAGTTAACAGCAATAATGGACTTTATTAAAAACTTGGAGAAGAGGATGAAGACAACACAGAAGTCCTGTAGTGTAGATTACATGTACTTGCTGTTAAGTTTGGACAAACATGACTTGCACAACTTTACAACAAATAATTTACGCTATGTGCATTCTGACTATTCAATTCAATTCAATGTGTTACCAATTCACAGTACAACTTAATTGTAATGTGTAAACTCCTAAGAATATTGGGCAAGAAAGCCAAAATTAAAGGATAATTCCAACAGAATGTATATACACAATGTCATAGTTGCATTCCTCCTATAAGTTATCAAGATGTCTTGTTAATTTTTCATTGTAGGTGAGAAAGTCTGACAATTATAGAAAATGCGTGCATGAAAGTTACAGCGCATGTTGGCTGCCATGTTTTTTTAGTGTGGTGGAAAATAAGAGCCTAGAAATGGTGACTACTTTGATGCCACTTTGAACATTGTACAATTGATAACTTCAGATAATCTTAACTCTAAACTTGCATTTATGACTTATATATGTATATATATATATTTTTCAAATTCATGTACTAGTTCTTCTAATTCAATCACCCAGTTCTTGAAGAAGAGGCAGTCTTCCAAGGATGTTAATTATGATGTAGACATGGACATAGGGCATTGTTCTTGGAAGTCCTGTAGGCAAAACTGGAGGCCCCTGCAAGCATCAGGCAGCAGTCACCAAACATTTATTTTTCTTCATCGAACTTTGTAACCAATCAATGACCAAAATTTATGGCAGGAGAAATTCAGGTGAGGCAACAGACAAAAGACAGCGCCATGATCCCAGAGGCACAGGCAATGCCTATCCAATGTCCACAAGCCCCACATGGAGATGAACAAAGACTTATGGAAAAATGACTGGTGTTTCTGTGGTTTATGTACACCAATGGAAACTGCTGTACAATATCAATGTTGTGTAGAAGGTCTTGGAGTGTGGTTTCTGGGAATCTGTGTTTTTGTGTTGCGTCTACACCAATACTTTATGATGTCAATGTTGTATTAAAGTACTTGAAATTAAGTTTGGCAAGAGAAATATATATATCTCTTTATAGTATAAAGAGATGTCTACGTGTCTAATGTGTCAAATGTGCTCTCTTGGATTCGTGATTTTTTTGTCCATTTCCACTAATACCCACTTGGAATAGACTTTTACCTGGCATGTAGGACTCTTATAGCACATCCCAGAACTTGGATCACGAGGAAGTATCATTGAGGAATTAGTTATGTGGGACTGATTTATTGTGAATAACTTGCCTTACTCTGGTCTTCAGTCCCAACAACCCACTCTCATGCTGTATGTTTATACTGCATGCACCATAGCTCTCTACTACTACATGTAATCTACACCGTTTATAGTCTGTCCTTGTGAGGAATTCCCCATTACTAAGGAATACAGTGCCTCATTGTTGTGTATGAGCTTTGGTGAGATCTGTGTGTCGTAAATCTGTGGCATAGTCGTCTCTCATCTTCAACATGGCTCCTAGGGGAAATAAAGAGAAGAAGGAAAATGAGGGATCCACTGCTTCTTTGGTGTCCCTGGTTTTAGCGGACCTTCTTGGAGATGGCAGGCTGGTGGAGCTAGTGGCTTCACATATCGACACCAAGCTAGCCAGATTTCAAGAGGTTATTGACCGACAGGAGGCAAAAATCTTCGATCTGGAGAGTCACCGGGATGACCAGAAGATGGAAATTCGGTCGCTTAAAGAACGTCTCGCCCGGAAGGATGATGAAGTTTCAAACTTGAAAAGGGACCTTAACACCCAAGAACAATACAGCAGGCGGAATTCTCTGCGCGTCTTTGGGGTTCCAGAGCACACAGGAGAGACTGCTGAGGATTCGGTTATTAAGTTGGTTAAAGAACAGCTACAAATTGACATTAACGGCCATGACATTGACAGATGTCATCGGCTTAAGTCAAGAGCACCAAAGAAAAACCGGCAGGGTGAGGTGATCCCTGACCCCATAATTGTGAGGTTTGTAACCTACAAAAAAAGGTCAGAGGTTCTCTCCCAGCGTCGGAAGCTGGCCAATTCCAGGCGGTCCATTCAGGAGGATCTTACGGCAGCCAACGCCAAGCTCCTGAAGGACACCAGAGACCATCCACGTGTCAAGGATGCCTGGACCCGTGATGGCCGAATTACAGCCCTCATCCCAACCAATGACCCGAACAGAGATATGAAGAAACTCATTAACTCTAAGACCGATCTTGACTCTATTTGAAGTGACTATGTTACTCTGCTTTCTATTTGCTAATCTCGTGTTCACTTTTCTTTTCCATATTCTGTTAAAATTCCATGTATCTGGATTGTGCATTGTATTATTATTTTTATTTTTTGTATCTTTTGTCTATATACCCTTTTTTTTTCATCCTGCAGTAGTTTAGTATTTCATTAGTACTATTATTTCAATATCTGATCTCTAGTCTTTTATAGTTTGTATTCTAATATGAGTATGAATTTATTTGCATATGATCGCGCTTGTGTGCTCATAATTTTTGTGATTTTTCTTTTTGTAAAGAAAATTTCTTTTTCACCTTTTGTTTTCTGGTTTCCTATCTACTATGTAGCACTATTTTTGCTCTATCATCTATTCTTGTATATTGATGACTCAAGTCCCAACTGATATTGATGGCCAGGGAGAGAATGATATTGCTGATTTCCTTAATTCTACCATGGACATGATATTGCTGATTTCCTTAATTCTACCATGGACTCTTTCGTCTACACTGTTGATGATAATTTTGAAACTATATTGCCTTCGTCAAAGTACTTTACTATTGACAAATTTAAAAATGGCTTTGTTAATGACAATTCATTTTCATTGTTTCATATGAATATTCGTAGTATTAATAAAAACTTTGATCACTTGAACATTTTATTGCAAGAACTGGCTACCAAATTTTCAGTTGTAGGCCTCTCTGAAACATGGCTCTCAGATAATAGTAACCTTTATTCTCTTCCTGGCTATCACAACCCCATCGTCAACTGCAGGCAGAACAAAACTGGAGGTGGAGTAGCATTGTTTATCTCCTCAACCTTAGAATATCATCTTACACCTGATCTGAATGTAATGAATCAGTCCCTTGAAACAGTTTTTGTGGAAGTGGTTATCCCTGGTCAAAGTAATTTTATTGTTGGTGTTGTTTATAGACCACCCCAAAGTAGTGTTGAGAATTTTACAGATGAGCTACAAGATCTGCTGTCAAATCCTGTACTTCATAGCAAGAGGGTTTGCTTGTTAGGTGATTTCAATATAAACCTTTTGCAGTATGGTTCTAATGCTTCAGTGAATGGTTTTTTAGATGCTCTTGCTTCTTTTAATCTTGTCCCGCTTATCAATAGACCTACGCGTGTAACTGAAAATACTTCAACATTAATAGACAACATTTTCTCTGTAGGTCAACTGTCAATAAAATCATCGATCCTAATTTCTGATATTTCAGATCACTTTCCAGTAATTGCTTCTTTTCCATTAAGTATCAGAAACTCAAGGAATATTAATGAAAATAGTTTTTCTCGTAATTTTGGCTTCGAAAATATGCAAAGGTTCAAGTGTGATTTAAATGCAACCGATTGGAGTGTTGTCTTACATGAGTCTGACGTTGAAAAAGCTTACTGTAAATTTCTTGAATTGGTAACAGCTCTATATGAAAAGAATTTCCCTCTCCTAAGCAAGAAACAAAAAGATAGAAGAAAATATCCTCAGATGCCTTGGGTATCCAAATCTTTATTGAAATGTATCAACAAGAAAAATAAACTATTTTGTAAGTTTAAACTAAGAAGAACATTAGGAGCAAAGCAAAAATACTCTTGCTATAGGAATATTTTAACATCTGTACTACGAGACGCTAAAAAATCATATTATGATGAAAAGTTTAAGTCAGTCTTCAAAGATATGAAGGGAACCTGGAAAGTTATAAGACAAACGCTAAATTCAAAACAAAAGAGTCAGGGTCCCTCTAAACTTTTAGTAGATGGGGTTTTGACTGAAGATCATGTACAAATGAGTAACGCTTGTAATCAATTCTTTTCATCAATAGGAAATCATTTGTCATCTAGTCTTCCCGCTAGTCAAAAACTTTTCCATGATTACCTTGGTAGTCGACTTCCCTGTTCATGTTTCTTTACTCCTGTCGTTGAAAAGGAAGTGATTGACATTGTTCATAATTTGAAAACAAATAAGGCTGCTGGGTATGATGGACTATCTAACAAGCTTATTAAAGAAGTCATTGATGTTATTGTTTCTCCTATTACCCATATATTCAATTTATCTATTGTACATGGAATCGTTCCTTTGAGTATGAAGATAGCCAAAGTTGTGCCGATTTACAAAAAGGGAATTCCTCAGGAAGTTGGAAACTACCGGCCCATCTCTCTTCTTACATGCTTTTCTAAAATTCTTGAAAAAATAATTTCTGTTCGTGTTATGAAGTTTTTGAAAATCAATAATATTCTCGCTCCTGAATAATTTGGTTTTCGTGAAAAAAACACTACCTCTCATGCTCTGTTACATTTCATTGACAAAATTTCTTCTGCAAGAGATAATGGGCTCCATACTGTTGGTATATTCTTGGACTACTCCAAAGCCTTTGACACGATTGACCATGACATTCTTTTGTATAAACTATCTTTCTATGGATTCCGGGGTAAGGCTTTAGAGTGGTTCAAGAGCTACCTCTGATAAAAAACAGTTTGTATTTTTAAATGGTGTTAAGAAGTCATCTATGCAGTCACTTACATGTGGAGTGCCACAAGGTTCACTCCTTGGGCCTATATTATTTCTCATATATATAAAATGATTTCCCTCAGTCATCAAAAATCATTTCGTTTATCCTGTTTGCAGATGACTCAAGCATATTTTTTCTGAAAAGAACCCCTGCAATTTATTGCAAACTATCAATTCAGAATTGATTTCTGTTAACGAATGGATCATTGCTAACAGGCTTTCCTTAAATCTTGTTAAAACAAACTACATGTTATTCAGCAATACCCTATCAAAATTGCCAGATGATATTAAAATTAATGTTCAGATTACTGAAGTATTGAGTACAAAATTCCTTGGGGTACACATTGATAGTAAGCTGAATTGGAAAGTTCACATATCTCATTTATGTAAACTACTTTCCAGAAATTCAGGAGTCATTAATTCATTGAAGAGTATATTCCCAAAACATATTTTATGTATTTTGTACTCAACTCTCATTTTGCCTTACTTGAATTATTGCATCCTTGCCTGGGGCAATGCTGCTAAAGTTCATTTGGATGGGTTATTAAAAGTGCAGAAAAGGGTAATTAGACTAGTATGTGGAGTTAGTTCACGATATCACAATAATATTTTGTTTCATGAAAACAAGTTCCTTAATTTACATGACATATTTGATCTCAACCTCGGTTGCATTATGTATCAATTAAATAAAAGAGATCTTCCTCTTGCCCTTTATTCATTATGTGTTAGAAATGACCAAATCCATTCTTACTATACAAGACAAGTTTCTTTTCTCCACTTGCCATTGGTCAAAAGTAGTTTTCGGCTAAATACATTTGTTTACACTGGGCCAAAATTATAGAACTCCTTTCCTTCTTCTTTGAAGCAATCAGTTAGCCTCAGTGTTTTTAGAAACAAGTTAAAGACCGATTAACTGAAGAAATACTTAGATCAGTAAACGAATGCCTGCTCGTTATATCTCGTCTAACTTTATAGATTGTATTCTCTCCACAATTATCTATGCAAAAATAGAGCTCTGCCTATTTTCTTTTTTTCCTCTTTTCTTTCTTCTTTTTGAATTTTAGATTCTTATAGTTTGGGTCTCATAGGATTTGTTTGCATTCTGCATTTCACTTTCTGTTACTTTTAAGTGTATCTTTTGTAAATATGTATATCCCTACTTTGGTTACTACAATTTTTTGTTTGCTTGTGCTATGATGTTTTAAATGATTGCTAATGTAAGTTCCTAATATTCTGGTGGCCTGTGGTCCACAAGCTAAGCTTTTTAGTAGGTCACCACGTTTCATTTTCATCTATTCTCATGGGTGTTACATGTATATTCATATAAAAAGTAGTGCATGTATTATGTATATTATCCTGTTATATTTACTCTATGTTCTTTGCTATTTGCTTGTATCACATTGTTTTACTGTTGTTGTTTGTTATCGGATTTGAAACAAAATAAAGATTCATTCATTCATTCAAGTTTCTGGGCATCAGTGCTTTTGTGGAGTAAGTACACTTATGGAAATTGCTTTACAATGTCAATGTTGCACAGAGTTTGGATTCTGGGAAGCGGCGTTTCTGTGGTTTAAGTACTACACTAATTGAAACTTCTTTACAACGCTAATGTTGTGGAGAAGAACTTGAGGTTTGATTACTGGAAATTATATTACATCAATATTCAGTCACTGCAGGACAAATATCTAACATTATAAAGTGTTTCTCAATGAAATCATTCATCTTAATTCGAAAATAATTGACACATATAAAAGAAACTTGGCCATATTCTGATGATAGCATCCAAACATGAAAAAGCTCCCTATTGCAATTTTGCTATTTAGAAAATTCTCCCTTAAAAATTGAAAAGAAAAAAAAAGCAAACCCATTTAAATCACTGGTCCAACATTGTACCAATGCTTCCTGGCTATCCAAGTATTTATCTCTGTGGTCTTTGACCCTAAAATCTAATCGGATCACTGCCACTTCAATATGCATACATGTACATGAGCCATGTATGAGATTGGCGACTCAAATGTTTTTATTATGAGAACAAAATATCTTTGTATACATGAATAATGATCTGTGACTTTGACCTTGATACCCCCAACTAATAAGACCTTTATCACACCATTATGCATACATGACCCATGTTTTAAGATGTCCTGTCAAATGGTTCTTTAAAACAGGATGACAAACGGGACATACAGATCGACAGACAGTACATGCAAAATCAAAGAGGATCTGTGAAAGACATCTGAAGGGGGCAAGTTTTGCCCTAGCACAAGGCACTGGAAGTGCTAATATTTCAGCCCTGGTTGGAGACATTTGCAAGTAGGCACTGGTTTTTTTTTTGCATTTATTTTTCAGGAAGGAACTCTACTGAAACATGCACCCATTCTCTAACACACATTCTTACGTCATGTTCAAGAGATTAAATGACAGATCTCTTTATGTACATTTCACCCGTTTGCACTCTATCTCCCGCTGGGAGATGGAAAGTAACAAGCAGCAAGCACCCTACTCATCTTCATCAGACATGGTGACATTCTGAATTTCCTTGCGTAGTTTCCTGAGGCTCTTGCCTCCATAGCAGTGCTTGTGTCCTCTTGGAAGACTTCGACAAGACGTGAGATTGACAGACTCCAAGGCAGTGCACTGTCTCATGATGGATCTAATATGAAAAAAAATAAAAAAAGAAACATGAATTTACATTTTTTTTAATTATCATCATTTTTTTTAATTTCCACTCGTGGGATGGAACACCCTGTCAGCCAGACAATGAGTCTTGACAACCCCCATCTGATTGATTGGAACTGGACATATGATTTCATACAGCTTTGCTGCAATTTTCAAACAGAGGTGGGGGAAGGGCTGGCTGAATCAGTGGCTACAGTTCAGATTATTTTTCTTTAACATGACACATGCACTACTCTTCTAGCTTATGCTTGCACTGACCCCATTTTTTGGGGCAGAGCATTTCTGGCCCTATTTGTACACAATAATTTTGTGCTCATATCAAATAGATGTCCTTGCCCCTTCATGACACTATCCTCCCGTAATATGTTGACAATTATACAACACCTACAAAGATCCTTGTCATTGATTGGTTGTTTGATATCAATCCTTCAGCCCATTTTACAATGTCATCATCTGGCAATTTTGAATCCATACGATTCTGTCCATTGCATGTGCGCCAAGACCACCGGCGCTTTGCGTGTGTTGAATGTATGTGCGACAATCAACAGACCGCGTTCGGACTGAATGCACTTTTATTCAAATTTGTAAATGCCATACGAAAAGGATCTACTTTTAGGTGTTATATAAAATAGATGAATGTTATTTTCTTTGAGCAATGGACAGAATACTTCATTTCTCCGATCACTTCATTGGCTTCCGGTTCACTCTCGGATAACATTCAAAATTCTACTCATTGTATACAAAATTACCCATAATATGTCACAAATATCTCCAAGACCTTATTTCCCTTCGTTCTTCCTCATCTGTCAGATCCTTACGTTCATGATATTCCAATAATTTAGTTCATGGCCCTCGCACTAAGACCCGCTATGGTGATCGTGCATTTTCTGTAATTGCTCCCACCCTTTGGAATAAACTCCCACTTCATATCCAAAATGCTCCCTCCGTAGAAATTTTTCAATCGTCACTTAAAGCTCGCCTTTTCTCATAATTTTTTTTTTTTTACCTGACTGTATATTATTATCATCTGCCAACCTGTGCGCTTTGAAACACCAGTATAAAGCACCCTACAAATGTTATTATTGTTATTATTATTATTATTAGATGAAATAAATGATCCATTCAACAAGGGGTAGCAGAGTTGAATGTGTCATTTCATCTTTCAGGTCATGAAGTATTCTGTCCATTGCACTCATAAACATTCAGTATTTGAAAAATATTGGAGCTCCCACTGATGACCGTTTACCTGAGGGCACTGATGGTTACGCTGGTTCCACTGAGGTTCAGGGTTCTGAGCTGATGGCACGATGAGACGGCAAGCATGACTTCATCCTGGTCACGTTCTACGTAGTTGGTCCAAGACATGTCCAGCTCAATAAGACTATGGTTCCACTGAACAGATCAAACATCATACAATGATATCACAATCAAGTGGTCAATGGTCACTCATTGAGCGAAACAATGCTATGTACTGTACTTAAGCTATGTAATTTTACTTTGTAATAAGTTGTAAATTGGCCCTTTCAGCTGTGCTGCTGGCCAATATTTATATGTGTATATAACAACAAATAATAATAATAGCAGTAGTAGTAATAACAATAATAATATTAATAATGGATGTTCTCTTTCAGGTTTCAGAAAAAATTAGCAAGAAAGTTCCTTGTATCTCAAGGTAATTTATATTTTATATTTTGGGATCGATCTTTTAAAGTCTTCCAACAAATTAAAATCAAGTAAAAAATAAACTCAAGTAAAAGTTGATCTTAAAAAATGTAATAAAGAGATAAAAATTGAGATCAACTCTAAATTAGAGTTTGAATTCAAACTCTTGTAAGTCTGTAAGATAGAGCCTTTTGACCAAAAAAAAATGAATCTGAATTTGCAATATAATAAAACAAAAATAAATAAATAAATAAAAAACCCAACGAAATACAAATAACAAATTAATTATCTAAATATCATCTCATATCTGATGACATGTCTAATGCCCTTTTGTGAGTGTAAATTGATTTTATATTAGATATGGACAGGACTACGTATGCAATGTTGATAAAAAATAAATGAGAAATCATACAAAATGAAAGCAAGGTAATACATTTTTTTTAATCTGTCTAATGTACAAAAATAGAACCAGCTTACCTTTGGCAAGATCGCAGTACCAAATCCTTCAGAATTTGTGAGGGAACATCGAGATATATACAAGTGCTCAAGGTTTTCAACATTTAGGTTCTGCAATGAAACAAAACAAGAATAGAAATGAGAACAAATTCAAAATGGAGGATTTGACTCCCCTCCTCTCCCAAAATACACAGGAAAAATTCGAAAATCAAGCAAGATCCTAGGTACCCATGTGAAAAATTTTGGCCATCAAGTAAAAAATCACCTATTCAACATGAAAGCTGGCAACATTATCTCTTCGCCTCCCCATCCCCGTCTAACACCCTAACCCTGACAAAAAATATAGACATTCTACCTGTAATGTTTGAAGTCTGATCAAGGCACAACCTCGCAGATCCAGTAACTTGAGGTCCGGGGAGTTATTCAGAACTCTACGAAGGAACTCATCCCCTGGACCTAGGTTAGTTGGTAACACCACCTGACATGCTACGTTATCGGCTACTGCTAGACTCAGCTCTCGGAGCTTGCTGAATCCTTCTGCTTCTCTCTGTATTAAAAAGAAAAGAGATTATGATTACCTATGGGCCATAGGAAGAACCAATCACATAGAAAGTTATCATGAAGATTTGCATATCGGTAATAATAATAATTGGCATTTATATAGCGCTTTATCAATCTACGACTGTTCAAAGCACTTCACGATTATTATTACGCGGTCACTGGATTCATAGCATTCCAAGCAGCCTGTTAGGCGCAAACTTGCTAAACCAACCACAATGACGGTTGTTTCCTACCGGTACCCAAGTAGCACCTGGGTGAGAGTGGCAAAGTGTGGATTGACGCCTTGCCAAAGGGTGCTACGCCATGGTGGGATTCGAACACACGATAGGCCCGGTTTGAAAGTCCATTTTTGATGCACGTGTACACGGCGTGTTTTTCGGTTGTGTACACATTGTAAACACTGAGAGCGAGTTACAGTATGTTCCTACATGTAGCCTAAGTCACGGTTTTAAAGCTTACCTGAGAAGTTAGAAGTATCAATCCACAAAAATTGGTGCAATTAAAAAGTTTACTCAGCTTAGCAGCGCATTAAATTAATAAAGAATGCAAAAGTAAATCAGTGCAGGGCCCTAGTTAGCGCCGACGTTCGTTGGATGCGCACTTTGCATACTGTACCGTACATGCATGCACAGATCGCTGCAGAATTAAGTGTAACTGAAGTTATCGATTGATTTTCATTATTTTATTGCCAATTTGAGGAGCGTGTGTTTGGAGGCTTGTAGCATATGTTTATGAGCGTATAACACGTAACTGGAGCAATGATCGCTGTCGCAATTGGTGATTCTCAAATTGGCTCTAAAAGTGATTGAAGAACGCTTTCGAGAGTCTCGTTACGTGTTACACGCTCATACACATGTGCTACAAGCCTACAAACACACGCTCCTCAAATTGGCATTAAAATAATGAAAATCAAACGATAACTTCAGTCACACTCAATTCTGCAGCGATCTGTGCATGTATGTATGGTACAGTATGCAAATTGCGCATCCAACGAACGTCGGCGCTAACTAGGGCCCTGCACTGACCGGAGCATACCCATTTCGTGTGGTACAAAAACTTGAGTCTCCAGAATAAATGTGGATTAAATCGGCGATTTTGGAAGTAAACTCACTCTAGATTAATTGAAATATATTTATGACATATTAGTGATTAAAACATGTGCAGTGTCTTAGAACTAAGAATTAATGTGAGGCTGTGAGCTTGTTCACTGACTTTACAGTCCCACGCAAGCTTTATGCAGATGCTACCGTGTACACGGTGATGGAATTTAGTACACGTGCACTGACTTGACCGTGCGTGTACACGTGTACCCGAAACGGGCCTAACACACGACCCTCTGATTACAAGGCGAGAGTCAGAACCGCTACACCACGGTGCTTCCATAGAGCTGTTTTCACTAAATATTGCTGATGATGATGAAAATGATGCTGAAAACCTTAAAAATGCTGAGAACAATGATATTGATGATAATGATTATATACCTGTGCTTTAGCCGATGCATTAGCGGGTTGAACTCTCACCCCCGCTAGCCTCAAGATCTCCAGGAGCGGACAACCTTTCTGCATCTCTTCAACTGGTAGCGTCAAACACTCAATGGTCACAACACAATTTGATAGGTCCAGCAGACGGAGATTGCGGCAATATGACTAGACAGAGAGAGATGAAAGTGATTACTGCCATTTTTAAAAAATCAAATGTCTTGAATTAAATAGAAGCACATTGTGTTCACAAGGTATTTTTGTTTGCATTCAATAATTTCAAGAAAAATGCCATAGATTTGAGGATTGATCATAAATTTGACATTACTGTGACTTTTATATTGACATATTACCATGGAAACCTTCATTCTGATTGACAGCCATGCCCTCTTAAATGTGCCATTACGATATGATAAAATTACCTTAATTGGGAGTCTTTAAAGAATTGCGTTCAGATGCAATCTCTTAATATAAAGCTTTGATATCTTTTACATTTTGAGTTTTTGATGATGCGCTGCAACCTAGATCAAGGTCCTGTAAATAAAAGATACATTCTATTGTAAACTTGAGCTGAACACTATAAAGCCCATGGCAAATCATGTACAAAAGGTTACAATCAATTGTACATATCAATCGTATTCCTTAGTGTTACATCCCCCATTAAAGGGGAGACAGCGGAGTTGCTGCCGGGCATGACGGCATCCTGCCAGATTCAAATGCTCTAATGCTGCAGTTACATTTCCCCAACGGCCGCCATACAGTGAGTTGGTAACAACCGTTTTATTAATTTTTATTCAAACCATCTATCTGTAGCTGGTAAAAAAATATCAAAACGGATGTATTCAACTCGCTTTATGGCCACCGTAAGGGAAAAGTGACTGCGCAATAAATCTCCAGATCAAAAAGCAAAAATAAATTTCTATCAATAGTTTTATCTGCTTACCTTAATTGAGGCCATTAATTGAGATGAACTAATGATAGAACAACCAGCTAATTGAAATTCTTCTAATGTGCTTCCTTTCTCCTTTAATAAATCCCTCAGACTTGGAGACGAAGCCAAGGAGCTCTGAAAAAAAATGATACAAATAAAAATTGTTTTAATTTCTAGAATACAGTCTTAACGTCAAGCTCTTTTCATCAATCAAGTCTGCAATAGGTTAATTATTATTCTAGTCTGTAATGTTGTTGGATGTACAAAAATTGTAATAGGACACAATTTCTTTGAAATTTGGAAGAAAGAGCTGCTTAGGTAGTGCTTATAGATATTGTTTATGATCAAAAAATGAAAATCATCAATAAGGACTATAAAATCTGTTAGCCCATGTAAGAAACAATACCAAGGGAAGTAAAAAAAAATAGAAAGGGAGGGGGAGAAATCAGGTTGCGAGATATGGCTGCTTAATGGAGTAGTCTAGGAAAGTGATTGAACATAAGTGACATTGATTATGCATAATTTTGCACACAACTTAATTCATTCAAACTCTCTACATGCACATTGCACTGTAATCACTACATGTACGTTGGACCCGTTGCATAAAGCTTTTGCCATGAAAAAAAAAACTCTTGTAAACTAAATAATGCCACTGAAACCAGCACTCAAAAAATGCTATGCAACGGGCCCCTTATTTTGTATCAATAATAATATCATCACATTACTTATCACACGATAATGGCAAGTCTTACCCCGGTAAAACCAAGATCAAGTTCTTTGAGGTTCGAACATTGATCCTTGATGGCACATAGTGAGCGATTGGTCAGTTTGGTACATCGTTGAATGCTGATGTTCTGGACGTCTGAACATGCTTCCATTAAGGCCTATACATCAAAGGTCAGAATGAAGAAATGACAGCTGTGGATGTTGATTCATAAATTTGCTAAAAAAATATATTTTCTTCAATGCAGTTAAACCTTGGTGGTCTGTTCTTAATCATTCTTAAAATTACACAAGACTTGGGTCTAGATGTTCAAGGCCATGCCTTTAAATGACCAATTGATTTGACTCAATGCCTCTCTCATTTGCCTTGGATATTCTTTAGCACCTTTTTACCTCCCCCCCCCCCCCTTGGATGTACTATAAGAATGTTCCTGTCAGAAAAGTGGCCTTGCTCTATGAAAATTGAAATTTATATCAAGACCTGGGCCTCGTTGCATATAAGTAACCATTAAGGTAACTTTGCCATCAAACAATAACTTCTATGGAATCCTTGATTCTGATCAGCTGTTGATCGGCATTACCATGACTTATCAAATAAATAGGCAGCCTATGCTGTTATGTGTCAAAGTCTGGGTAAATTTTACCCTTATTATGAACAAAGTCTGACTACATTTCATAAGATTTCAATAAGTACTGGTAAAATACATAGGTAATAGGCAGGGAGATTTAATTGTAAAAAAGGAAGAGTTTTAGATTGCAGTTTCTAAGTTTGATACTTTTAGAATTCATAAGGAGAGCCTTTCCTCACTTGTATGATAATGTAACAATTGGTAGACTAATGTAGCCAAGTCAAGTGTTAGATTTGATGGTAAACTTAACATTATCAGCCAAATCAGCCGAATCTAACCTCAAACTCACTAACGCCATAACCATCATAACCTGTTTTTACCTTATGTCTTCAAAAAAAAAACAAGACAAAGCAGCAAATGATTGGTTACCATAGTTTCTTCATCCAAAAGAAGGACTGAAAGATAATTTTTGCTCACCACAAAACTCCCGTCTGTTAATTTTGTCCATGAATTGAGGTTGATCGTTTTGAGCTGCGGTGGGATTCTGTTGGCAGTCAACCATTCTAGTGTGGTATCGGTAGCTTTCACTCGTCCATTGTCAAGGGCAACGTGATGCCATAAACAGGATGCCTGGGATGCTTCTCTCCACAAACGACACACCCTGGATACTCTGAAAGACAAAGGTCAAAGGTAACACGTGAAAGGGTTCGCGCCGACGACCACACGACACAGACACAAGGGCTGAGGTTTCGTGAGTTCTTTTATTGACCAACCAAAAACAGTCTCAGAACACTAACCCTGCACTTGCTTCAACATCTAATTCTTCAGCCTACTGTATATTCAACATAAAGAGAAGTCCTTGTAGAAGTCTTCTATACTTCAAACTCAAACTTTATTCTGCAGGTACAAGTATCCTCATCCAACAAACAGTAAGAATGCCCTTGCTACAGTGTCATGAGTCACTGGACTCTCTCCCTAGCTAACAATAAAAGTGCACTGGTGCACATCAAAGTACAAAAGAATCCCTAAAGGGGTACATGAATTGGCATTAGTGCTACCCCTAAAAAGGCGGGAAAGAATTAGCTAATGAGCAGAGAGGGAAGAGTAAAGGCAAAGTTGGTATAAGTACAGAGACAGAGAAAGAAAGAGTATTTCACTTAAGATAAAGTTGGCAGATATAATGTGAAACATAATACTTCATTACATTATATTCAAATACTATATGTACTAAAATGAAATAATAAAATATAGTATCCTTTTAACTAGATATTCTTTGAAGAAAAAATATTCAAGAAACAAACCAATTTATCACACACATATGTTAATAATTCTATTTGGGAAAAGGTCAAAGACCAAATGTCACATTAACGTTGATGATGTTCCTTTGATAGCAAGTGTATCCCTTTATTTTATTAGAAATGATATAAAATCCTTTTCACAAACAGTACTAACCTCATGGACTTCACATTACAGATATTACAAATTTGTACTTCGAGATAAAAGTAATTGAAGCAATCAAGTACATTGGAATCAATAGCATTGCTGATTGCAAGGTTTGGCAACATAAGTTAAATCAATTGGGGAGAGTCTTTCATGGAGGTAATCACACATATGTTGGTATGCCAAGTGCCCCTTTATACTTTTATATGAAAAGACGGTTGACTCGATGGGGGGGGGGGGTTTAGGCATACAAGTGAACATTTCAGGCACCATCAATATACATGCACACAAGCCTGAATTTAAAGGTCAAGTCTAGCCCAGAAAAATGTTGATTTGAATAGAGAGAGAAAAATCAAACCAGCACAATGCTGAAAATTTCGTCATAGTCGGATGGAAAATAAGAAAGTCATGACATTTTAAAGTTTCCCTTATTTTTCACAAAATAGTGATACAGTATATGCACAACCCAGTGACATGCAAATGATACAGCCGATGATGTCCCCACACTTACTATTTCTTTTGTGTTTTATGGTTGGAATTATACAATATTTCTTCTTTTTTTTTACAAATTTGACAATAAGGAGTCAGGACCAACCTGACTGAACCATATAGTATTAAACAATGCTAATTCCACATGTTCAGGGAGGAATCAATCGTTGTTTCACTTGACAATGAGGAGAAAATTTTGATATTTTATATTTCATATAATAAAATACAAAAGAAATAGTGATTGGATTAATCTCCTCATTTGCATAGTGACCAGGATGATCATATAACTGTTTTGTGAAATTAAACGAAACTAAAAATGTCATAACTTAATTAGTTTACATCTGATTTTGATGAAATTTTTATTGTTACGCTTGTTGGATTTTTCTAGTTTTATTTAAATCGAGAGTTGCTAAACAACATGTATTTTGAATTGCTTGCTTTTTAGTGGGTCCCTCCATTTCCATCTTAATTTAATTTCTATTGAAAAATAGTATTCTTATTTAAAACCTCCAATGTGTTGCCCAAATTGTGTAAGTGTTTTTCACAACATATGTATTATTATTTTTGCTTCTTTGCAACAGATACAAATACTTATGTTTATATATGGTATACATTTTGTTTTTGTTTGATGGAAGTGAAATAAATAAAATAAAAAATAAAATAAAAATAAATCACCTTTTTGTTGGGGTGGATTTGTCCTTCAATAACAGGATGGTTTCTCCTGGTGTTAGTTATGACACATGGTAAACAAGATCAGGGACATAAATGTACTTGAATGACCCGTATTCTGATAGCAGGTTTGACTTAAACTCAGGTTTAAAGTTGTGGTTTAAGTATAGATAGCCAATTGTTACAGAAATCACTAATGGTAGAAATATCATATTTCAGCTCATTTGGCTCTCAAATCATCCATAATTGTCTTGGAAGTATAAATGGATGATTGTCTTCACCATCAATGAATCAGGAAAGAGCACAGTAAATGTAAGAAACATACAACTTAACAAAAGAATTTGATACATTTGACTTCCCATACTTAAACCTGAATTCAGAATACGGGCCATTGGGTGTTGTTGGACATGTGTAAGAGTAGCTGTCAACCTAAGTATGGGCCATTATCCATCATCTTGAGGTCAGATAATTAAATACAGAAGAGCAAAAACAGCAAAACACAATATGTACTGTTTGAGAGTTTCTAAGGACTTTACATAACAAGTGACCTATTCTTGGGGTGACACGATATTTGCTCCTGTGAAAAGTGCTCAGGGGAGCGTTTAATCAACATTTTTGTCCGACATGTCAGATCTGACATCTTTCCTTGATTTTGATTGGCTGTTAAGCAATGTTACTATGGTAACTGTCGGATAAAATGGGACTAAATCGGATGAAACGTCTGACAAGTCCTTTCATGAAACGCTCCCCTCGTCTTAATATCTCAGGGGGCATAGCGTTAGAGTTAGGGATGTAATAAGAGTCTCTGGTTCAGAATAGTGTAAAGGTAAGGATAAAGACATAGCTTTGGAGGTTAGGTTTGACTTAACCTGCATAGGAGCAATTGTAACAAGAGCAAATGTCATAGAACCAGGCAGGTGTTTCATAAAGCTGTTCGTAAGAGCGACTTTAAGAGCGACTGGTGATCCTTTCTTGCTGTAAATGGTACACACCATTGGCAATGATTTAGTGCGCGAGAAAGGATCACCAGTCGTTCGTAAAGTCGCTCTTAACTTACGAACAGCTTTATGAAACGGCCCCCTGGTTGATATGCCAAGTGCCCATTCATACTGGTTGATACAACTTTACATATAACTGGTTACATAATCTAGGGTAATAAATCAGATTGTCAAACACTACTTCCTACCCTGCTAGCTATTGCGAGGTGTTACCCTAAGCATTTACCTACCGGCAAAGAAGTGGAACAACGCCTGTCTCCCGAACAGCAAATAACAGTATCTTCTCCAAAACAATCACAGGAAGTCTCTGTCCCCACATGTCATCACCTTCCCCAATGGTAGTATCCCCAACAGGTCCCAGATCTTTCCTTCGCTTGACTGTCTTCCCAAAACACGTTTCTCTTTCTGATGACAGTGTTTCAGATGATTTAGCTGTTCTTTTGTTTTTCTTCCTCTTTGTTTTCTCTTTCTCTTTCATAGAATTTCTGGAAGACTTTGCTTTCTTTGGTTTCTCTCGCTTTGTTCTCTTACTGCCTTTGGGTGTCTTTGATTTTCGCTTACGTTTTCTGGATGATGTCCCTCCTTCCGTCGTGTCACTGCCACTGTCATTGTCAAAAGAGAAGTGGAACAATTAAAATCATAACTTAAATGCTTCACAGTTAACAATGAATGAAAATCAATGAACTGACAACATGGACCCAACAATAAACATCAATCATACAGAATGCTAAGACTATCTGATTGAATGCTGACAGGATCATGGAAAAAAAATCCTTGCATAAACTGGTAAACCTGAAATCAAGATGAAAATCATTTGCTAAATCATCAAAATACCAATTAGAGTCAACGTTGTTGAAATTTTCTCTGTTGTGCCTAGATTCCACTTTCCTCTGTCCTGTTCATGTTACCTACGGTTCAATTTACATTTTGAAAGATTACTTTCTCCATTGGTAAGCATGACATGAATTACCCTTTACAATGTAAATTACCATTTATCACTCTACAAACATCTTTAACAAATAAACAAAAAGGTAAACAAATCAAAGGCACAAGTTTTCATTTCATTTCCATCAAAATTAGATATTCACTAATCAAAGATAGAGACAGCGAGAAAATTGAAAGAGCTTTATAAAGAGCTGTCTATTCTTGTCTATCCGTTAATGCCCACATTCATAATATTGATTGTTATGGCATATGAATGTCAAGATTGACTTGACCTGAACCTTGCCGGGACTAGCAAATGCAATACATTGAGTGAACACCATACTCTTTGATGAATGGTGTTGGTTTTAACGTGCATAGGGAAGGTGTAAAGCTGCAATCTGGCGATAGTGATTAATATGACATAACATATTTATTAATGTTGAATTATACAATGTAGAATGTCATTTCAGTCCTTTGGTTACGCATGGTTTACTAATTTGGCTTTAAAACCACTGTGTGGCACGAACCGTATTTTCCGGAATATAAACCACGGCCGTGTATTAACCGCACCCCCAAAATCAGGAGGCTCTAAAAAAAAATTTTAAAATGGTTGCTTTATTCTTTAACTTTATTTTTCAAAGAATATAAATTATTTCTTTGAAGAATAAGTATATCAAACTTATAGTCTAAAAAGGGGAAAAGAAAACAAAAAATGTTGAAAGTGAGGGGGAAAAAAATGAATACAGGACATTTTTATTGCCTAATTTCTAACCGATTACGATCGATTACGATTACATGCCTATTGTAAAGCATTTTCAATGCACTTTTTAGGTGTAAAAAAATAAGTTTTCATTACAAAAAAACAGGGTTTTTTTTTTAAAAACATTTTTAAATTGATAGTGCTTAAATAAATAATATAAACCAATCTTTACAAAGAAGATTTTTCAAAGAAAACTTCGCAAAACATGCTCCCTACATGTTTTCTTTAGTAACCAACAAATAATTATACATTAAATATTCTATATACTTGTTGGTTCCAATGCAAGTTATATTACCGACAAAACATAGTCAATTTTCCGACGAAATTTTGTTGTTTCTGTGTATAAACCGCACCCAATATTACAAGATTATAAAGCTGGAAAAAAGGCGCGGTTTATACACCGGAAAATAAGGTACTATACAAAGTCTACATAGCAATAAAAGGGACTTAACAAGCTAATATAATATAGGGTATTTATATTGCGTACATATCCACCTTGTTAGGTGCTGAAGGCGCTCCTATATTACCCGGCTAAGCTAGGCGTTCACAGCGCACACAGCTTCTTGAGGAATTACTTCCTACCGGTACTCATTTTACCTCACCTGGGTTGAGTGCAGCACATTGTGGATCAGTTTCTTGCTGAAGAAAATTACGCCATGGCTTGGATTCGAACCCATGATCCTCTGTTTCAAAGTCTGGTGACTAATCCACTGGGCCACAACGCTCCACAAATCAAATCAAAACTCACTATAAATCATGGTGCATTTCACTGTTGGATAAAAGTGTGGAGTTTAATAGACTACATAATCACCTATCAGAGCTTCTGGGCATGTCTTCTACCATCGGGATGAGATCTTTTCCTGGCTCGTAGTCCGAGTCATCAGCATCATCGTCCTCCTCATCGGGCCATTCATCGCCCATACGATGGGTGAAGGAAAAGAGCATGTTCCTACTTGGTAGACCCAAGATCCCTTTCGGCATCCGCTTCTTTGGCATCCTGGAGGAGTGTTTATTGTAGACTACAGGATGGAAAAAAATGAAAGAAAAGAACATTCAGATTAAATGCATGAAAAATTTAGGCATAGATCTAAATTGTTTTTAGAAATTATCAAATTTAGATTTGTATGATACAAATTGTTAAAGGGGAATGAAACCTTTGGAACAAATAGGCTTGTGTTGAAACAGAAAAAGGGTCATTCCATGCCAATTCACCAATGAAAGTGCAATTTTGCACCCGACCCTCTCAGAATTTGTTGTAAATTGGTACACATAAAATTCACCATGGCCCACGCACAAAACAAAAAAATTCGTCAAATCGGTCCGTCGGTTTTCGCGCTACGGCCCGCCCTTTTCTCCTTGTTTTGATGAAAATGGGCGTGACCTTCAACTTATCAAAACAAAAGTAGACGGTGAATTTTTAAAGTAGACTGTGAAAAGGGGTAATTTTTCATGAGGAATCTGCTTAGGCCTATCACATTTTCATTTGCCGCCAAGGTAATCCTTTGGCAGCAAATGTAAACAAGGGAAATTGGTCTCCAAAACTGGAGACTGTCTCTGAAATTGGATATCCAAAATCTTTACAAAAGTCTCTGATATTGGAGATAATCTCCCACATTGGAGACAGTCTCCAATATTGGCAGTGCTCCTCTACTGATTATGCGTGAGACTCAAGCATTTCGGACTCTTGTCTCTTGTTCATCCCCTCAAATCTCTGTCTCACGCAACTATCACAGCCTATCCCCATATACATTGTACACAATGTCTGTGATCTCACTCAGATTCACAGAAAATCTCACACATTTTTTTCTAGCTGGTCTTTGAACTTGGCATCTCTGGCATGTCTGGCACCCTGCTAAATTAAAATTAATTTTAAATATGACAATGGTCCCTTTCTCCCACTCCCAGAGGCAGAGCAGTCTAAACAGGGAGAGGTGCAAGGTGATATCTGCTTGGTCTAATGTAGTGCAGTTGCTAGCTGTGACTGTTCTCCCAAATATCTCTGATTCAGTGACATTAATATACCGGTATGTTGCAAGTTGTCTGCTGTCCGACTGACTTGCTGAGTTGCTAATTACGTTACGATTAACGTACCGGTAGGACCTATTAAAAACAGCTTGGACTCAGTTGGACTTAGTCTTGCTTGAATCCAATTCCTATCCAGGCATCAGTCTTATTCAGAGCTTGCTAGGCAATGTCCATTTTCTGTGGCTGAGAGTGAGAGTCTGGAGAAAGCAAATCTATAAACGCACAAGTTACATAACTTACACTGTTACAGCTTGTGGCGCAATCCCTATATCCGTCGCCCGGCGCGGCGTCGGGTGCACTGTGGACAGAATTCCAGCTACAAATATGTATGCAGCATGCAGCAGCACTAGCACTGGACGCATATGCCAGGGCGAGCGGCGCGGCGGCTGTACCGGTATACGAGTCGCGCCAAAAACCTACCGTACCAGATATCGGTCATTGTCAATCAAGAATTTTATGGAAAGCAGCGCGTTTCACCTGTATTTATTTAAATCAATATTACTTCAATTTTATTTTGGTATAATGATGTTGAAGAATCATTATCAAAAATTTTATTTAAAATTGAATTTGTACAATATTTTTTCTTTGGTAAGCCTTTTCAATATAATATCCAATATAATCTTACATTTTACCTCATTTGTGACATGTGTTGTGATTCCAATGTAGCGTCCCATAAAGCAAGATATCCGAATTTAGGGAAATTCCCGTATTTTGATTAACAATATTAATAAATCAAATTCTCAACTGAAGAAAGGTCCAGCTAAATTTTGTCAGAAAGAGCAGTTCATGCGCCAGCCTCCAGCTCCAGCAGTAACAAATCAAATCCAGCTAATTTGGAGGATTTTGTCTGCAGACCACGTCAACAATTCACAACTGGATCGCTGAGCTGAGCCGAGGCCGAGCCAAATAATGCCATGGAAAATTAGTGTGACGTGTCCATAACTTTTGCACAGCCGGCAGCCACAGCTCAGGGCGCCCAGGCCAGGCCAGCTTGCGCTGCTGCAGAAGCTCAATTACTTGGGATTCAGTGTCAGTGCTATTTTTTTAATGTCATGTGTCGTCGACAAAGCTCTAGCTCTCCCATATCCTCATGGATGCCATCTCACTGTTGAGAAGGTTTCTTGTCTTGTTAATGTTGGAACTTAATTAAAATTCTAACTAAAAACTAAACTTAAGTAAAGTCAAGACTACAGTAAAGTCAAAATGGGGGATATTGATACACAATTACAAACGAGTGTATTGGAGCTTGTGAAAAGTGATGTTCTTGCAGCAGATCTGAGATGGAGCTTATTTATTGGAGCATTGGACAGCTACCGGCATGACAGTGTTCTGAGGCCGTATCCACCGGGCCCTCATCTACTTACACCAGACGGGGAAAAGGATTTTAGCGCATTGGTAATAAGCCTCAAAATACTTCGGTAAAAAAGATTGATTCAGCAAAGTACCAAGATTGGCACATGCGTAATCTACACGTGGTCCAGTGGAGTGGCTCAAGTATTAATTTAAGTTTGATTTGTTTTTTTAAAGAGTCCAAGGATAATGAATTAGATATTAGTGTTTTACAAATTTATGATGTTAATTTTTAAAATAAGAATGGATATTGCAAGGCTCCACAGTCCCCACTAATTCTTGGTGGCCCGATCAGTCCACAAAAATCATCAATTTTATATTTCTGGTGGCCCACAAAGCAAATATGGTGGCCCTTAAACAGTTGAAAACATTACAATTTATCAAAACTTTGGTAGCCCAACCATGCCACAAAGTGTTGGCTTTTACAGAATTTTGGTGGCCCAACTTTTTTTTTTGGTGGGGGGGTGCTCCAGACCACTGGGCCACTGCTAAGGTCAAGTCTTGGATAATGCCCTGATTTGTAATTTACTCTTGGCTTAATTGAGTTGTGTACATATGATTGATGCAGAATCTTGTCAATGAATGATGTTCAATATTGGTCTGTTTATTTGCCTACTTCTTAAAATGCCATGTCAACTACATCGGCGGATCCAGGGGGGGTGCGCAGGGTGCGCGCGCCCCCCCTAATATTTGAGCGGCGCCGAAGGCGCCGTTCAAAATAAAGAAAATAAAAAAAAAGTAAAAGAAAGAAAAGGCGCCGCTTGAAAAATTAAAAATAAAGGAAAGAAAGGGAAAAGGCGCTGCTTAAAAAAAAATTATACACTGATATAACATTAGCAACAGTAAAGGAAAGACTATCCCCAGCAAAGCGTAATCATATCATCTTCCTTATTTTTTCTTTTAACTACCCTTTTCCCAACAACTTCGCCGGTAGCAGTGCGCTGCCTGCATATAACTGGCGCCAATCAAGAATAATCAGCGCCACCTTAATCTAAATCGGCGCCGGACAAGAATAATCAGCGCTATTTAGTTATAAATCGGCGCCAGTCAAGAAAAATCGGCACTGCCAGTCTTAACCGGCGCCGATCAAGGATAATTAGCGCCACCTAAATCTAAATCGACGCTGGACAAGAACAATCGGCGTCATCTGGTTATAAATCGGCGCCGGTAAAGAAAAATCGGCGCTGCCTGAGTTCTTAACCGGCGCCGATCAAGGATAATCAGCGCCACCTATATCTAAATCGGGGCTGGTCAAGAATAATCAGCACCACCTGGTTAAAAATCGGCGCCAGTCAAGAATAATCGGCGCCCCCTGGTTCTAGATCGGCGCCAGTCGACTATGGATTGCCGCTGCCTGAATCTTACGTAACGTCGGTAAAAATAATCAGTACTACTTGTTTAAATCGGCGCCGGTCAAGACAAATCGGCGCTGCCTTTGTCTTAACCGGCGCCACCTAAATTTAAATCGGCGCCGGTCAAGAATGACCAGCGTCCCCTGATTTCAATAAATAAGCGCCGGTAGAATAATGAAGAAGGGCCTATTGCTAACCAAATCTAGATCGGCGCCGCGGTCAAGAATGATCGTTTTGCCCTCCCCCAATAATTCCGCATGTGCAAAAACAATAAGATGGTAATGTTACACAGAAATCAGCAAACGAGATTGAGCTACACAACTCGTTCTTTATTAAAAATCGTGCTCAAATTATCAGATTGGAACATAAAAATTTTCAGCTCGCGCTTCGCGCTCGCATCATTTCTGTAGCAAAACCCCATACTTTTCATGATTAAATAGGTGAATAGAATGTCCCGTTTTTAGTTCTGAACATCAAAAGAACTCCCGCTTCGATTTGCAATAATCTTTTGTTGGATATAATCTTGTTCTTTATTAAAACGTACATTAAACTGTAATGTTTTCAGATCGAAATATCAAAATTTTAAGCTCGCGCTTCGCGCTCGCATTTTTTTTAGATACCCATCTTAATCATTGGTACCAAGAATGCTTAGAATATCAAGCTTTCTGGTCAGAATATAAGTAAATTTCAGCTTGCCCTCGGCACTCGCATTATCTGTGTAGTGAGAAATGTATCCTCCTCATGAGTTACTACAAACAGTCCTAAACAGGCACCTTTTTCCTGTTTTCAGGTCAGTATACTTTAAAAATTTCAGCTCGCGCTTCGCGCTCGCATTAATTTGTCGGTGAAATATGTGTCTCTATCTCATGAGTCATGTATATCTATATGATATGTGTCATATATATATATATATGCATGTGTGTGTGTGCGTGTGCGTGTTTTGACAGGGTCAGGCATTACCCCTTTTTCTTTTTCAAAATTTTCTTTTATGGCGCCGGTGAAGTGCAAAAATATGTGCGCCGCTCGGCAGTGCGCCCCCCCTTTCGCCAAAAGCTGGATCCGCCTATGAACTATATAGCCTATACGTATACTATAGGCCAAAAAATTAAGATCTGATTGGACCTTGGGGTGTGAAATAAGATAAAGGTTTCATAACCTTATTGCAATTTGCATAGCTATCGGTTAGGGCCCGGGGGTAACAATCATTACCAGTTTCTTATGTGTTGCGCTAGTTTGTTAATTTTTTCTAGCTGCCGTCCATTTCGTGTCTTGATACTAAATTGATATGGCACTGAAAATAAGATAATCTGCAGAATAGTAACTACCAAAGACAAGTGGGCTTTAGCAGACAATATCCCAGAAAGTTTCTCAATTTAATAGGCCTATTCCTTACAACCATAATTAATTTGCTCTGTGAGAAAAGGGCCATTGATCACTTTGATGTCAACCATAATAATAATAATAATAATAACAACGTGCCTCGGAATAGAATATTTCTAGATAGATGGCGCTATATAAACGCCTATTATTATTATTATTATTAACCAAATTAAATTCCCTAGTTGGTATAGATTCAAGTTCATTGTAGAGTTTTGAATAGGATTTGGATAACAGAAATTGTTAACACTATTTTTGTTACTTCTAATCTGGTGTTCTTTCGTAGAAATCTGTTGCTGGGCAGATCCCTAACATGAAGATGTTATCAGAGGGAAGAGGATTGAGTGGTATGCAGCAAGAGGAATGGGACCTTCTAAAGTGGGTCCTGGAACCAAACGTCTTTTCCGTGAAATCAGTAGATGTAGAAAAAAAGGTGAGAATATACTACATGTACCATCATTATTTTCAAAATAAATATTTGAATTAATGCACCAATTAACAAACAGGTTAGCTTTGAAAGCATAATGGGGCAAGACTTCCATATGTCCCCTCCACTAAAATTGAAAAAAAAATATGGAGAAGGTTTATCAAGAATTATCTAACATATATCTAAGAGATTTAAGAAGGAAAAGTCGGATACATACCAAAATATGGCTTTATTCTGTCAAAAATTCCAGTGTGTGTAATTCCCAATGGCATCGGTTTATTTAGTCAGAAAAATAAATACCCAATACTCTTGGAGAGTAGACTAGTCGTAATATCGGTTGATAATTGTTATGAAACCCATGGCTTTCAACAATTCCTGCTAGCTCAGTGAGTAAGGCGACAGACTGGAGATGCTTCGTTCTGCAGCGAGAGGTTCGAATCCAAGTTCCCACCGGAAGTAAGAAGAAAAAAAGAGAAAAACAGAAGGGGGTTTTGGGGAACTATTTTTTTAAATTAGTGGAGGGGACATATGGAAGTCTTTCCCATAATGGTGTCAGTGGCCAGCAACATTGCAAATCTTTTAATATACAATGTATGTAAATTCCATTCAATGTGCAATAGTGCAATTATCTAATGTCATTTTTTTTTTTGGGGGGGGGGACATTTGTAACTTTTGAGCAGTATTATGGACGGATTTGATGGATTGAATGATTGACTTTGTAATATCAAGTTGATAGTATTCAATCAACTAACCCAAATGATATCTGAAACCTATTGCGATTAGGTCGTTTATTTCAAACATCATTAATACTTTGATAAATACAACTGAAATGCGAGGGTTGGTTTAATATTGTTTTAATGATTATCATTTAAAATTTTAATTACTTTTTATCATTATCACTACTATTATTAAAACTATGAATATCATTAGTGTTGTTTTTGTTGTTGTTGTTATTATGATTATCATTATTGTTATTAGTAGTAGCAGTAGTAGTATTAGTAGTAGTAGCAATTTGTAGTGGTAGTGGGAGGAGGATAAATTGATGATCTTGGTAGAGGTCTTCAACTTAAAAAAAAAAGTTTTTTATTTGAGATAATTAAAATAAAGTGTAATAATTCAGTCTCTATAAAACATTGCTTCAGTACCGTGCTATTCAAGATTTGACCGGTGCGGCAAGCTACGAGGTGAAACCAAGCTTTATCTTTGAAGTGGAGTACCATTCTGCTGCAGGTGACAGGTTCAAGACCCTGAGTGAAGAGTACGATGTACTGTATGCCTACCATGGCAGTAGATGGGATAACTTTCATTCCATCACAAGCAATGGCCTTCATGCACATATGAGCAAGGTGAGATAGATACGCTCCTGAAAAGCCTTTGTCACTGGCGTAAATACAAGTGGCAAACCTATTGTTCAGGGGGGGAGGATGATCTATTGTTTCACCCCCCCACTTGAAAAGTATGATGTCACAGATTTACGCAAAAGGCTTTTGTCAAAGTGTCATTACAGGGGCATAGGTACTAGGGTGGTGGCATCTGTTTGACACTCCTCATTTTTCGTTTTTATTTTTTTCTCCTCCATTTTAAATGTGAAAATCATAGGGGTGACTCCCCCTATGGCAGGGTGGAGTTACTGCTGTGATTTTCACATTTTGATTAGAGGAGAAAAAAATGAAAATAAAGAATTAGGAGATGTTTTTAACAGATGGGTATTTACCCCCTCCTATTTAAATGAGTGAAAAAGTGCCCCTTCCTTAGTTCATCGCTTTGCCTTATCAAATTACTCTGGCAGCGACCTTAAACATATTAGGGCTATTCCACGGTTACTCACGTTACATTTGGAGACACCTTGACTCATACTTGGAGCTGTAACTCCATTATTATTGATAGGAACTAAACATCTCCGTATCACAACAAAGTACACAGTCTGACTATCCTTTGTATAAAAACAAAACTTGGGAAATTCTATTATGCTCCTGGCAAATCTTTGGAATGTGTCGGTTACTCACGTTACAGATTTGTCCCAACCTGTGGAATTGCCCATTACATAAATTATTACATTCCATTATAGGTATCCGGTACTTACATTAAAGTATCCCTTATAGTGTTCATTCATGCTGCTTTCTATCAAAAGTGATAGTTTCATTGTCCAGGATCTTTCATGAGAATAACGTGACTCTTCTTGTTTCAGAACACTCTGTATGGTGAGGGCACCTATTTATCCAGTGACCTGGCAGTATCCTTGCCGTACAGCCCAGCGGGAAGGGGCTGGACCCGGAGTCTAATCGGTAGCACTCTGAGCTGTGTTGCTGTATGTGCAATGCTGGATCATCCCGATGTCAAATGCCAGGTCAAAGGTTAGTGAAATGAGAATTATATCTGGTAAAGACTTCATTGAACTATAGCTGTTGAATTATAATTTCTATTAAATTTTGGCTGTTTAGCAGGTTGAAAGAGAACGAAATAAAAGTTTGCTGTTCTGTTCTCCGTAGCACAAAGCTTGGCAATGAATAGCAAATATGAAAGAATACTTCTGATTGGGTTAGGGTTAGGGTGGTCAGTATTTTGAACCAAATGCGCATGTAACATTGATCTTGATTGGTCAGTCAATTTAGTGATTGATTGATGATCTTAGTGTTTGCCGAAGTGGTGTTTCAAACTAGGTTTAAATGTTTAAAGAAAAGTGCAGTGATTGGATCCTCTTTGTCATTTGTTGATTAAATTTACCTTTTCTTTAACAGATACCCAGAGCAATCCGTCCCCTTCAAGATCTCACGCTCCAGACAGTTTAGGCGGAGCTGTGCCTGAGAGATATTACGTAGTGACAAATAGTGAAACAGTCCAAATCAAGTACTTACTCATCTTTGCTGACAAAAAGGTGTCCCAAGGGTAAGTTATGTGGTTTGTATAAGCAAATGGAGCAATGCCTTATCTTCAACAAGTTATCTCAAACAACTAAGAGTATTATAAAGTGCTAATTGAGATGACCCTAATTATTCTCTTTTTTTAGCAGTGTGATGAATCAAACGATTTCCTAAATCATGTAGACCTATTATATAGCAAAAACATTTCTACAAAGCATATTGAATTTTTGGCATTAAAGTTATTTATGCTGATTTATATTTAAGGAAAAATCACACAGATTACATCTACATTCAATATCCTTCGTTTTGATGACCAATCTTGTTTTAATGTTGTTGAGATCTATGAGGTTCTGTACACCAAACTTCTAAATTTAATTTTGAAATTTTCCAATCCTTTCATTATGTTGGTTAGAAAATAAAGCAAATTTTGCCTAATACCTGGTTTATTCAACTTTTATTGGTTAATTTTGCTAGTACAATGTTTTCTTTAATTAATCGATTTGGATTTAATTTTTTTTTTTTGTTGCTTTGCTAGTACAGAAGTCTTCACTATTGGACAAGGACCTAAAATATCTATCTACTGTATCTGCTATGGAATTAATGAATTAGAGAAAATTTCAATTTTTGGGACTCGCCTGATTGACTCGCAATTTTCCTTGAAATTTGTGAATCTGCATTAAATAGAAGGGCTTTGTGTTTTTTTCATTAATTCTTCTTTGATTTTTTCACTTAATTAGGTCATCTACAAGAGTGTCGCATCGTCAGAGATGGATACGAGAACATCTCTTCTCTCTACTCCTAGTTGGATACATTATAGTGCTCGTCTTAGTTAGTTTTGTTAACTCCAGATCGTTTCAAAGTATGTGGCGACGATATGTTAATTCTTGATGAAGGCCTATGTGTATAGCGTGGACCGATTAAAAAAAACCTACAGGCACATTGCACATAGAGATGAAGAGTGGTCATAACAAGTGAAAAAAAAAGAGCTTTTTTTCTGTGGCCCCAGTAGTGACCCTTAGACAAATTGGGTCTTTAACACCAAACTTGGGGCAGTTATTCTCATGGGCACAGGATTTTTTTACTGCAGCTAGGGCCTGTTGCAGGAAGAATTGTTCTAAGTCAGTCTCAAATTAAACTTGACTTTTGAGCAGCACATTTGGGACTAGCATACAACTTGTGTGGTTGTGTTTACACAACTCTTTTGTGACAAATCTATGAGAGTGTTTGATGGTAGGATTTAAACGGATAATTATCCGACAAATATTGCATTATCCAATTCCATAGATACAGCAGTGGTAACATGAATGAAGATAATATAGACGAGTGTGAGCTGTATTGTTGAAGTTAAAGGTAAAAGAAAGTAGTTGCAGAAAATGATTATTTCATGAGAAAGTCTCAAGGTCAATAATCACAATATTATCATAGATCAGTAAATCTGGTACATTAATGTAAATTTATCTTTGTGAAATCATGAAATCTTTGCTCAAACCTGATAATTCTGATGATCACTAACACAGAGAACCATTTGTGGGACAGTGTATCAGTATTGCTTGGAAAAATACCCAACATTTGATGGAATCTAATGCTTATTTTGCTCTTTCCTCAGCAATAACACTTTTTTTTCCAGAGCCATTTGCCACATGATTTTTTATCTATAGATAAAAACACTTGGATGGTAATTTCATTGGATTCTGTTCAAGCTCATATTTAGATTGTTACCATACAACTGGGATTTATCTTTAAGATGGTTAGAGGCTGCAAAAAATGTGTTCTTGAAACCCCTTTTTCTCGATATATTTTTTTCATGCATAGCATAATATGCACAGGAAACGGGGGAGTATGGAGTATAAAGAAAATATTTTGATTAGTTTGACTGTAATTAAAAAAACAACATTGCCCTTTACATCTAAAATACTGTTATAAATTGTGTATATTTAAATATTTCTAGCCTTGCCTTTGTTTGACCTGTACACTGAAATCCTGAATATGTGCCTTTTGTTTTCCCCCACATCATTGCTTTATTTTGAATTCTAATTTGAAGAAAAAGAAAAATCAATGCTTTTTAATAAATTATTTCCTGAAGTCGTTTTCTTTTCCTTTTTGATCCTATCAATTACATGTTAGTGTTTTAGGAATTTTTATTTTTTAGCTTAGTCACATTAAAAAAACCCATTAGTAATTGATAAAATTAGAAATATTCAGTATATACTGAGTGTACAGTATATGATTTTCAAGTTATATGTAACAGTAATTTTATTTTCTCATTTTCAGATGTTTTTTGTGAAATCTATAATTAGTCTTATGATTTTTTTCTTCTTTTCTTTTTCAGTTTTGATTTTTTCATATAATTAGAATTAGGTATGATAATTGTTTTAAACAAAAGCTATTCCAACCAATGTAGATCTTTATATTTAATGTTATTGTTTTTACCTGTTATGATGTTGAGCAGGATTGCAAAATGGCAAGAAATTTTAAAGCACAATATATTATGCTATTTTGATATATGATGGCCTTTTTGATTTCTAAGTCACTATTATATTGTAGAATTAAAAAAAAATGAAAATAGGTAGAAAACATGTGTGCATTTATGAAAAATAAAGCTTTTATATTTCTATGATTGGAAAATACAATATTGTATCTGAATTTAATGCATGCCAGTATAGGGGCAGACTCAGAATATTGTATATTGGGTAACGTATAAAGGGGATTTATTTTTCTTTCTTTTCTTGCATTGCACTTGTTTCAACTCGAAAAATTGATTGCCCAAAACAAATCCGAACCCACATCCCTCAAAGATAGAACATTAGAGGGATGTAATTGACCCAATAAATATCTAAAGAAGAAATGGTAATTTTAGAAAAGATGGAGGCACGTGCCCCCAGATCAGCATCAGTACTGTAATTGTCGACAAATTATTTGCCTGTCAATCTTGCTTTAATATTTCAAGTCTTTTGGGCAGAAGGAAATACATGCAGTTTTTACTGTACGTGTTCAAAATAAAGTGTTGGTGTACACAATAGGAAAAAAGAGAGATGTTCAACTAGTGGACACTATAGACGATTGTATTATCTTGTTAATTAACAATATTTATCAACATTTGGTGATTGTACATGTAGACCAAATTTATGAAGGTGTATTTAAAAAAAGTATATGAAATTTTATGTATTTGAATATTATTTGTCTTCCACTATTTGAAAGAAATACCTGTACTAACAATAAAATGTTTGAAGTTTAGTAGTTGTCTTTCATTTGAAGTTTGCGCATCATTTATATGTGTCGCAAGATGTGAGGATGGATCACTTAACTCACTCTTCCCTCTTTCTTTCGCTCTTCTGTCCACCTCTCTCTTTTCTCGTTTACCCCCCCCCCCTCTCAGTTTCTCCTTCATTCAACTATCTCCCTCTCCCTTTATTCACCCCTTTCTTCTCCACTCCGTCTTCTCTTCTTTCCCCTCCTTTACCCATCTCTGCCCCTCCATATTCATCCCTCCCCCACTCACTCTGCCTCCTCCATCTCTTTCCCTCTACACCTTCCCAATCTCTGCCCCCTCCATCTCTTTTACCTCCCCTCCCCCTCGCCTCCTCTCCGATCTCATTTCCCCCTTCCCTCGTTTAACCCCTCTCTGTACACGTGCCAATCTTTCCTCCCCCTCCTGTCTGACCCCCTTTCAATACCTCACTCTCTTCTTCCATATCTTGGAAAACCTCACACTTCCCCTACATTCTCCCAATTTCGTGTTATAAATCACATTAATTTTTTCTGCATTGCTTCAAAGCATTTCATAATCATTTGTACACCACCATGAGCTAATTGAGCTTAGTAATCATTTCAAAAAATATAAGAAAATGGAGTTTTGACAAAATCTAGAAGATAATGGCAGGTTCCTCATATTTTATGAATAAATTTATTCAAATTATTGCAAAATCATATATAAAAGATGCAACAACAAACTTTCACTCCATATAAACATCAATAAATATATTTACAAATTTTTCACATTGCAGCACAAGCGGAATAATAATGGAAATATTGTAATATTCTGCTTTTACGTGTAAAGACATACAAGTACATGTATGAAGTGCTTAATAATTTGGAGTAACATCGATATAAAGCAGACAACGGATATATTATGAAGACTGATTACCGAATTCTTCCCAAACCCACTGTTACATGCATTGTTTAAGGATTCTTGTTTAAAACCATCACTATGCAGCAACAGAAAAATTTTAAAGTGGTGATCACACATCACTGGTTTAGATAGTGGTTTGCCCCTGAAGTTTGGATGCAGTCAGATCCCTTTTATTACAGAGTTCAGCCAATTTGTTATCAATGAGTTACAACATAGGGCATATTACTTTGTCACGCAAGCACAAATCAAAAGAAATAGCAAAACTTTGTACCCATACAAATTTGCCAACCTCTCTTTTATAAGCTCCGGGGTTTGAATCCCACTATGGCACTTCTTTGATAAAGGCAATGTCCTACATTTGCCACTCTCCACCCAGGTGTAGTAAATGGCTACTGATAGGAAGGAAATTCTTGATTGCAGGAGCGCCTGATCAGGGTAGCCATGCTAAATTCCGGCTAACACTGACTATGCACTGCTTAGAGACATTGGAGTAAAGGAAAAATCCAAGCTGAAAATTATTCACAGAGCAAAATGTTAAAAATATCATCTAAATGCGATAAATGACAGTTATTGAATTTTAAAGCCTCGCAAAATTTTGCAAAAACAGTGACAGGCACATCATCATGGATTTTCATTAGGTGGACTGATGACGTCACATCCCCACTTTTCCTTCTCTTATGTTATTACATGAAATCAAAATTATGTCATATTTTCATGTGTATAATATGTCTCCCTTATAAGTTGCAACAATGATTATCTGTATTAAATCAGTTGTCAATCCAATTTTTTTAGATCGTGGAGGACAAAATTTGAATTACTACTACAGATTTATCTCATAAAATACAATAGAACAAGTGGGGATATGACATGATACATCATCAGTTAGCTCATTGAATACTGATGAAGACATGCATAAAACTGTTCTACCGAAATAATGCAAATTTTCAAAATGTCATAACTTCTTCCTTGTCAGATTTTGATGAAATTTTCAGTGTTCTATTGGTCTGATTTTTTCTCTATCTGTTCAAATTGTATTATTTTTTGCCTGGAGTATCCCTTTAAAGGACAAGTCCACCCCAATGAAAACTTGATTTGAATGAAAAGAGAAAAATTCAACAAGCACAACACTGGAAATTTCATCAAAATCGGATAATAAGAAAGTTATGGCATTTTAAAGTTTCGCTTCATTTCACAAAACAGTTATATACACATTTCGGTCGGTATGCAAATGAGAAACTGATGACATCACTCACTCACTATTTCTTTTGTATTTTATTATTAGAAATATTTTCATTTTCTTGTCATGTGAAATGAAGTGTCATTCCTCCCTGAACATTTGGAATTCCATTATTTAACATTCTGTGCTTAAGGCAAGGAGGTCCTAATCGTCAAATTCATAAAAATTGAAATATTGTATAATTCAAACAATAAAAAAACAAAAGAAATAGTGAGTGAGTGATATCATCGACTCTCTCATTTGGATGTAACTGGCTCATTCATACAACTATTTTGTTAAAATAAGCGAAACTTTGAAATGTCATAACTTTTTTATTTTACATCCGATTGGATGAAATATTCAGCATTGTGCTTGTCTGATTATTCTCTATTGATTCAAATCAACATTTTTCAGAGGTGAACTTGACCTTTAAGTACTATTCAAATGTTGCATATTATAACTATTACTTAATTGGTTAATGGGTTCTTTTCTCCCTTCCAAAGCTCTCGTAATTCCACCTTGAGGTGTAGGTCTCTGAGGGCGGCTTTAGCATCGTCTGGGCAGTGCTTCTCTGCGTCCCTTAGAAGACCTTCTATTCCAAGCTGTATAAACGGATCCTGGTGCTCTGGTGTCCTGGCGACTAGGTTCCGCACTGCCCTGCAGGCTTGTTTCTGTCGGTCAAAATTAAAAAAAATGTGTTGTAAAATCATGAACTAATATATCAATACATTGTATTATACAGCGGTGCTTGAAGTTAGTGAACCCCTCTAGAAAATGAATATATTTAAAGTGTTCAAGTGCTGTCATGTTTTAGATATTTAATTGTGAAGTCAGGTGATAAAATATTACATTCAATTAAGTTTGTATCTCTGGGCTCGCCAATCTTCGTAGAATTGTAGTCTGTATTCACAAATAAGTACATATTGTGGTGAGGTTCAGTAACTTTTGAGCACAACTGTACTAATACAGGTAAACTTGCATCAGTCGAACATTGCTCGAGTCGGGAGCTTTCATTTCATAATTTAATTAGTTTCTGATACATACTTTTTGTTATTTCACATTTTAGACACTAAAACACGCCCACCCCGAAGCCGCATGTTTTGACCTTAAAAAGTTAATATCTTGCTTTAAAATATGGGTGTTTTTAGAGCAAATCTGACTCTTTCATTACTCATCATTGGAAAATCAATATCAGGATGTAGAATGTACCTTCTTTCCCTGGGATGGCTAGAAAATTTTAACAATATTATACTTTGGTAATTGGTATAATAGATGGACTATCCCCTTGATGGTGGCCTATTGTTCCAACTTTACATACTATCAGACAATTACCCACTTAGCACAGGTAGGTAATAGTGATCTGATTAATACCAGGATATCAAAGAGACACTTCCTCTAGCTGGGATGGCTGCATAATGTGTCGCTATAGTAGACAGATTATCCCCTTAAATGTGGTCTATTGTTCCGATTTCACACCCAGAAGAGGTAAATAGTATTCTGATTAATAACAGTTGTCTTCTCTTGTTGAGCCAAAACCCACTTCTTGCACTACAGTGTACTGGTAAACATTATACAGTGTAAAGCATATGGCTTTCACTCCAGCCTCTAAACAAATATATTGTCACGATGCACACTGAATATTCATTCTTTTTTGCACAATCACGAAAATTTACCCGTTTCCGTCGGGCTGCATCAGCTACATGGATAGATGCACACTGTGAAACAATTATTGCATTAGGCAATTTTCATTTCACACATTATCAACAGTGGAAAGGGAATACCCTACATTGCAATCAGTTCTGTTCTTTAACTATTTTCATGTGTGAGCGTGTTCAGATGAAGTTCTTGGAAGCACAGAAATCTGTTTGAATTGGGTAAATTTCAACTAAAAAAGAGCAATATTACATGATTTGCACAATCTGGTCTGAAAATTGCTTCCGCTAGGCAATGATCAGAAATAGTAGATGTCAAGTGTATTCAATAAATACTCAAGTTACAGGGCATAATTATTACAAACAAATCAAACATTTACAAAATATTAAAATATAAATGGAATTCCAAAATACTGAAGATAAATATGAGACACAATAACAGTCATAAAGATAAAATAATCAATTAAATGAAGATCATAAGAGAAAGACAAGAGAAAACAAAAACTAGATTCAAGGTTGTTGTACAATATTACCTGTACTGCTGCTTCATCCTTATGTATTGTCAGGATTTGAACCAGAAGTTTAGCCCCCTCAGCTTCCATTACCGCCAGGCAGTTGGCTGGTTTACGAAGAACTATGGCTGCTACAGCTGCACATCCTGCTTGACATACCTATTGCAACACAAGCAAAAAAATAAATAATAAGATATAGGTCAATACATCCAATGAAAGTGAAGTTCATGAAAATGAAATGAAACAAAAGAGGAAACCCATATTTTATTGTTCAAAATAGATAAAAAAAAAACATTCTGAAAATTAATCTTGCCCAAATGATTATGGAAACGGCAAGCCACTGAACAGCGCCAGACCAACGAGGCTCCATCCCTTAAATGTTGAGCGCGAAACAACGTAGCAGCAACTTCCACTTTTTTACGTCTTTTGGTTTAATCTGTCTGTACATTTGGTGCACAATACATTCACAGCTGTCTGGGAATAACAACTGAAATATTTTTCTTCATCATTCAAAATAAATGAGAGAATACAGAAACAATAAATATACAAACAATGTAAATATATTTTTGACCTTTTTGTCCTCCCATAGTATTAGTCGATACGACTTCAGAATACTTGCCAGCATATTATTGAGCTTTGTCGCAACAGAACTGGATGAGGCCGAACTAGTATCATGAAATGAGAACCAGGCTTACTCCTCACTTACCTGAGGTGCACGTATATATCTTGACATGGCACCCAAGATCGTTGGGATACCTCCAGCATTCACTATAGCAATCTTGACCTCATCATTTCCAGCTATTGCTTTGAGAAGATCAAGGAGTTGTCTTACTACTACCTACAGAACAAATAGAGAATTCATGGAAACGCTAGACATGAAAAATATTGTACCAACGCATACAATAACAGGTAAGCAACTTGCCGTTTTGTAGCCTTTTTGAAAAAAATCTGCAAATTTTGTCAACATAAATTTCTTGATATAGAATCATTGTTTAACAGGAGAGAAAATTTTGTAGATTTTGCAAGCTTAGCTCACTGCAAATTAATCACAAAAACCACACTGCCTACATGTATTTATCAACTTCATGAAGGCATTAGCTTTGATGTGGATGAAATAACCCTAAATAAGCACCACAGCACAAGTCTAAGCCACTTTTCACAGCAGTTTTTATGCAGGAATGAAGTTTGAAGGGTTTTTTTTCTATCAGTTTATATAGAGCAAAGGAGGTGGATAAAGATGTTTTGAAATTCGAAAAATTTTCCATGATAAGCATAAAATTTCAATATTTTCAGGGAAAGACAAACTTTCTACAGGGCCTGTTTTCATATTACAGCAAATACGAAAAATCTAAAAAGGGAACAAAATATATCCCAGGCCAATTAGAGATGCACTGAGGCCAATCAATAGGATAACCTTGGATTGATTTAAGCCTGGCTAAGGTACCCAATCTTACCCACCTGACTAGCTAGATCATCACCCAACACCTTCAAGACCGACTTCAGACCTCCCAGATTGACGATCTCTTGACAGAACTCGTTCCTGACTGACAGACGGCCTAAGGTTGCACTGAGGTCACCTACAGCGGCCTGATCGTGCATACAACCTGCAAGAAGCAATGTCTGGTATTAGGAAACCTGCCTGCCCATGCTCTTGAGATTCATAAAGAAGGATAGATAATATCATGCTTTCATTGTATTTCAAGGTCTTGATGATGGAATTCACAAGTTTTAACTTATGACAAATCAGTCAACTTTATTGGCAATGAGATCAAGATTTTACTAGTAATAGTGTGGAGCTTTTTTTTATGACTTTTTTATGGCAATATCAAAAGCATACATACACTGAGCTGCCAACCTGAAAAAGAACATTTCAGTATTTGAAAGTTGAAAATCAGTATTTCAGTGAGGAAATCAGTAGTTTAAAAAAATACCATAGGACAACACACAAAGCTGAAACTTTAGAAATCAGTATTTTTCTCACTTTTCAGTACTAAATACTGAAATTCAGTACTACTTGGCAGCTCTGCATACATCATGAAAAGTGTCAGAAAGAACTTTGCAACTCCAGTACTTTGTCTGATAATAACATCAGGACACCCTATAGACATATAAGTTTGCAGAATCATGTAAACCCGTATTCCATTTTTTATTATCATGTTCATTTTTTATCTAATCAGTGGACATTGTGTACTCACTCTGCATGACTTCAAGAAGAATCTTCAATGCCCCGCTTTCAACGATAAGCTTAGCATGGTCGTGGGCTTTCCCGAAAGGTACCCTGACATCATCATCGACGACAAGAGCCCGGAAGGTGGCATCGACTTCTCGTACTACCTTCACATCACCCTTCGCATTTCCTAAGACACTGATGAGTGTTTTGATAAGATCCTTCTTCACATATGCTTGCCTGTTCGTCTCATGTTTGATGCAACTAAATCTAATGGCTTTGATAAGGAGGGCAACGCTTGAAGGATGACTATCCCCTTCAGAACTTGCTACAGTCCTCACTGATTCAAGCAGGAAGTCCATGCCAGCTCCTGTCATCAGATCAGGTTGTCCATTGAGCAGAGAGCACAGGCCCTCTAGAGCTCTGCATTGGAACTGTTCATCTGCCTTTGCTAGTCGGCTTTGGGTCAGAAGAAGTAAGGTTGGGAATGCCTCGTTGCCGGCAGCTTGCATGCGATGCGCTAGATCCTTGTCGCACTCTGTCTTGAAAGCTTGAAGATGTGATATGATATCCTCCTGTAGCTCTGCTCCATCACCCCCAGAAGCTATGGTTTTGATCCCTTCTGTCAAGCCATGCAGAGCAACCACTACAGGATGCTTGGTTGGTTCACCAGATTCACCTCCTGTATTAGATGATCAGTGGACGTTACAAGGGTAAAGGCACATTTAGAATTAGATTGATATTCAGTTACGATGTAAATTTCTTTAAATGTACATTTTGTCAAAGTATACCCCTTCATTCCTCTTGACAGAAAATATCTCCATAATAATAAAATGCTTATTCAAAGACATGTGCAGAAATTGTACACGATATAATGCCCACATCTTTTACATATTACAATGGTGTCTCCATTTGCAAAATGTCACTTGCATTCTTCTCTACCAACCTTACTTCTCCTGCAACTTCCAAATTCATTAAAAACACTTTGATTTTGGGCATCATCAGCTTAAATTCGTTAATTATCGAAAATTATCAATTACTCCAAAATGACAATCAAATAAATCATTGTCGCTTTCCACATTTATGAATGAAAAATACGATTTAGAATTAAATAAAAACTCTTAAAAACAGGCAGATTTTGCTGCCCATGGATGACCTACATACCAACGTGAGCTTCTTTGATGATGTTAGCAAGGTTAATACCCTGAGACTCAAACTGTTGAACAGCATCAGCTACCGCCTCTTCTGCACCAAGCTCAAAGTCTTCCATGTTCTCCTTCACAACGGCATCAAAGGTTTCCTGGGTTATCCGTTTGGAAGCCATGACTCAAAACAACAACAAAACTGTGTCCAGATACACTGTAGTAGCAATCAAAGTGACAAATGATAAAAAGAAGTGATATGATAAGAAAAGATAAACAAATTGTTTCTTTAAGTAGAATGTCCATGGCAGTCCTGTCTGCATCACATAGCTTTCTTTTTTTTTTATACTTTAATACGACTGAATGTTTTGTGTAACTATCATTAAACTTCTGATCTTCTTTCAAACCTGCACAAAATTTTATGCAGAAGACAAAAATAGGAAATGCTTATTTCTTCTAATGAAAAGTTCATGGTTCGTCCATTCATTTTCAATGAGAACTTAAAATCATGAAAGAGAATACCTTATATATGGCTATGCTAACTTGCCCTAGTTCAAGCCTTGCGTGCAAGTGAAAACTGAAAACTTATTGCCAAATAAAGACCATTTTTTTTTCATGTTTGTAGGGGGTTCATTTTTTGACTATTTTACTTTTTACACAAATAAATGGAATGCTTCTGGCTGTCTTGCCTGCATTAAGCAATTTAATATAGCAGGAGTTCTGAATTAGAATTATTTACAAAAACACCATTCATGTGATAAGTTCATTGACCCTAAATGACCTTTGACCTTGATCATGTGACGTTGGACTCATGCAAAACAATCACTGATACTTGATTACTGTTTCATGAATTACGTCTATACACTTTCAAAGTTCAAATGATGGCAATACAACTACCCCTAACATGGCCAAAGTTCATTGACTCTAAATGATTTTTGACCTTGGTCATGCACCTGAGACTTGAACAGGAGGTTCAGTGATACTTGATTACTCTTATCTTAAGTCTAAGTTTCATGAACTCCTGAACGAGATCCATATGCTTTCAAAGTTATAATGATAATTCTACAAATACTCCTAACATGACCAGTGTATTGACCGTAAATATGACCTTTGTTGACCTTGAAACCACAAAGGATGTTTTGTAATACTTAATTGCTTTTATGTCCAAGTTGCATATACTAGATAAATACATTTTCAAAGTTATGATAATTTTATACAACTATATTTTTTTTGTGTAGAGGTCTAATTGGTCTAATATGGTAGATCTTTATTTTATGCAGCTTTATCATTAGATAAATATCATGAAAAAATTTGTATGGTAACGCTCAGCATAAAAATAAAATAAAACACGATACAAAACTGAGACGTTGCTAAACATGCTAAATCCTTTCCTTATATTTAATTTATTTTCTTTATCATGATTATCTTAGCTGAGATTGATGTCAATCAATGAAAATTGTTGAATTGGTGTTAAGGTGATGAATGAAAGAAAAAAAATCTGCCAGTAAAAAAATAACTAATTGAATCAAAATTATCAGGCCTATAGCTTATGAATCCATCACAATCATTACAAATAAAGTTAAAATGTACCTATGACAGACAGGGTTGTGGAAAGTCCATACGAAAAGGGCATCGTAGGGTAGGCCATGTGTCATGTTAAAGCAATGATGTCTCGACTCCTCAACTTTGAAATGTTCATTATATATATATCTTTTTTATATTATTGAAGCTTATGTTATATAAACTTCCAAAAAGATATCAACTCTAAACATATGTGATCATTGTCATTTTAGCATAGTGATGTAAATAGTATTTTCCCCCGTTCAATTGATTTCATTTATTTTTCTGTTATTGCAATGCTACATATACTTTACCCACTTGACATGTTTGCAGCAAGTTTTATATTTTGATGGCCATGCAAATCTATGTTTATATTCTAAACAATCACATTTGTATTTCTTGCGTTATATCTGATGAATAAAATAAATAAATTTGATTTTTCACACGCAGCCTCTCACATTTTCTTTTTAGTCTCATACAATCAGACACGTTGCATTTTGTTTACTCCATTCAAACCCCATTTTTACATCAACAAATAACATTTAAATCATAACTTGCAAAATTATCACTTAAGATTGGTATTTTATAAAAAATCAGAAAATTGAAAGTGATAAAACGCTGAAATTACTTAGTTACTTCAATTTTAATTTTCCGACAAGGGTCTCTTTCGTTGGAATATCAATGAAAGGTGTCCTTAAAAGGGCACAGTGTTGTAAATAGGGGAAATAATGAAAATTTAGATTTTATCGAGGTATGTTTGTGAATCTTCAATTTTTGTTCTCCTTGCATCTCATAAAGTAAGCTCCATACGGTACATCATTTCT
Organism: Lytechinus variegatus; assembly: GCF_018143015.1. Lineage (NCBI taxonomy): Eukaryota > Metazoa > Echinodermata > Echinoidea > Temnopleuroida > Toxopneustidae > Lytechinus > Lytechinus variegatus. Next base: position 3,521,695 of record NC_054744.1, on the reverse strand, counting down.
ACTATCGGTAATATGCAACAAATTATTTGATCTCCATTAATTGAAATAAATGATTTTATGAAAAGTCGTCATTTTGAAATAAAAAGTTCAGGTGACGATGAAGACTAAATATTTTTCCGATAATATCATTAATATCTATATCAAACGATGTCCCAGACTTGGAAGACAAGATTGCCTTCGTGAAACGGAAAGCGCTGATTTGTCGCCAATCTATCTATCTCGAAAGAATGGTCCTACTCCTAGCAGGGTGACCAGACGTCCCGTATTTCACAGGATTGTCCCATATTTTGCTTCTTTGTCCCGGCATCCCGACAAACCCTTCCCGGGACGCCTATTTGTCCCGTATTTCAGAATTATTGAACAAAATTATTCATCAAAATAACCAACAGACAGATGACGAAGCAGAGACAACAATAAAATCAATAAATAAACTTATGCAAGTTCTATCGGAGCAGATTCTCTCCACCGGCACCAAACATGCCAAAATAATTAAAAAATCGGCAGGAAATATGTATAATGATATTATGGGTTCTCAGATTACTGATTTGGAGATGTGATCGGAGGAACAAGTTCTTGAGTTTTCATAAACTAGATCTAGTTGTTTCAGCTTTCGTTTTGAGTGTTGTTGTGGTATGATGCCGCGATGTTTCATCTAATTTTTAAGTAAAAAAAAATCACTTTGAAATTTTATTCATTACTATAACTTTTTTTTAGTTTTAAAAATATATTTGAAAAAACACCAAATATCATTAGGATTTTTTGTTAGATGGTTGGATTTTTTTGTTTGTTTGAAGTCTGAACTGTTTTCCTCTTTCTTTCTTTTCTATCCTTCTTTCTTCACCCTGTACACTTCCTGCTTGCCTATTTTTGTTCCATCTATCTTTATTTCCCATTTGTCTTTCCTGATCCTTTCTCTCTCTCTCTCTGTTCATTTTTTCTTTCTTTCCTCCTTTTTCTTATCTGTCTTTATCAAATTTCCTTTTTTTATTTCCTTCTTTCTTTCTTTAACTTTTTTCTCCCCCTCCCTTCCTCTACTTTTTCTTTTAATTCTTTCTCTTCTTCCATTGTTTTTATTCCCTCCTCACTTGATTCTTTCTCCCTCTTTCCTCCTTTCTTTAACTCTTTATTTCATTTTTTCTCTTTATTCTTTCCCTTTTTCTTTCTTTTCCTAGCCCCTTAATACCTTCCTTCCTTCCCTCCTCACTGTTTTCCTTATTTATTTGTTTCTTTCTGTCTGTCAAAGAATGAAGGAAGCATTTTTCTTTTTTGGCTTCATTTTTTCTTTCCTCCTCCTTTTTCTTACTTTTTTTTCTTTCCTTTATTTTGTCTTTCACACATGTATTCTTCTTCCATTCCTTTCTTTTTCTTTCTGTATTCAATTCAAAGAATGACAGAAACCTTTTTTGCTCTTTTATTCATTCTTTCATCCTTTATTCTAACTTTCTTTTATTCTTAAAAAAAAAATTTTCCTTCATTTTCCCCTAATTTTTTCATTCTTTCTTCTCAATTCATCCCTTTTCTTTCTCTCCTTCATTCTTTCGTTCACCCTCCATTCCAATTCTTTATAATGTTTCACAGGTGTACTGTGTAGCCTTCTTGTTTATTAGGTGGTCTGTCTATGACAGATCACCTCTTAATTTCGTCAGAATTTTCCTATCCAGGTGTTTTACGGATTTTTCTTGTCGCCAAGTTATCTCAAAATGGACTTGCTCAATTTCGTTGAATTTCATGTCATCTATAGGATCTGTCATGGACACGTGCAGTGAAGCTTTTCAAGGTCATCACGTCATGATGACGTCATCTAGGCGCCATTTTGTAAAATCACATTATCAATCATATCTCCATTATCAATTATCAAAAATCAATCAAATTTACATCACATCAACTTCAGGTCAAGGGTCATCAGGTCATGTCATCAGAGGTCACCTGGAGGTCACGACGCGCGCGTACGCGCGCGTCAAAATTTAAAAATGCTCAAAATCCCTTTTTGACCAAACGAGAGTACGTTTTAGGTCATTCTAAGCATTTCAAAAATTTGCGCGCGCGCACGCATGCGTGCGCGTTTCCGCGCGTAACACCTTAACGCAACGCAGAAACACCGTTTTTTTACATCATTGCATTGATAATAAAATTCTGAACAATTCGATACCTTGATCAACCTTCTACGACCATTAATGACGAAATTAACACCCGTTAAAGTCTGCAGCACGTGTGCGCGCGAGCTCTCATTATAGGCCATATATGGGCAAAAACATGCCTATTGAAAATTCACTGTAGCTCTTTAAATAGTCCGTTGACCCCCATTTTTTTTTCATATATCGATAGAGTATGAGTTGTAGATTTGATTTCATGTCATCAATGTCCCTAAATTATATCGTGACGTCATCAAAATGGCGCCTAAACTAAAAATTTCATTTTTTCAAAAATGACGTCATCAAATTTATGCAAATTTGGTTGTAACTTCTCGAATATAGATCGTTTTTCGCCCAGATTTCGATATTTTGTAGTTTAGAATGTAATCTTTCTCCTTAGTTAACATAAATATTCGTTTTGAGAAACGCATCATTGCGTAAAACAGCGATGAAAAGAGGCATGTCATTTTTCCTCATTTTGCGTGTAATCTCTATGGGACATGACTTTTTCTCAAAACCAGATTCGACATTCCTCTATTTCGTGAGCCATATCTCCATTTTTCTTGTCAGTTTTCCTTAAACTTTTAGTATGTTGTAGCTGAGATTCTAAGCTTTCGGAAGTGTGCCCTTTATTTTTTGATCAGATGCCGGGATCATGCCCGTATTTCACTTGCAAAATTGGACTTGTAATTCTCAAAATTGCTTACGTGTATTCTCTATGGGGAATATCGTGGCTTTGACTGCTTTCTAAAGGGCGCGGGTTCGAGTCCTGGGGTGAACAAGATGATTTTTTTTTTCAGTTTTTTTTTTCTTTTTGCCACTTCTTACATGATCCTTTATGATATTTAAAAGGTATAAATGTTTAAATTTAGCAAGATAAAACAGATTATAATTGATTTTTTTCATATCACATGTGTTTTGCGTGTAATCTGTATGGGACATGACTTTTTCTCAAAACTAGATTCGACATTCCTCTATTTCGTGAGCCATATCTCCATTGTTTCTTGTCAGTTTTCCCTGAGCTTTTAGTATGTTGTAGCCGAGATTCTAAGCTTTCGAAAATGTGCTCTTCATTTTTGATCAGATGCCGGGATCATGCTCGTATTTCGCTTGCAAAATTGGAATTCTCAAAATTGCTTACGTGTATTCTCTATGGGGAATATCGTGGCTCAATGGATAACGCATTTGAATCGCTTTCACAGGGGCGCAGGTTCGAGTCCTGTGGTAAACAAGATTTTTTTTTCATTTTTTTTCTTTTTACCACCTCGTCCATGATCCTTCGTGATAATTTAATGGTATTAAATTTAAAATTTCGCAAGATAAAACAGATTATAATTACTTTGTTTCATATCACATGTATTGTCATACATGAAAGAGACCCTTTTAACAGTGCTTTATCATCTCCCGTCTTTCACAAGTATTCCATCCATAATGAATATTCCGTCGTCATCATGAAGATCATATTGATCTGCATGAATATATGTCTGTCTATCTACCTACTCTGTATATGTATCTGTCTATCTCTCTGTCTAATATAACATATTTATCTGTTTAGATATGTATATCTATCTATCGTTCTATATATCCATCAATCTATCTGCCTGTCTCTATCTATCTTTCCATATGTATGTCTGTCTGGCTATCTATCTATATCAATCTATTTGTCTCTATCTATCTATCTATTTATCTATCTATATGTCTGTCTGTCTATCTATGTTTTATTAATATAACCACCTATCATTTATCTCTCAATCGATCACTTGATCCATCCATCGCTCCATCCACCACTCCATCCATCTATATATATAATCATCTATCTTGTATGTATCTGATTGAAGCTGTATGTTTGACGATTGTCATCATCACATCAATAATCACATTTAGCAATGGTCAAAACTTATTCTTAGGATGTCTACGATCAAGATTATCAATGATATCTAAATGATTTATTTCATACATCAGCCTAGACCAAAAGCTTCGGTCTCTGTTTTGTTGGTTGTTCAGCTGAACTTCGTTGGCTTCACTCACCAAATACAGAGACCGAAGTTCTAGCGCGATCTGGACAGGGGACTCAATGGCCCTATGTTTATGTACTTAAGATCGGATAAAACGGGGAAGTGAATATGCGCGACAGCCGAGGTAAGTCACTGTTTTTGGTCCTTTTAACTTCATTTTTCTCCTTTTTTTGGCAATTGATGCCAAGAGGGAATATTAATTTGCACTCTGGTCACTATAATTTTCGAAATTTTTATTCATTAAAGACAAAAATTGAAAAGCCCCGACGGGGGGATTTTGCATTGCAAGTCCCCTAAAGGTGGCTGCATGATAGTGAGCCGTCTGTGTACGAGGAGTAATAAAAAAAAAATGTTAAAAAACTCCTCGAAACAGACTGCTGCCAGCTGTCTAACATCAGCCGACACTGAATGACAAATCATGACAGACCACCTAATTCGTCCGCATGACGAATTAAATTCTAGTGATCTTTCTTGTCGATTGTCCCGTATTTCATTTTGTGAAATCTGGTCACCCTGACTCCTAGACCCGTTCCTACGTATTGCTCATCTCATCGTGCAACAGGCCCCAGCCCACTTTGCATGCGGGAACTCCCTGGGTTAAAAAGATGGGCAACACGAAAGACGGTCGCGACCATGGAATGGAAAGACCCTTTCGTGCACTGCACTCGGAGCTCGGTCGCCGTGGAGCTGGAGTGAGTGGGTACGTTACCGGGAAGGCCCAGTCAGCGGTTCGGCGGGTAGCAACGGCAGGCAAAGCACAGGCCAGGCGGGCGCCCTGTCCCAGCGCGCTAAGCTAAGCGAGCTACGCTTCGCGAGCTCGGACATCTCAAGCAATAATATACAATTGATGAGTAAAAATGAATGAGGATTTGCAAAGCAACTTAAACATGTATTAATAGATCAAACATGAACACTTATTTTTCAGCAAATCAAGGATTATTTTACCGATTACTCTCTACAACCTTCTGCTGGTATTGTAAGACTTCACGAAATGTATCGTAGAGGGCGTCAACATTTTGGAGCAGGCGTCCTGTTTTGCCCTATTTTTGTGATATATAGGCCTATTTTTAATAAATGAAATCTTTATTCAGATTTCTGTTTCCTTTTTATTCTAAGAATAAACGTAGGGATTGCATGTTATTTTGTCTTCACGCAATTCTATAAACACGCCATGTGAAGCCATTATAACACTGGTATATCTTCTCTATCTAAATAACTTTCCCGGATCCATAACTTTTCTTATATATATCTTCTTCTTCTTCTTAGATTGGTTTGAGTGGCGATTAGTCATATTTGACTATTGTCGCCATTTACTCTATTAATAAAAAATCTCACTTCTCACATAATAAAATTATTACCAATACATATGTGAAATATTTTTCATGTGCATCCTTCTAATATGAAAAAGGGATAATTATGGTATAGTTTGCCGTATCTGGCGGAACTCTAATCAAAATGGCATGTAAACAATTCTTTACCAAAAACAAACCGCTAGCTTCAGCTCAGTTCCAACTAGTTGCGCTTGCCCTGTCCTTTCAAGATGCAATCATACCGGTCAGCACGGTACATTGTGCCGATTTTTCGGACGTAAATGCCTAGGTCACCCATGCACTAGACGAGGGGGCGCTAGTGTACCTGTGCTTACAGATGGGTTAAACATTAAAATAATTTGTTTCTTTTTTAAAAAAACAACATCAAAAAGGCGAAAACACTTGTGGGCTTTGTTAGTTATATGTGCAGAACATATTGTATATATTATATCATACATTATTACTATTTTTTCTTTTCACATTAGACTTGTACAATCATATACTTTCATATTTCTTAATAAACAATACAATATAAAAAATAGAACATCACTCCTTACTGAAACGTTTCGTTCTTGAAACGAAACGTAAAAGTGCTTTCTGTATCCCTGGATCATCTTTTTTTAAATACTCCATTATTTGTCCGGGCTGTGATTCATTCAAATCTACAAGGAGCATTGATCTTTCAATTATATATTTTGGACAATGTAAATTAAAGATAATGTCTGACAGTTTCTACCTCACGACATGTATCACAAAACCCTGTTTGATGGATCCCTAATCTATGTAGATCTTGGTTAAGACCAGCGACTCCAAAACGGAGACGATGGAGTACAGTTTCCTGTCTCCCTAGATTACATTTATATGTGGGTAACACTGATGGTTGCAACTCTTTCAGTGCTGAGTTAGTTTTATTCCATCTTTCTTGCCAAACTATCTTACAACTTTTTGAAATAAGTTGCATAATAATATATATATCTGTTTAACTTTTAAAAAATTGTTATGGTATACACACAGAGCCTACATCACACGCAAAAATGTATTTGAAATTCAGGGGGTCTTTTTGTATTCATGGGTTATGAAAATATTTGTCCATAATTGTACAAAAAATTATGCGGCAAAGTATATTATTTTCCTCCTTTGTTATATTGAAGAACCATTTTCACTGAGTTAATATACAAGTATTGCCTGATCAAGGAATCAAATTTAACATTAATTCATAAAAAGAAAATAATAATCATTCATATGTATTTACATATATAGCGCCTTCTATCAAGAAATACTATTCCGAGGTGCATTGCAAATTATTATTACCATATAGATCAAGCTGCCTTGACCCATTCACTTCACCTGGGTTGAGTGCAGCACAGCGTTGATAAATCACTTTCTATAGGAAATTAATGCCATGGCTGAGATTTGAACCCTCGATCCTCTGATTGAAAGGCAGGTGTAGACCATGACGCCCCGGCTTCCAAGTATGATTGATACCATGGTAATATACTTCTTGCAAACCTTGGCCTATATATACATGTACTTGTGTACAAAATTGTATCTCTTTTAGTCAATACTAATTGTGATGTTTCAAGATCAAAAATTAAATTTCAAAATTGCAACGTAAGTAAATCTGGGTCCCTTTTTATAGAGACTTGTTATAACAAGTTCACGATTTGTATAACAAATTGAATAATTTCGAATTCACTATCAGCCAAATAAATTCAATAATTTCAGTAGCTAAATGTGACAACTTATGAAATTGGCCCCTGATCAATCAGAATCCCTATTCAAATTAAACCATCTTATACATAAAAATATAATGTACAACAAAGGATCAACAGGAGAACAACATAGATTTTTTTATCTCATAATTTATTTTCAAAACTTCTGATCATAAAAATATATAATTTTCCATTATGCAACCTTATTTATATTCCAATATGAATATGTTTCATAAGATTTATATTTTCCTTACAATGATGACAATGTTGCATATGTAACCAGCCAACCCAAAACCAATAAAAAGTTGCCCCAAATGAATTTTTGAGATTTTTATCGAGTTTGAAAAAGCACATCCTAAGCTTTCAATTGAAACATAACTTGTTAAAATTGATTAACAATAACCCATACAAGAACTTTATTGAATGGAGAAAAAAAAACAAGGCAATAGCTTCAAAAATAAGGAGAAAACAACATTTGAAGGATAGGATCTCAAGCATGAGATGTGCACACTGCAATCTCAGTGAAACTTCCAAGCATTCTGCAAAACTTTGTGTGAAAGAAACTCTTATATAAATAATGATTTATTTTCATTTTTATCTATATTTGTCATTTGAATAATATGAAAATATGGATCATAGTTACTCAACCGATATCCATTTGATAGTCTTCCTTTTTTTTTAGCTTTTGCCTCTTCCCCTATTTTTTCTTTGGTTTTGATGAAGTTGATGAGTAGAAGATATTAAAAAAATGCAAAGATTACTTCAGCTATCAAATGCAATTAAATGTGCAATCATGAATGGGACTTAATAGGTAAATATATCTGTTTTTGTAGAATTTTTATTTTATCCTAAAAGATTAGCTTGCGATTTATGCAACAATTGTGAAATTAATCAATTATACACACCTTCATTGCATTTTAAATAAACTTTCTACCTTGCATCAAAAATTTGAATGGAAAAATAATAATTCCATCCCATTTCCCAACAATACATCAAAATAGTTAGGTAAAATGCATACAGAGTCATACAAGCTTAAAACAAATAATTCCTGAGATGAAGCATTACACATATTAAAAATCCAAGTCATAATGGAACAAGACAGATTATATTCTTTTGAGGAATAAAATGAAAGTAAAAGACATGCTTAATACTAAAATGAATGAAGACATTTACAAGTCTTATCAGTAACTATTTACAAATGTAGACATATTATTACAATACAGGTTATGATAATTTGAAAACTTTCATTTTCATTTCAGAAATTTCAATTCATTGATTAATAGTAATTAAAGTTGGTGGCTGTATCAATTTACTGGCTGCCAAGTGCATAACATATAAGTGCTTGTTATAATTAAACTACCAAATGACCAACAGTTCTGAAGCATCATTTCCAAGGGACCAGGGACACTCAATACTTGCAATCAGTTGCAAAATAGCAAGTTCAGTCTGCATTTTTCTCATAAGAGTGAACCAATCAGAACAGGGTGTTTTTTTATTGAGTGATCACAAACCCTTCATAGACTAACTGTGTTAAGACCACCTGGCCCTTACAAAGGGTTACAATTGATCTGATCAAATACAACTATGGAAAGCCAGCAACTCCAATATGTGAAATGCATGTCTGTTAAAAACATTTTTTATGTATGATGTATAGGCTAGGCTATTCATGCAAGCACAATTGTCTTGTTGTCTTGACAGTTCACTTATACTCCTCTTTATTCACGAAGGGACATTGTACCATTCTTGTATGAAATATTATGATATTGTTGGCTTTCCATAATTGAGGTTAATCGGATCAATCATAAATCTGCAGAAAGGTTATGGTACGGGCAAAGAGAACAAGAATTGGATGTCTGAAATAAATTATACATTGGGGGTCCAGAAAAATTAATCATTTTCACTCAAAAAATGTCAGCAGTTTACCCTACCTTATTTTAAATTCGTTTTTGGAATCTTCATAAAGTGTATTTTCAGAAATGTATACTTTTAAATGGATAGCCAATATTTACGAAGTTATGACAATTTTAATACAAAAAGGTGTGCTATCAAAAAATTTGGGAGACATCACACAAATGAGGCAAGTTCAAGACACATGGCCTGCACCCAACCGTGCCAAAGGTGCTTTCTCCCCAAGGATGATCACTACAATGTCTCCTTCATCAAACATAAATAACATAAAGTTGATGGAATGATTCGACATAACAAGATAGAGATGACTTGCAGAATACTGTGAAGTCTGCAAACTATGTCCTTGGTGATCTACTATTTTATTTTCTCATCAATGCTACATGCTATTTCTCTGAGGGAAATGCAACAGAATTCAGAGGCAAACAGTGGCAAGATAATAATTTTGGAGTCAAATGAACAGATGAACAAATTAGAATTTAAGAATAAAGGGGAAAAAAATCAATGATCCTGATTTATGAAAAAAAAATCAGGGGTCTTAAAAATGAAACAATCATACAATTTCAGATTACAGAGTTAGTTGCTCACAATACAGTAGCTCTCACAATCACCGAAGGTCAACAATTGAAATTCTTGGACGTCATACAATTAACAACCGGTACCGAATGAATAGCTGAATCCCTTCACCAACAGAAGATAATGTGCAATAACCTTAAAAGTATTTGTTCATTCATCTCCTATCTCCAGGCTGTTGGGTACTCCATTTTGCAATTCCTTCCAAGTTCCAACATTCTTTTTTTTTCTCTGCATTTTCTATCATTGAATCACTTTAAGTTAAAAGGGAAAAATCAGTGATCTTCATTCCAAAAACATTTTAAATAAAGGGTGTGGTCTTACTCATTTTAAATGTACCAAAATAAACAAAAATTAACGTACATTGACCGGGCACAACTTAAACAAAAATACTCATCATTTGATTGCAACTTACAAACATTTATACCTCATAAATCCAAGCTATCTTAGTGAATAATGTGAAAGATGATGATTTGTCAAGGAACTAGGTTCCTTCAACGTCTTTATTATATCCTGAAAACTACAGGAATTCAATAATGAATCCTGAAAGATTTTGAAAACTATCCTTTGAACTGTTAACTTTTCAAAGATTGATTAACTTGTTGAAAGCTGAATGCTTTTCATTCTAATTGGATCACTTCAGAAATTGTCCAGAACCAGATGTTAAGCAATGGCAAAGATTTGAAATTTAAGCATGTTTATGAGTTGTCATATATTTCATATTTACAAATTATCATACTCATAGTTCAATCAATTGAACCTTTTTTAGTGCTGCAATGACCGTGGTCAAAAGTGGAAATTACAGCAAAAACTAGCAGGGTGACCATAACAAAACCATCACAACATAATAAATTATAGCATCAGTAATTTTCAAAATCACCGAGCACTGGTCAACAATAACTTTCAGTGTCTTTGAGACTAGAATTTAATGGAAGATGCTGTTACATGCATGTATATTCAAAGATTTGTTATTGAATACCATTTGAATTGCTGAATCTCACCTTAATAGAGAGAGATAGATAAGCAATCACCTTTGAACACATCTCATACACCTTCATTCTCCTAGATATTTGTACCCATCTCTTGCGATTAAGCTCTTTCAACATTTTTTTTAAATTCTCTGCATTTTCCCATCACCATCACTGACTGCCGTCAGGTAATCATCAATTGCAATCTGATCTTTATATATTTTGATGATGCTGAAAGCCACATACATTTTAGGGATGCTCATCGCTTCATGCTGATTTCGCGTCATCAGTTGGACCCTGTTGTGGAAGCTCCTCATAACTTGGAAGACACTTTTGCCACTTCGGCAACCCCATTATCGCACATCTCCTTCACCTCATCTTTGCTGTATCCAGCCTCTAACAGAACTGCCAGTGTGTCTTGGCCGACAGCTGGAAGAGCCATTGAGTTAGGCCGAGCTGGGGTGCGTGACAGGATCGGAGCAGGGGCGGGTTCGCGCCCCCCTTTGGTATTCGTCAAGAAGTGTCCCATGGCTTTGTTATGAGGATGCTGGGATGCCTCGTCTCTAGTCAGGACAGGAGTGACGCAGGCATCAGTGTTCTCAAAGATCAGGGTCCACTCTGACTGGGTCTTGGTGGCGAAGATACTGGCAAATGTTTGCTTCATACTGGGCCAGTCCTCCCTGCTCAACTGTGGTGGCAGGTCATCGTCATCAGCGAGTCCAATACCTGCAATGAAAAAATATAATCCAATATTGTATATCAATTATTCATTTATTGATTACTCTCTGTTTTACAATTACTGTAATTCATCAATTAGTAGAAAATTGACTGCTTAGAAATATATGCATCATTCATTCATTCAATTCATTCATTTATGTACTTTATTTTTCTAGGGGGGGGATGGGTTCCACTGTGCCCCCATCAATATGCCAATTATCTTCACCCTCCCTTCTTTCTAAAGCTACATCCACTACCCCTCTCTCTTCTCTCCCACCCCCCCCCCACAGTATTTCTTCTCGTCCTCCTCCCCTTCCCCCTCTTCCCACATACTGTCATTTTTCCTACTCTTCCACCCCACCCTTTGGCCTCATCTGTGCCTGGGAGACAAAAAGCCAACTGAATCATTCTCACCTGCAGTAGTCAGGCAGCATATGTCATTTACCTCGACAAATTGGCTAAGTCTGATTTTTCACTTTTATGTGATTGGTGACATCACAAGGAACAACTTCCAACTTGGTGACAAATTTCTAATGGTCATCTTGACCATGTTAGGGGTCAAAATGATGTCAATAGGGGTCAATTTTTTAAATTGCCCCAATTCTGTCAAATGACACATCAAATTGTTTGTCTTGTTATACTGAACAAAAAAGTGTACACAATTATATACTCTTGACCTCCCGTTAAAAAGTTATGACCGGAAATGTCAAAGGTCAATGAACTTTCGTTCAATGGCAAATTACACTGAAGGTGTTAAGAAAGCTCATTTTTTCCGTGTTTTTATGCATGTGTGTACTTTTTATTTTCGATTTTGATAAGTCCATCGTCAGAAGTCCTTATCCAGAAGATATAAAGGGTCAAGACAAGGTCAGGGAAAGGTCAAAAGGTCAACAAACTTTCATTGGAGGCCAAAATACACGTCTTATATAGCGGTTAGAAGTTTAGAAGTCTTATTTTTCGTGGGTTTTTTATTTTGAGTCTATATCTAAGAAGATATTTTATATACAAAGGGGTCAAATATGCATATATAAAAAGAAATAGACGTCGAATACATTCAGTGTGGTACTTTGAAACGACTTGAAAAACCCTTATGCCCTTAAAATCATCTTCATGATGTTATAAGTGCAACCAGCTCTTTCCGAGTTTCTGGATTTAGGAATTCAATTCAAGTTCAGTTCATTTTCAATTTACTCGTCTTTGATATGTAAAGATACATTTAATACTTAGTTTGCTTTGTACATAATATTTTAATCAACTGAATAGAGAGTGTATTGTAATGTATTGGGGAATATAATTATGTGCACTATGTTAACAGACACATCGATTGATCAGTGCTCCCAGCTCCTAAGAAAGATGCCTAACATCTTATTTGGATTAACTTACGAATAAGATAATGAGGTAAGGAATGAGGATGATATGATATAAGTTGGACTCAAATTGCTATTAATTCTAATGTGTGACTGTTATATTATTTCTGACAAAGAGGCAACATCGTGTATGCATGATCATTGTAGTCATGGGTATCCATCATGCTGATGTGATATGTTCTGACCATTACTCGATCTCTGGAGCCAACGACTACACATTCCTGATTATGTGCTGACATTAACGCGGCTTGTACTATTTTATCAAGTGTGTGTTTCCAGAGCATACAACGTGAAACTAAACTTAATACAAGATGCAGATTTTGTTTTCGTTCTTTTGTCGTTCTTGTTTTTTCCTACTTGCTGAATTACCTGCATGTTACTAGAAAGAATAATTATATAATTGAAGTAAACCACAGCCATACCGCAGCGGGAAGGGGGGGCAGCTGCCCCCAGAAATTGTGAAGACTTGCATTTTTACTAAAAAAATAAATACAATTGACCAAAAGTATGCACGAAATCCTTATAAATTTTCACTTTACAAAATGCAAAAGGGCCCAATGATAAGCTTAGAACAGCACATGAACCATAAATGTGAATATAGTCCTTCTTGACTCCAGAGATCGAGTAATGGTCAGAATATATTACATCAGCATAATGGACATCCATGACTACAATGAGCATGCATACACGATGTTGCTTCTTTGTCAGAAACAATATAACCGTCAGACATTAGAATTAATTGAGGAGCAATTGGAGCCCAACTTATCATCCTCAATCCTAACCTCATTATCTTATTTGCAAGATAATCCAAATGAAATGTTGGGCATCTTTCTTAGGAGCTGGGAGCACTGATCAATCGATGTGTTTTTTCTGTTAACATAGTATTATACTTATACCCCAATGCATTACAATAATTTCTGTTAATTAAGATATTCTGTACAAAGCAAATGAAGGAAATACTTCTTTACATATCAAAGATTAGAAAATGGAAAGTGAACTGAACTTGAATTGAATTCCTAAATAAAAAACACACTGGTTGCACTCATCACATCTTGAAGATCATAAGATTTTAAGGGCATAAGGGTTTGTCAAGTCTTTTCAAAGTATTCCTGCAATACCATACCACACTGAATGTATTCGACGTCTATCTCTGTTTATCTATATTGTTCCTAAATGAGCATATTTGACCCCTTTGTATATAAAATATCTTCTTAGATATAGACTCAAAATAAAAAACCCACGAAAAATAAGACTTCTAAACTTCTAACCGCTATATTAGACGTGTATTTTGGCCTCCAATGAAAGTTTGTTGACCTTTTGACCTTTCCCTGACCTTGTCTTGACCCTTTATATCTTCTGGATAAGGACTTCTGACGATGGACTTATCAAAATCGAAAATAAAAAAGTACACACATGCATAAAAACACGGAAAAAAATGAGCTTTCTTAACACCTTCAGTGTAATTTGCCATTGAACAAAAGTTCGTTGACCTTTGACATTTCCGGTCATAACTTTTTAACGGGAGGTCAAGAGTATATGATTGTGTACACTTTTTTGTTCAGTATAACAAGACAAACAATTTGATGTGTCATTTGACAGAATTGGGGCAATTTAAAAAATTGACCCCTATTGACCACATTTTGACCCCTAACATGGTCAAGATGACCATTAGAAATTTGTCACCAAGTTGGAAGTTGTTCCTTGTGATGTCACCAATCACATAAAAGTGAAAAATCAGACTTAGCCAATTTGTCGAAGTAGCCGGTAAATCATGACATATGCTGCCTGACTACAGGTCACTCCTCCGGATATAACTAATTGGTGGAGTGTAGGTGCACCACTACACCAGGGTTTCCCTATACAGTGCGTATCAAAAAAAAGTTTACACTTTGAAAAAATCCTATCAAATTATAAAGTTTGTAATATCCTGAAGAATTTTCCACATTTTAACATCGGTACAGATCCATTTAAGCAAATGACGATAAAACTGGCGGAAAATATTTACGCTTGAGTGAGCACCACTTACTTTTGAAAGGTTAGTGAAAAATGATTTGCGCAGAACACGTGGAATTTAGCTATAAAATTGATTTGAAGATATCTTTTACCTTTAGTGAAAAATGATTTGCGCAGAACACGTGGAATTTAGCTATAAAATTGATTTGAAGATATCTTTTACCTTTTTAACTTGTTTCCTTGCCCAAAACACTTCGAAGAGTGCAATGTATACATATGAATATTACATGATTTCTCATCCTCACTCTCTTCCCACATTCTATTATTTTTTTCCTACTCTTCTTCTCCTCCCTGCTTTCTGTAACCCTAACCCTTCCTCCTCATTCTCTTCAAATGCTGACCTTTTCCATTAAACGTGACACAATGCTTATCGCTAAACAAGAATGCAAGTCTGATTTGCATGCAAAAGAGTTTTGAACATGCTCAAAACTCGTTTGCGTGTGAGTTGCAGGTGATTGCCCACAACCAAACAACCTACCACAGAACCATGTGACAAAGCGTTCAATTTCAAATGAATTACCATTATGACCACATATTACAATAAAGGGCTCACCTTCCAAGAACTTAGCGTAGAACTGGGGTTCCAGGGCACCCACTGCCATATACTTTCCATCTAAAGTACGATAGGTATCATAGCATGGAGCTCCCGAATCAAGAAGATTCTTTCCTCTACTGGCATCGTCTCCAAAAAGACCCATATCACGATTTGCCCATAAAAAGGAGCTAACATAGGCTGCTCCATTAACCTGAAAATAAAACAGGAAAGAAAGTAATTTTTTTTTCTTTTGAAATATCATTATTCTGCCATAGTTAGAAAATTTGTTTTCCAAGTAATCTTGGATATTGTAACTTGTGACACATCTTGGGGTGATTCTTGAAAGAATAGTCACCCCAAAGCATGTATTTTGGGGGAATTTTAGGGGTTATTAGAGCTGTCATGAGGGCAAAATCGCCCATCGACCTCATGTATTTCATACACTGAAATTAAACAATATAAATCGATCACTGAAAATATAAAATTTACACATGCTACGTGAGAGTCATCAGGTTATTAATCTATGACAAAGTGAATATATGTTTATATTGAAGTTTGGTCCAATTAATATAATACAAAACACATAAGAAAAGGGTCAAAAATTCATACAAGCTGTGCCTCATTTCTGTTCCCTCAATATTTTTGATGATTTAAGACAAAATAAACATTACATTCCCTCACTAGAAGTCACCGTTCTTCTGTATCTATGAAAGTAGTACAACTTCACACTATACAACAAACATTTATTCTTTTTTTGTTATACGTACATAAATTTGGAACAAAATGCATCCTAGAAGTTGAAACATTTCTGTTGACAATTTTCAAAGTAACACCTCATCAAAAGATGAAGTTATGGTCTTAAAAGGGGATTGAATGTTATATTTCATCACGTGACTTATATCTAAAATATGGCAGAACTTGAACACTTTAATTATGTTCATTTTCTGGTGGGGTTCACTAAAAAATCATTTTATTACTTTACTCATACTCACCATATTTGCATCGATGACTTGGCCAAGTCCAGATCTTGTTCTTTCAAACAGAGACATGACGATGCCCATGGCACACATAAGACCCCCTCCGGCAAAGTCTGCCAGCAAGTTGACAGGGAAGATGGGCTTCTCTCCTGTTCGCCCAAGTGCAGACAGAACTCCTGAAATGATCAGACAAATCAAAATATTATAAAAGCCTATACTTGTTCTTATGTTAAAATATTGGGTGATGTACGTTCTGATATATGGCCATGGTTTAGTTAAACCTGGGTTAATTTATACCACACTTTTATGGGGTGCCAGTTGTCAAATCATTCATCAATTAAAAATTATTCTTCTCCTGCTGCAAAAAGTTGTAAAAACTTGACTGAGTCATGGAACTGGAAGAATAGTGAGATGCAGAAATATTAGGAATTTAACTGATTACTGGTAATTGATACATTGAAATTGCCAGCGATATGGAAAAAATGAAGCCAGCATTCCATAAAAGCATTTTCAAAATTCTAATTTAGACTAGGGTTAAACCTAGGTTTAATCATTAGAATACAACCCATTGTGTTTATGAAAGGTGTATACTTAGTTGAATACAATGTTAGTTTGTTTATTTCAAATCATGATTGTGTTATTGTTAATGCATTACTAAATTTAATACTGACAGAAGACCAAATTAGATAAGTGCCTTTAGACTGTGGGATGGTCGTTAAAATTGTGACTTTCCGTGGGGCGGCAAATACAACCACGGTTCTTGGACATGGTAATATGTAAAATATTATGAGTGAATACATGCACAACGTTGCCATCGGTAAATTCTGCTCCTGGCCTCAAAATTAAAATAATAATATGCAAAATCGTACCATTGACTCGACTGGAAATTCCGCCATTCACCCCGTGTGTTAAGGACTTCCGTGAACGCGCGCAAGCGTGCACAATGCATGTAACCTCGTTCGCGTTTTATTTTTTTTATTCGCTGTACATGATATACGTTATAATACAGAATGTACGATGGCGGATAAGATGTCGTCGTCTTCGTCGTGTTTTGACAGCGAAAATGACGATTTATCACTAGCAAATATATGCTACATGCACGTCTTACCCAAGGAAAGAGGGCCAGTAAATTCCTTTCAAGTAAAGAGCTAGAACAAATTTAAGCCTTTGCTGCATTCGTTGATGTAGACTACCTGGGACTTCAGAATAAAAATAGCTATTCGTGCAGCAGAGAAGTTTGCGATTGACTTGCATGCAGCCCGGCCCCGGGAGACCAGCCCGACGTCCGACCAGAATTTCAGCAAGATCCGAATGGATCAAAATAAATATAGATGTTCGATGTAGGCCAACCTCGTTTACATCTTGCCCAGAGCCAGGTCAAACATCGTTCGTATATCACCAGCATTGAGCAATCAAGCGATCGAAGGTAATTTGTTTTCACTTTGTGCTCTTGCATTTCACTCTCTGCAAAAGTGAAGCGGTGCAAACTTTGATGATTTTTGTATAGGTCTACATCTAGATTTCTTAATTGAGTCGATGAATAATGTGACTCATGACTTACTTCGTCTTCTATTCATAGGCTTGTAAATGTGGCGGTGAAGTAAGTCATGACATGAGTCACATTATCATCGATTCAATTAAGAAATCTAGACCTATACAAAAATCATCAAAGCTTGTACTGCTTCACTTTTGCAGAGAATGAAATGCAAAAGCACAAAGTGAAACAATTTTGGCATGGACAAAGATCGCTATAACAAGGATCACCATCTCAAAATCATCCTCTGTATCTTTTTCACCTTCGATAGCTTGATTGCTGGAATGCTGGTGATACGAACGATGTTTGACCTGGCTCTGAGCAAGATGTAACGCGTTACATCTATAACGTTAGTTTGATCCATTCGGATCTTGCTGCAATGCTGGTCGGGCTGGGCAGGAGCGTAACGGGTCGGTGGCCATGCAGGAGGGGCAAGAGCAACAAAATTTCCGGTCTCATCAGGGGCAGATCCATGATTTTCCAAAAGGGGGCAAATTTTTCAGAGGAAAGTTTCGACCAGCCCCCCCAAAAAAAAAAAGTTTTTCAACCAATTGACAAGCAAAAAAAAATAAAGGTTTTCACTCACAAATGAAGTATATTTCGTACACGAAAAAAAGGGTCTTCAATTTCAAAAGAGGGGGCAAACCTTTGTTTTAATGGCATATTTACATTACAAATTTTAGTATTTTGCTTCTCAAAAGGGGGGGGGGGCAGGCAATGGCGTCATGAGGCAACATTTTGAGGGGCGATATGGTGTATCGGGTAAAAAAAACAATGCGAGTGAGCAAAAAATTATACAATCCAATTTCAGATTTTGACATAACCGTTTCTAAAGAAGATAACATATTTTTCGCCCTTCTCTCTTTCCTTTTCCTTTTTTTTCTTGGTCTGTACGCCACGGTAAACAAGATTTTGTCTATGATTTTGCATCCTTGGTTTTTAAAAAAATAAAATCACCTTTTCATGACAATCTATCTGTTCTTCTTTTTCCCCTTTCCCTTTCATTCTCCCACTTTTCTTTTTTTCCCCTTTCATTCTCCCCCTTTTCTTTTTTCCCTTTAAGTTCCCGGTGAACTCCGCCAGGGGGGATAGCTTGCCCCCCCTACACTGCACTGTTAAGCCACTGCTCCCTGGGATGGGCCGGGTTGCATGCAAGTCAATCGCAAACTTCTCTGCTGCACGAATAGCTATTTTTATTCTGAAGTCCCAGGTAGTCTACATCAACAAATGCAGCAAAGGCTTAAATTTGTTCTAGCTCTTTACTTGAAAGGAATTTACTGGCCCTCTTTCCTTGGGTAAGACGTGCATGTAGCATATATTTGCTAGTGATAAATCGTCATTTTCGCTGTCAAAACACGACGAAGACGACGACATCTTATCCGCCATCGTATATTCTGTATATTACGTATATCATGTACAGCGAATAAAAAAAAATAAAACGCGAACGAGGTTACATGCATTGTGCACGCTTGCGCGCGTTCACGGAAGTCCTTAACACACGGGGTGAATGGCGGAATTTCCAGTCGAGTCAATGGTACGATTTTGCATATTATTATTTTAATTTTGAGGTCAGGAGCAGAATTTACCGATGGCAACATTGTGCATGTATTCACTCATAATATTTTACATATTATCATGTCCAAGAACCGTGGTTGTATTTGCCGCCCCACGGAAATGAAAAACTAGAGACATTTTCCTTGTCCATCCCACAGTCTAATTGAGATTCTGTTGAATATTATGCACAATAAAAGTATCCAATATTTTTACAAATTGTCTGTTCGCTGTTATTTCAATCAGTTTCTTCCAAGAAAGTCATATATTTCTCTAATTTTTTTAAAGTTTTGGTACATGTGCACATAAGAATGTATAAGGAGCATTATGAACTGAAATTTTTCGTAGAATTTAAAGATATTTCTGTTTAATCTTAAGTTAAGTTTTCAGGTGCGCAGACACTGGGCTCTCCTTCATATAACATCTGCTCTGGTGACATGTGCTCTAGCCTTAATATCTCAGAGGGCATAGGGTTAAAGTTAGGATTGTAATAGAGTTTTTGGTTCAGATAAATATAAAGATAAAATAAAAATAAGAGTAGTTGTCTTAGGGTTTATTTAGTTTCGCAAGTTAGGATTTATGTTTTGCTAACACTAACATGCAGATTTTCCATCAGAGCAACTGTAGCCACAGCAAATATCATGGAACCTTTAAACTTACCGGCGGTGGCAATGTAATTGATGTCATGACCTGCCATTTGCTTCATAGGACCTTCCTGTCCAAACCCACTTAGTCTTGCATAGATTAATCCTGGGTTGTCTTTCATCAAAACAGATGGACCCAGACCCATCCTCTCCATGGTTCCTATTGAGAAGTTTGACCAAAGACAAAAAGGTAATATTATTATTCATCTCCCTCAGCAAGAAATTTATTCACTTTGTGCTGCACTCAACCCAGGTGAGGTGAATGGGTACCTGGTAGGAAGAAATTTCTTGAATGCTTGAGTGCCAAGGCAGCCTAGCTAAAGCCGGGGTAATAATAATAGCAGGGCCCACTGGGAGAACAGTTTACAGAACTGAAGTGGCTTCCATAAACATACCTATATTATTATCATTATTTGACCAATATAAAAAAGTACATATACATTACATCAGAAAAACAATTCCAGTATACATGAACAAACATGCAAAGAAATATATGGGTGTGGCAAGAGGGTCAGGAAGCACATAAGTGAAATTCAGCACTGTTACCCGGAGGCATGTCCCCCCCCCCTCCAAACACAAGCCACTCCCATGACATAAATAAAAAATATAAATTCTTTTACACAAAATATTACACATTGATAAATGGAATGGAAAGAGGGGGGGGGGCAAAAATAATATCAAAGATAGAGATATGTACGTATTTGGGAATATAAAGAAATAGTGCTGCAAGATATAAGAAATATACTTTATAAAAACAGCATCTCGCCACTGAACAGTAATATATTGAGAGCATATGCAATACTTATAATTTTTTTTTGAAAGTATACATTTCTCAATGCACATGATTGTCTATAACTTTAAATGGGACAAGTTGTCTCGTACAATTACATGTTTGAGAACTATAACTGATGCTGAGCACATTTGTCGTGCATATTAATACCTTATTGTCATTGTTTCACTTGATTTTCTATATATTTCCTATAATGCCATAATTCATAGCACTATCATTTTAGTGTTTTTTATCAGTGAATGAATTATACGATTAGAAGTTTTATAATTAGCAACTGTTCCCTTTTGATAACTTATATATTTCAGTTTTACTCATATGATCATCTAAAAGTAAAAATATTTGTTTATTTATGTTACCAAGCATTGTGATCTTTGACTCAGATATTGACTTTATTTTCAAGTATGATGATGATTCTTTTGTTCAAGTTTTCATTAGTAATATCAAATATGTTCTAATATGTAAATAAATATGATTGGGATTTACAGAGTAGTTTTTTTTTATACCAGGTCTGAAGGGTTCTATCAGGACATCGGCATCGCTGCTTACTCTCTTGAATGCTTCAACTCCCTTTGGCGACTTCAGGTTGAGGGCGACAGACAGCTTGCCACGGCTAAGTTTGTCACTCATCTGAGCAAGTCGGTCCACCCTGATGACCCGAGCACCGAAGTCAGCAAGGATCAGTCCTGCATGGGGGACTGGTGCTAGACCAGCAATCTCAATGACCTTCAACCCAGCAAGAGCCATTTCAAATCTGCAAGTAATAACAAGAAACACTAATCAATTCACAATCTAGACTTAGCAAGTTATTTAGTCTAGTTCTAGTTTAAAAAGAGTCCATACTACTATCAAAGTCTAAAGACTCTGTGCCTAGTTTTAGAGGTTGTACATGTAGGCCTATATTCATTTATCTATTCATTTTATCAATATTTAGATTCTATTTATTTTTTTGGTATGGTGGCTCCATCAGTAATTGGCATACTGTCATGACTGTTGTCCTTGGACTGACCCTACAGTAAAACTACAAACATTACATAAAAACATGTTCAACAAACAAACAAACTATAAAGAAGATAACATTAACATAAAACAAATAACACAAACGGCCAGTAAAGGCAGATGCCATCTATAATGCCAAAATAAAAGACTAAGTTAGAAATGAGGATTCTGTCTAATTCAAGTTTTAACTTCAAAAGTTAAATCATCAAGGACAAGGTCAATTAGGACTTTTCTATAAAAATACTATAGTAATTGGTAAGATTACTATGTAGGGCAGGAGACCCTGCCCCTGATTTCCCTGGTTTCCCCCGATCAATAAAATAGCCCTTGCTCATGTTGCTGCCCAGCCCAGTCAACCGTAGGCCCGGCAGCCACGTATATAAAGAGCTGCTACGGCCACGCCGGGCCGCGGGAGAGACCATTTCAAGAGACCAATATAGAGACCATTACGAGAGACCAGAGTGAGATTATACCAGAGATTATACCAGAGAGTACCAAGGTAAGCAGGATTACCTTAATACATTATACTGATGATAGAATTAACTTTGACGTCTTTGTTAGATTAGACATAGTAAGTCCATTCAAGACATTGGAAGGAAAGAAAAAAACAGGCTAAAACTAAGAGTAAGACCGACTGACAGATTTTTTTTTACACAAACGTAACGTAAACGTTATAAAACAAATAAAAATCAAACGGGGCGGTGTCATGGCATTGTCAGGAGCAGTCAATACGAGTATGACCACGCCCACGCCGCCCGGCAGATTGCCATTGCATTGGTATACCACTTCGGTACCCCGGGGCCCGGTACTGCCGGGCCTGCGACAGCTGCGTTCGTGTGTGGTGATTGATTGGTACAGGTACCAAATTTCATTGCCTTTTCATTTGAATATCCCAATCGATTACGCAGTACTGCAATATGTAATGAGTAAATAAACAAAATAACTCATTTACTGACCACTTGCCTTTACCTGCTTGGTCTTGGCACAAGTAAAAGCTTCGGAGGAGTGTCCTGATTGAGAAAAAGCGGATTAAATTTGTTGTAAACTTGTGGCTTGTGGTAGCTTAGTCAGCTTATGAAGTGCGAAATGTTTTTTTTAATACGAATTTCATTTGTGCTCAGAGCTGATCGAGCAGACAGACTCGTGACGGTCATGAGCCGAGGGAGTTTCTTTGTTTGTTTTTTGTTGGAAGGGGGGGGGGGGTGAGCTTCATAAGACCAATGAAAAACTTTAAGTTAAGTTGTGTGTTTTTTGTCCTTCTTTTTTGTCAGTCACGGGCGCCGAGGGGAAAATTGATTCCCCGCCCATATAGGGAGAAGAAAAAGAAGGTGGAGTGGATGAAAAAGAAACTCTTGTTTTCGGCGCGAATAAATTATCACTTTTAATCATTAAACGTGCATCGTTTTATATTCAGCATTAGTTTAAAAAAAAAAATTTTCGGCATTCTTTATCACTCATATATGACACTAGTGCACTATAGCTGGTTAATGCACTGGACAGTGAATCATGAACGTCCATATCTTGCTAATTATGGGATGGAACAATGGCGTAAATCTGGTTCGAGAAGGGCTGCTCAGGGCTATAGGGGCCAAACGGCATACCCCCCCTCGTAAATCTTTAACGTGTTTCTTGATCCATATTTTTATCGAAATGATGACCCATGTGTGCGAAAGCGCAACTTTTTTAGGGGCCCATTAAGAGACATTATTAGCAATAATCGTTGATACGTACCTGGCGCTAAACAAACAATGCGAGCGCGAAGCGCGAATTAAATTTTTGTATATGACCTCAAATAGGGAAATTTAAAGGACTATATTTAAGAATCCATTAAGAGTATACATATCTCACCATCATATTCATCTCATGCGAGTGCCAAGCACTTGCTGATTTTGTTATAATTATATCTAAACACACGGCACTTTTTGTAGACATTGTAATCATGATCATCATACGCATTTCACTAAAATCAAATATTGCGAGCGCAAAATGCGAGCTGAAAATTTTTACCTGAAGAGGGGCATTCTAAGGCTTTGTAGGAATTCACCAGGGGCCGTGGAACCGGGGGGCTCAGTTTTCCAAAACCGTGTACAAAATTGGAGAAAAAAAATTACCATACGATTGTGATTTAAATGTTAGCCCCCCCCCCCCACTTTTGGCTCAGCACCCCAACTTTGAAAACTGTTCCTAGGCCCCTGTTCACTAAGACCAAACACATTTCACTAACCAAATGATTGAAAGTTGTTAATATTCAGATAAGAAAAGGAAACATTTCAAGGACTGATTTAGGAATGAACAGTATATCTCACCAATCGAACGGAAGCATGCATGGACAGGAAATTTTTTATATTAAAACCTCAAATGGCGAAATCACTTTGAGTGGTCATGAAAAGACACATATGTCATTACATAAAACATGTGAAACAAGGTTTCAGTACAACAGGATTATATCTCGTTAAACAGACAATGCGAGCACCAAAAACAAAGAAGACATAGGCCCTAATCATGTTCTATATAAAGTTAAAAATGTTTCTTATGAAATATAACATAGCACAATTATGATATAATATAACATTGTAACGAACAATAATTTTTCCTTCCCCCTGCGTTTCTCTTTCTTTCTCCCTCTTTTTCGCCGTCTTTTTTTTTGGGGGGGGGGACCTCCATGCCCCCAGTAGTTAGGCCACAGCCCTCGATACATGTATTTAAAATATATGTTGGTTATCCGTTTATGCTCTCCAGCATATCCAGTAAGGGGGGGGGGGTCCGTCGTCACGTACATCAGGTCTCTCCATCTGGAGGGGGGCACGTCCTGTTGGTCTCCTGCATTTCAAACTAATATTCAGAAAACAATATCCTTCTCTTCCTCTTTCCCTCCTTTTCTACTGTTTTTCTTGGTAGTGAAAAATTTTGGGTCCATACTATGCCCCGAAGCCCCCATCTCTTTGCCGGTGGATTTATACATACCTCAAACATCGCCGGCTCATCCCCTTTCTCTCTCCATCTTCTACATTCGTCATGTTTTCAGAATTGAAATTTTAATCTAAAGTTCATGTAAACATGATTGCAACACATTGTTTTGAGTGACAAGGAGATAATTAGCTGGACACCTGCAGCTGGATATATGAGAAGCAGAACAGCTGTTCATTACATAAAAACCGGTTTTATCATTTTTGGTATGACATGAGTAAATTTACAAAGTATATAAACTTTCCTTTCTAGTTATGATCATTGTACATAACTTGCAAAGTGGGCATGTTTAAAGAAAGAAGGCGTTAATGTGAAATTAAAGAACGACATGCAACAGGTGATAAATGACAGCCAAATTCTACACAGGAATTATTTTATAAGGGGATGTCCGCTCGTCGATATAGCTTTAATTAATAATTGGCATTTTAAGAAAAGAGGGGAATGACGACGATCATAGGCGGAAATCCCAGGGATACAGGGGTAACGCGTCCCCCCTAACCAAAATAGTAGGGGCGGGGGACACAATATCCCCCTACTATTTTTGGTCTTTTATGATGGAAAGAAATACATCATTCAAAATCGAAATAAAACCTGTATTTTGGACGAGGTGACCTTATTTTGGGGTGATAACCCCTTTTCTTTTTTTTTTGCTTGTCAAATATATTTTGGTCGAAATGACCTTACATTTAGGGTGATAACCCATTTTTTTTGCTTGTCAAATTTTCCAGCCCCTAGTCTCCCCCCAACCTTTTGGGAGAGATTTTCGCCCTTGACGACGGTGGTGATGATGACGATGATGATAATAATACTGTTCATACCTACTACTATAATAGCAGTGCTCTCATTCTTAATTCTTATTATCCTGACCGGGTGCTCAGGAGTATCCATTCAATCTTTGTGCATGGCGGCATGGACATTGGCAAATGTAAATTAAAGGTCAAGTCCACCTCAGAAAAAAGTTGATTTGAATGAACAGAGAAAAATCAGACAAGCACTGCAGTGCTAAAAATTTCATCAAAATCAGATGTGAAATAAAAAAAAGTTATGACATTTCAAAGTTTCGCTTATTTTAACAAAATAGTTATATGAACGAGCCAGTTACATCCAAATGAGAATGTCGGTGATGTCACTCACTCACTATTTCTTTTTTTTTAATTGTTTGAATTATACAATATTTCAATTTTTCACGAATTTGACGATTAGGACCTCCTTGCCTGGAGCACAAAATGTTAAAATAATGGAAGTTCACGTGTTCAGGGAGGAATGAAACTTCATGTCACATGAAAATGACGAGAAAGTAAAAATATTTCATATTTCATAAAATAAAGTACAAAAGAAACAGTGAGTGAGTGATGTCAGTGATGTTCCTCATTTGCATACCAACCGAGATGTGCATGTAACTGTTTTGTGAAATGAAGCGAAACTTTAAATTGCCATAACTTTCTTATTTTACATCCGATTTTGATGAAATTTTCAGTGTTATGCTAATTGAATTTTTCTCTTTTTATTCAAATCAAGTTTTTGTTGGGGTGGACTTGTCCTTTAATTACCAATTGACGTGAGTTCAGTAGTGGGATTTGAACCCCGGACCTTGTTGTTTAAAATATTGTTACTTATCCGCTGAGCCAGGGGCGTCGGTCCATTTTTTGCGAGCTGAAATTTTTTAGTATATTGACCTGAAAACAGGATACCTGTTTAGAACTGTTTGTAGTAACTCATGAGGAGGATAAATATCTCACTACACAGATAATGCGAGTGCCGAGAGTGAGCTGAAATTACTTTATATTCTGACCTGAAAGCTCGATATTCTAAGCATTTTTTGTATCAATGATTCAGATGGGTATCTAAAAGAACAATAGATGCGAGCGCGAAGCGCGAGCTTAAATTGTTTATATTTCAATCTGCAAAGCGGAAAATTTAGCACGATTTGAAATAAAGAACGAGTTGTGTATCCCAATCTCGCTTGCTGATTTCTGTGTAACATTACAATCTTTTTTTATTTTTGCACATCCGAAATTATTAGGGGGCAAAACGATATGTCTGCCCCCAATATTTTCATTGGTGCCCCCCCCCCTCCGGATCGACGCCTCTGCACTGAGCCACAATACCAGTCCTTTATTCCTCCTTCCTCAATTCATTTTGCTCATCAAAATACCCTGTCGCGGCGTGATCATCGTCAACACTTCATTGAGTTATTGATCAGTAAACTAATCTGCTGTCGGAAATAAGCTAATATATCCATGAACATGACTTTAACTCGTGTCAATCTCTTTAAAGTATTGATAAAAAAATTACGATTTAAAAATGTAACCAAAAATAATCACTCTCTCCGCTCGATCATCGAATCGATCGCTTCTATAACGCCCTTGTTTTTATATGATAAGCCTGTCGTCATTGACTGAACTCTTTTAGTATAAGAAGGGGTGCCTGTCTATGTTAATTTCATTCTCCGAGTCATCATCATCAAGAATAGAAGGTATCATGGCTTTCAAGAATATCTTCGTGGTTCTTTTCGTTGGTACCATCATCCAGTTTGCGGCCGGTGCCCAGGAGTGTAGCTTGAGAGAATCTGTTGGGGCACTTCTTGAAAGCTGTAGTGCGTGTAAGTGTTTTTAGTCTGACTCTTGATCTTGATATATCAATTGATGTAAAGTGAAACTAGGTCTGAAACTTCAATTTTTTTCTATATCAGCACGATTTGTCAAAAATCACTTTCCGGCATGTTCATAACTATATTTTCGGGGGGGGGGGGGCAACATACTTAGAAACTTTCGACTTGAAAGTTAGTATAGGGACCGAGCTTATGCATGGAGCGGTTTTCCAATTTAAAAGAAATGTAAGCTTTCACAATTTCTGGGAAGGGGGAGGGCAACTGCCTCCTGTCCTCCCGCTGAGTACCGCCATGTCTTCCAGTTATCTTCTAATCGTATATCGGACGGTATAGGCTTACCTTAATTTTTAGCTTACTGTGAGAGTAAAATGATAAAATGTATTTGGTCTAAATTTCTATGAGGGGGAGGGGGGCGTAACACGGAAAACAGTGACAATATAGAAATTAAACATGATTTTATAATTTTGAGAAAAAAATCGATTTGTTTTATGATTATGACGTTTCATCTAACATGTTACAAACAATTTCAAAATATGAGTAGGTCGTCAGGGACGCGTATATCACCCATTTATGTTCAACTTACGACTTGTGCACATACTGATACCCATTGAAATTTCAGATCGTATGACTAGAAGATGCCAGCATCTTATAGACATAGCCTAGATGAAAATATAAAAAAAATCTACTTAGATCATGTCGATGGAAACTGTAGGATCTACTTGTGCAAAGCAGTAGAAATATTGTCAGTAAAATGATAGCTGGTACAGTAACATAACTACTCTCACCTATCAGAAAGTTATAACCATGTCGGGTAACCATGTTATAGTTCATATTAGTGAATTCACAATAACCGTCTGATTGGGCTCTCCTAGTTGGTGACAAATTCGAAAAATGAAATTGTCCAAATTATGAATGGTCTGTTGTATTGTATACAGTGACAGCAACGCAATGTCCAGATGGCTGGGAATGGTCTAAGAAGACCGATTCCTGTTACTACTATCTCCAAGCAGAACTGTCGTGGAACAATGCTAGAACAAACTGCAGGAATATGGGAGGAGATTTGGCTAGTCTGACTAACAGGGAAGAGATTGGCTTTGTTCAAGACTACATTCTATCTATTATTGGTTCAGCTTCATGGAAGAACGTCTGGATAGGTGAGCATTATTTGGTGTAGCGATTCCGACTCTCGCCTTGTTATCAGAGGGTCGTGTGTTCGAATCCCACCATGGCCTACAGCGTCCTTTGGCAAGGCGTTAATCCACACTTTGCCACTCTCCACCCAGGTGTTAAATGGGTACCCGGTAGGATGTGAAAGCCTATATGTAGTATGCCTAGCAAATGAGTCTTGGAACTCTTGTTGGAATGCTCCCCAGGGAGTGGAGAAGATGCATACATTGTATGCGGGCATGCAAGGATCCGATGACCGGGGCGCGACCTGCGCAATAAATATCTGTAAAGCGTTTAGAGACGTCGTTCCGAAGTATTAAGCGCTATATAAATGCGGAATATTATTATTATATTATTTGAAATATATCCATGTAAATACCTCTTTTAATAAAGGGGAAGAGACCATTATTTTTCCTCAAAAATGATTTTCAACTTTCCCGTTGATATTTGGCTAAATTGAATTTAATTTAAAATGTTTTAAGGTCAGTTGAAATGAGGGACTAAATCTATTAAAGAATCGAATACTGTTGAAATCCTATATTTTGTCTGACCGTCGGTTTGATCGCTCAAATATCTTAGAAATTTTATGCTCTTAAACTATCCTTTAAAAAGGTTTTATAGCCCCTTTGTAAGAGAAAATAACAGACGAATTAAAAATCAAAATATGTAACAGGTTGATGAAATCGTCATAATACTTTGAAGATACTCCACCATCTTATCTACACCTTCCGTGTCTATAACAAGGCAAACAAATTATTATTATTTTGTTAAAACTATAATTGAAAGTAGGCCTATTCGATCAAGCCCCCAAACTCAACAAGCAAAGAAATTGTGATACAGGTTCATCATGTAGAAATTAAAATTTAAGTATATTGAAAGGACATGTTTTTCATGAGTATAGTTTGGAGGGCTATATACGAACCTAACCCCTACACATACTGTCTTAACCCCTCAAAAATCAAACAAAATACTAAATCACACACACACCGTCCACCCCCCCCCCAAAAAAAAGCTTGGAATTATGGAATGCTTTTTATTGTTGCCAATTATCTCGATCGCAAGGACTCCAATTATTTCCAAATATACGTTTCATCATTATTATTTTTTATAGGAGCGGACAATACTATAGAAAGTAAAAATTAAAACCTATATATAGGCCTGCTTGCGTATACTGTATTTTTATAACAAGTAACATACATGATACATGCTCGGACTCCCCCCCCCCCCCAAAAAAAGGGGGATGTATATTTTGATCACCAATCTCTTCTCATCATGTATGTTTTCGAAATTTCAGGGATCATGCGGGACGGTAACAAATGGCGATGGTTGGATGGAAGTGAGCTCGCCATACCCGCCAAAGCATTTTGGTATCCCGGCGAACCAAACAACGCGGGCGGTGGAGAAAACATCGGGGAGTTGTACGCCTCTGGGCTCATCAACGACGAATCTCAAACAAGTAAAACACGACACGCTATCTGTGAGATGACGATGTAATCAACAATGGCATCAACCAGGCATAGCATCAACAACAACAACATCATCAACAAAAACACGTCACGTGATCAAAAAATCGTCGTATATCATTCCAAGGAGGACTCGACCAATAAAAGGCATACCATTCTTTGTGGCATCTCAAATATTGCCCTTCGTGTTTACGTTTAGTAGTTTGGGGAAATAATGGTGAAAATGCCTCTTTGAATCTTTAAAGAGAAATTCCAGTAGTTGCAGTAAACACTGATTTCATGAGAAAGTCTGTAAAACAAGGCTTAATTGTCCGTGTATCATCGAGGATCTAGATCTGGTACAGTTACATTAACTGAACTTTGTGAAATCTTCCCAAATCTTGAAATCTACGCTGAAAAATGTTCACACCGAAGATCCCCAACACAGATAAGCGCACGTGGGACAATGTATAATTATTGCTTAGAGCGTCGGGCCCGACGCCCTACCCGAATCCTGTGCTTATTTGCTGATTTCTCAGCAATTACACAATTTCTTCCAGAATCCTTTGGCACATGCATTTTATTTATACAAACAGACACTTTGGTGGTTATTTCATTATATTCTCTACGAACTCATTTTGATATCGTTACCAAAACTAGCATTTACCTTTAATCTTTCCTAATAAGGCACATGCCAGGCTATTTTTGAAATGAATATCATACCTGGCAAAAGATAAGTGGTAAAATAAAAGCTGTTGAGTTCGATGTATCAACTTTTACTTAGTAAACAATGGACAAAAATAAATCTCGAAATGTTAGAACCTCTATATGTAAAAAGCTGTTCATCCAGCTCATTATAATTTCTCTCCTAAATGTTCTTCAGGATGTAATTTTATACCTATTTCATTTCAGCAGTTGATCATAATGACCCTCAACATGTATTCTCAGATAAATGTATAGGCCTATCATTTAATTTTGCAATATTAGTTGAATAAAAAAAAACACTGCAGTACTATACTACAAAAGTGATCATATATAGACTTTGTTTTCCCTTTTTACTGTTTTAGGAACTGCGTTCTTCATATAATTTTCTTTATTTGGGAAATCGTTGAAAACAAGCTTTCGTTTTCAAGTAACAAACCCAGTAATCAGTGAGAATAAAAAAAAAATGATTTGACGCACGTGCATCTATTTTCCTTTCTTTCTTCTTTGGCAGTTAATTTAGTTGTTGTTGCCTTATTCCAGAGTATGTGTGCTTAAAAGAAAGGTTGACAAGATGAATCTTCAGAATCAGAATTCAAAATAAAGGAAGTGAAGCCTTTTTTTTGCCTGTCCAATATTGTTTCGATCGTTTCGTGGACGAAACATCCTTAATTAAGTTGTTATTTTATTTTGCTCGTAAAAGTTTTTCTCGAAAAAATAGAATGTGCCCCCGGTCCTTTTGGAAAATCCTGGATCCGCCCCTGGGTATGGATGACATATTTAGATCCATGGATTTGAGAGTGTAACAAAATTGATATTTTAGAAAAAATAAGACCTAACCTCGGATATCTATAAGTGATCAATGGTGTTACACACGATAAGAGTTTCATGATTATGTTTACACAAAATTAAACTTACTCCTCAAAGGAAGAGGGAGGGAGAGAGGCCTGGGAGATAGAGAGAGAGAGAGAGGGGGGGGGGTGAATTATGCAAAAGTGAGGGTAATACATAATACCCGGACAAAAAAAAGATCTTTATAGCTTTACACGAGAGCGTGTTTACCCATCAAGTCAACATTGCAAGATAAATTATCTTAGGATCTCGACAATCGATTGTATTATAGGCCTACTATATATACTTCATAACTTCCGTACTTATACACAGTTAAGAATTTCAAGAAAATGTAAATAGAACTCTATCAATTGCAAGAAGCAAGGAAGTATATAGACAAATACTCATCTCTCTCATCTATTCTCTCCCACTCACGGAGCATGAGGAAAGTCTGCGATCGCGGAGTGGTCGCATCCTTTCGAGACAACTGGGCGGACGGCGGTGGATCGAATAGGGTGTTTTAGTATTTTTTTGAACCAGACATTTCTCTGAAATAATTATAACAGCAACATCATCATGATATTAAAAAGAAAATTGCATATCCTGTTGGTTTAACTTGAAAAAAATTGCATTTAATAAAAAAGTTCAGAATGCTAGAAACTCCACAAACTTACACAAGCCACACAAACAAATGTATGGGACAAGAGGCTACGTAGATCAGCCTTTCGTGACCCCCTCCCCCTGTCTCGAAAGGGTGTGTTAATTTGACATCCCTTCCTCAACCTAATATTTTGAACCAAATAACCCCACCTCCCATGCAGTTATCTCCAACCCCGCTCCGCGAGTCTTCGTCACAAGCTCCGACTCACTCCTCCCCCTCCTGCTCCCCTGTGCACTACTCCCTCCTTATCGCCCTCCCTTTTCATCTTCAATTCTCTTCTTTATCAATCACTCTTTTCTCTGTTATTGCCCGCCTTTCTCCCCATTCTTCCTCACTCTTTTTGTTCCTAATCCCCTTCTCCCACTTTCTTGGCCCCCCTCTCTCTTCTCACCTACCGCAATTTTCTTGTTCATGCTCTCATATCACATCTACCCCTCCACTTATCCTTCCCTCTCTCCACTCCCATCTCCCTCTTTCTTTCTCTCCTTCACCCCCCCCCCCCTCTATATACATGAACAATGACAAGCCATTATAGGGAGACATACCAGATCGTGCTCGTGATGAAGTTTCATATATTCATATTAATCATATCGCCCTCTCAATCTGAACATTAGTTTCCTGATTACATATTTAAGAATATACACATAAAGGCCTTATGTAATTTGAGTGAATGCAAATTCATCCTCACTACTGATAACATGCATCTGCTCATAATTGGCCACTCTGCACAGTGGATTTTGCGCATTACAAATCCCATCTGTTATTATTATCATTAACATCAAAACAATAACATACTAAATTGGTACTTTGATATCTCTGGTAAATATAGTCATGTACTTCTAGAAATTAAATGAACCAGAATTCAAGATAGCGTTCTCATTAGGCCTACTACCTTGATTCAAGATTACATGCATTTACAAAACAAAATTATTGCATATATCAAAGTTACATAAAAACAATGTTGATAAATTGCATTAAAAATTGAAAAAAAAAATCAAAGTTGAACGTTCATCCAGACCGTGCTTAAATCACTCTAAGCCGAACATTCCACATAAGATCTTCTACTTCAAGTATTGATACAACACAAAGTCAGTTGTTTTTTAATACACATTAAAAAAAATGAACATGCATTTCAATTACATCTTAATTACTTGGTCCTTTCTGGAAATTGTATTGCACTCAAATATTTCAAAATATCTATTGAGAAGCACAATCTAAACAATAGTGTGACATGAAGCACAATATGAAAGGGTAAGTTCACCTTGACAAAAAGTTTAATATATTGATACCCCAAAAATAGTACCAAAAAACATATGTTGAATGTTTGAGAAAAATCCACTACATTTCAAAAAATTATCAGAATTTAAATTTCAATTTGTGAAGTTATATGTGAGCAGCTTCCTTGTATGTATCATGCAGTAACAAATCAATGAAATGCCATTTTCTCAAAAATATTGAAAACAGTTT
Source organism: Lytechinus variegatus (assembly GCF_018143015.1). Classification (NCBI taxonomy): domain Eukaryota; kingdom Metazoa; phylum Echinodermata; class Echinoidea; order Temnopleuroida; family Toxopneustidae; genus Lytechinus; species Lytechinus variegatus. Next base: position 3,488,108 of record NC_054744.1, on the reverse strand, counting down.
TTATCTTAATACTTTTAGTATATCAACAAATTATTAACTCCTGAAAGAAAAAAAAGTCATTGAAAGTTAGACATTATATTGCATAACATACATAACAGCTGCTAGTATATGAAGTCACAAATATATTTTTAAAACCTTGATTTTCCTCAAGTCTTCACCAATGTTTTTTTTTCTGGTACTTTTAGAACAAGCTTTACTTCGGGGTGAACTTCCCCTTTAAGTGTTCACATGAATCACGAACAGGCAATGATTACTAAATTTAAAAAAGGGAGAAACTGTGTAACATACAAGATGGGAGAGATGGTGGAAATGAGATGTTAAAAAACACATACACACACAAAAATATCTTCAATTATAAACATAAATTCTGAGTTAAGACACAACACAATCATAAAAGTTAACTATCATGGAGTTGTTTAAAAAGTGTCTACAATGGTTTTCAATGGGCCATCCAAACAGTCATTGGTAGAACGTGCAGCAGCAATCAGTATAGAGTTGCCATGAGAATGAATTAAGAAAACAGAATTTATACATACAGTATACAGGACGGAGAGAGAAAGAGGATGGGACTGGCAGGATGGAATAAAAAAGAGGAGAGAGAGGGGGAGAGGGAGGAAGAATAAAAGAGAGAGAGTCACTTAAGTTTTACTTGTCCTTTTTGAGGCACTATATTTGTTATATTTCCATCAACTTTGATAAAAACATACTGTAAACTGTAGACAAGTTACAGGTAAATCAAACATCTTAGGTATGCTGCAGAAAAACTGTGTGACATAAATGCTATACATGATGGCCCCCGTCCCCTGTATGGAAATGGCTGTGTCAGCTCTTGTGTGTGGTCTCATGTTCTGTTTAGCCTATTCATGGACGGTGAAATCAGTATTTCATTGCATGATGCCCTTTGAACAAATCAATAATGCTGATTATTTTTATGATGGCTGTATTTGATTACATACTTTGAGATGTTACAGTGAGACGTTTAATGTACATGGGGCGGGCTTGGGGGCCCTTGAAACCCACCCCCCATAAAAGTTCTTCGAAACGACTTTATATCAAAATGCAAAATGACAAAGTCTACCATAAAGTTAGATCTTCATTTTGAACAGGCGGCAGGCCCCAAAATTTGCTCAATTCTCCACACAAAATTTTCCCCAAATGCAATGTTTTGTTCTCTCAGAATATTTTGTTCGTCACATCATTTGATACTTCTTTAAAACAAGTGGAATGCCTCTGGCCGTCTCACCTGCATCACGCGGTTCAATATAGCAGCAGTGCTGACTTTGCATACTACTCTAACTCGCACAAGATGTTCAGTGATACATGGTTACTCTTATGTCCTCTTTTTATGAACTAGACCAATAAACTTACAGAGATATGATGGTTATTCAACAAAAAACCCCAACATGGCCAAAGTTCATTGACCTTACATGACCTTTGACCTTGATCATGTGACCTGAAACTGGAACAGGATGTTCAGTGATACTTGATTACTCTTATGTACAAGTTTTATGAATCAGATCCATAAACTTTCAAAGTTATGATGGTAATTCAACAGATACACCCAATTCGGCTAAAGTTCATTGACCTTTGACCTTGGACATGTGACCTGAAACACGCACAGGATGTTCAGTGATACTTGGTTACTCTAATGTCCAAGTTTAACGAACTAGACCAATAAACTTTCAAAGTTATGATGGTAATTCAACAGATACCCCCGATTCGGCCAAAGTTCATTGACCCTAAATGACCTTTGACCTTAATCATGAGACCTGAAACTTGCACAAAATGTTCAGTGATGCTTGATTACTATTATGTCCAAGTTTCATGAATCAGATCCATAAACTTTCAAAGTTATGATGGGAATTCAACAGATATCCCCAATTCGGCCAAAGTTCATTGACCCTAAATGACCTTTGACCTTGATCATGTGACGTGAAACTTGCACAAAATGTTCAGTGATGCTTGATTACTATTATGTCCAAGTTTCATGAATCAGATCCATAAACTTTCAAAGTTATGATGGTAATTCAACAGATACCCCCGATTCGGCCAAAGTTCATTGACCCTAAATGACCTTTGACCTTAATCATGAGACCTGAAACTTGCACAAAATGTTCAGTGATGCTTGATTACTATTATGTCCAAGTTTCATGAATCAGATCCATAAACTTTCAAAGTTATGATGGGAATTCAACAGATATCCCCAATTCGGCCAAAGTTCATTGACCCTAAATGACCTTTGACCTTGGTCATGTGACGTGAAACTCATGCAGGATGTTCATTGATACTTGATTAACCTTATGTCCAAGTTTCATGAACTAGGTCCATATATTTTCTAAGTTATGATGACATTTCAAAAACTTAACCTCAGGTTAAGATTTCGATGTTGATTCCTCCAACATGGTCTAAGTTCATTGACCCTAAATGACCTTTGACCTTGGTCATGTGACATGAAACTCTAATAGGATATTCAGTAATACTTGATTAACCTTATGGCCAAGTTTTATTAACTAGGTCCATATACTTTCTAAGTTATGATGTCATTTCAAAAACTTAACCTCAGGTTAAGATTTGATGTTGACGCCGCCGCCGCCGTCGCCGTCGGAAAAGCGGCGCCTATAGTCTCACTTTGCTTCGCAGGTGAGACAAAAAGTGCTGTCTGTATAATTTCTATGCACAAAAATACAATTCACCCTAACAATGATTTTCCAATAAATGTAAACACATTCTATTGACATTATCAATAAAACTTAAGAAGTCAATACTGTATATTACCAGAACTAGCATTCCTTATGCAAGATAATATAACATAATATGAAGTACAGAATGAAAATGAAATTTCAATAAAAGCAAGAACATGTTCACGTTTGACAAATATGACTTGTAAGTGAAAAAAATATGACTCTTACTGACGCCTACATTTGTCTTTGGAAAATCCCAAATGCACATATCACTATTCCATTAAGTACTAGATAAATGCATCTGTATGCCCCAAACTTCAAAACAGTTATGATATGGAGAATATGACAGGACAATTTATTTTAAAGGATTTTCTTGGTTTCTGGAATGCTAATTAAGGAAGTAACCCTAATTAGAAAAAGAAATGACAATAGAAGCATTTAAATCAGTTGGGAAATGATAATAATGAAGTTTCAAGTAATAAGCTACTAGACTTCCTATTACAATCTTGAATTTATGCATTTCTTAAAAATGAAAAAGTTTTCATGGAAATCTTAATGACCCAAATTCACAAAGGTGGTTTTGAGAACCCACGGTTGAGTCCATGGTTTATTCAGATTTCCTGTCTTAATTAAGCTTATTTTAACGCGTAGATATTAAAAAATGACCAATGCTGATGCACGCTATTGCCACAGTGTGTCAAATTGATGCCTGTAGCCATGGTTATCCTTGCTATTTTATTCATGAGTCCACCGGTTTTGAATAACGAGTCCACTCTTCAAACAATGGACTCATGAATAAAATAGCGTATCTAACCATGGTAACAGGCGTCAATTTGGCGCACTGTGACAAAAGCGCGCATCAGCATTGGACATTTTTTTATATACGTGCCGAATACGCGGTAGATTAAGCGCAATTTATACAGGAAATCTGCATAAACCAAGGATTCAACCATGGGTTTTCAAAACCACCTTTGTGAATTCGGGCCATTTAGTTTGAACATAAAATTGAATGGACTGTTTCTACAGATTCTGCCTATCTCTTTGTATACACAAAACTTGTTCCAAATACTTCTTCTTCTGATGTTTCACTAACTTAGAGACCATTTGTTTAACTTGAACATGCCGAGGATGGGATTCCTCTGAATCCCTGCCTTGTTTTTGCTCTTTCGCTTTGTGTGTCCTATGGTCAGACTCCACAATACTTATTGGAAAGGCAAGATCAGGAGATTCCTCTTTAATATGGATGTGACACACTTGATTCTCACACCGTTGTGTCTCTGTATTCTCATCCACTCTCTGCTCTTCATAAGTCGCATCTGGTTTCCTGTTCTGATGTGATTCTTCAAGCTTACGCCATTCCATCTCATCGAGAAAGGCAGACTCAGGAGTTTCTTCTTTTACATGGATCACACGATAGACCTCATACTCTGGGTGTGTCTCTGTATTCTCATGCAGACTCTGCTTCAGGAAAATAGCATCTAAATCTCTTCTTTGATCTTGATCTTTCGATTCAGATACTTCTTTCCCGTATTCAGACTCTGCATCATTTTCCAAGGCAAGACCAGATTCCACTTTATCAAGGCAAACTTCAGTCTCCTCTCTCATCTCTCTATTTCTATTCTGCCTTTTCTTTCTATACTTTTCTCTTTCCTTTTCTTTAATAGTCTGCTGCTTCTCTACTGAAATTGAAGCTCTCCACTTTCTTCGATATTCTCTGAAGTAAGCTTTTCGAGATCCGGGATCCGCCTTTTTCGCTTGCAGGACTTGTTTCTTTCCTTGGCTCGATGCTCCTTGCTCTTTCAGCTTCTGTCGCCTCCTCTGCTGCCGGATTCGTGCAGCTTCTCTCTCCATCTCCTTCTTAACTTTAGCTGCCTCACTATCGTCTTTTCTAAGAGCATCTCTTCTTTGTTTCTGTCGCCTTCGGTCATACTCATGATAGTTTGTGGACCGTTTCCGCATTGATCCCAGGACTGGAGATTCTTGGGGAGCAGAAAGCCGCACAGTCCACTTGGCTGTTCTTGACATTTCCAGACCTGTGTCTTTCAGATTACTGCAATAAAACAAGCATACGTACGTGACGGTCATTCAGTTTTTTTATATTTCACAATATCATGAATTCATAAAAATAATGTGTTTGATATTCACAGAATGGTTATTTTCAAATAGTTAACACTTAATGAACAGAGCCCTGTACCCCTGTACGTACTTTTGTAGAATTTGTCACAATACATGCAGACATGACATGGCTGCTGACAAATATGTACAGTTGAGGCCAAAAGTTTACATACACCCATGGAATTTAGTGAAATTTGTTTGCTTGCCAAACATCTTAAAATTTATTATATCTACAGAAATATGAATAATACCATGAAGAATTTGGTAACAAATGAAAGAGCATATTAAGCTCTTTCACATGAGTGGGATGCCGTTGGGATTAAAGTATATTTCAGGTGGAATTTTCTCTGAATAAAGTAATATTTTGGCCAAATGTATTATATTTTCAAACATTGTTTCATAGAAATATGTCAAATCTATGATTTATAAATACATTTAAATTATCATGATATGTCACCACTGAACAAAAAAATGTAATCTGAAATGTTAGTGTGTGTTGAGAAGTAACTAGCACAAATACAAAATGTTTTTGTCAAGTTTTTACTTTTAGTTTGTCTAAAATATTAAGATTTTTGGGGGAAAATGACACCTAAATATTTTTCAGCTCCTAATGACAAAGCAATGTGATGAAGGGGCGTGACATACTCATTTGTTTGATATCAAATTCGTCACAATAGCACAAGATACAGTAAATTTTATGATGTTTGGCAAGTGTCAACTTTTCTTTGAATTTCCTGGATGTATGTAAACTTATGGCCTCAACTATACATGTATGTAGCTTGTTTGCTAGCATTGGGTGCACTTATGAACTCTACCATCATATAGCAATTACATGTACATGTATATGTATTTCGATGACTGAAATTATTGACCACAGATCTAAATCAATGTTCATTTGAAAGTACAAGAAAAGAAGGACATACAGCAACTGACTCCATCAAGTTATGATGCATTACTAATGAATTATACATGTAGTGCGATGATTTTTCATTCATAATAAAAATTAAAAAATCCCCTTCCCTTTTTTTCACACTGCTAGATACATGTACATGTGAGATTGAGTTCCAGTATCAGTTTATACATGCAGCAGCTAGCTTTATCTAAATTCACTTTTACCCTCTAAGTAGTTCTCACTGAACACAACAAAACCTATAACAATTGATTTGGTTTACTGAATCTATGTTGATATTCAGTGTGCATGCATGAAGGTATCTTAAAGTGTCAAGAAATTTAGAGTTCTAACTTAGTAGCAGCGTTCTCGCCAGTGTATAATACGCATGGTTCGAACACCATGCGTGCGGAAATGGAGACCAAGTGGAACCATGCGTAAAATTTCAGCGACATGCGTGGAAAAATTAAATGGAAATATTCAGAAAAAAATAATACACTCCATGAACTCATCTTAGTGATATCAACTTCATTTATCGGGTTGCGCCGAAGTCCCACCAACTTAAGACCACTTGCAAATGAAAATCAGTGCAGGGCCCTAGCTAGCGCCGACGCTCGTTGGATGCGCATTTTGTATACTGTACCGTACATTTATGCACAGATCGCTAACTAGGTGCATGCACGATACGCGTGCGCTATATAGACGATCGACGGAGCGGCGGACATGTTTTGCAGATCCAGCCTAAATCTAGAAACACGACAAAGCCCTTTGACTTCTCATGTCTGGTCCGACCAGGGCCCGACTCTTTTTTTTTTTCTCGAAAATATTTACAATTCATAAGCTGGAAAGCTGCACTTCTCTTTCTTTGGACTGAACGGCAAGTATCTGTGCATTTATGTGGGCTTAAAAATACGCCACAATGGGGCTTCCTTAGCGCCTCTATTTGATGAAAACCCAGGAGTGGCAGCACAGTCCCCGACATGGGTGAATTTTTTTCTGGCGAGAACGCTGCTTAGTAGTACCGTACTTGTACATATCTTACCATTCAAAAAGAATTCACAGCTTCTTATCTTTCTGAGTTTGAATGCTATGGCCTTGGCTGAATGTGTTTATCACAATCTTCTTGATGTACAAGATGACATAGACGCACAGGTATGATACGAAGTACCAGATCGTGTACGCAATGGACAGAAATGCAGCAATAGAAGCCAACAGGTATCCAGCCTTGTAAAAGGATCGAGTGTAGACGCAGGTCGCAACCACAGCTACGAACAGTACCAGAGGAAGTCCGTTGTTGACGAGCGTGATGAAGAAAGAAGTCTGGACGTTCTCGTTGAACTTGTTACGCTTCATCGCCTGTTGGACCGCCTCATCATGAGAGAGGGTATGCCTAGGTCTGAATCTCATTGCTATGGATGCCTTGGAGTCTGTTTGGCTGAAAAACTTCCAATGTCCTTAGTAAGAATTAGTCTTATTTTCATAAGACAAGAACAGCATATGTCTATGAGAAATGATCTGATGAACGTAAAGTAGATTTTCTTGCTATAATCTCTTGCTATAATTTCTTGCTATAATCCAATGGTCACTTCAAGGCAAAAGTGAAAATTTCCCTCGTCCTCAGCTTGTTAACCCATCTCATGCCTTGGAAGATCTAAAATCAAAGAATATGAAATTAAAAAAAAAGCATTAAGAACTGAATTATACACTTCATTCATTGTGCTTGCAACTCGCTTTATAAAGTATCTTATCTACATGTACCAGGGGGCAGATGGGGGGGGGCTATTCCTCTTCTACTCTTCTAAAAGTAATAAGGGCATGAATCAATCCAAGGGCATGGCTATCGAAGGCCATAACCATTGGCCCTATTGACTGTCCCTGATGTGGCCCCTCTAATTGGCCTTGGAGATTTGTTGTGTCCCTTTTTTGTGTTTTCCATTAGTGCTGAGCTATAGAAATTTGCCCAATGGAAAACTGGCCTTGCCCTAAAAATAAACAAATATTAAGGCCAGCCTAAATGTATGGTAGTGGATTGCATTACCGAACACTTTTCGTGAATTCAATCATATCAAAGTTCAAACACATAATTCTCATAATATTCACCAAACTTTCACCATAAATACACAATTACCTACAAAAAAATATGTACAAATTTTGCCAAAATCGTTTTTCCTTTTTACGTTATTAGCTTCCAATCGGACCCCTCTTCGCATGTGAAATATTTTACCGAACATGTGTTTTCTATGAGAAAAGTTGAGAAAACAACAAAATTACTAACGAGCTATTTTGACCATATTCCATTATTTTTAGATTAAGACTTTTAGAATGTGTTTTTGACCATTTTTCATCATCTTTCTATTTAAGTCCCTTTGGAAGAATGTTGCAAGTTTTTGAGCGTATGAGATATTTTCTGACGTGTACGATGCTCGCGTTCGGTAATACAAGGCCAGTCACAAATACAATCACTCATCATACCAACCTCCCAAAGACTCTCATGACCCTTGCTAATTTTGGACTCCAATAGACTTATAAACAAAAAAAAAATCTTGTAAGATGCAAGAGTTTTCACAGGAAATATTGCCGCAGAGATGACACAAGTTCGATCTATCAGTATCACAAAAAATCTGCAATGGTCATTGTGAGGTTTCCCCATAGAAGGGGAATAGAAATTTGATACCCTTCCAAATATCGAACATCTTCTTGGCTGAATGAATTGGAAATGCGTGCTGTAAACATGCATGCGCATGCTCGCTTTTCAATTTCAGAATGGAGGTGTGCAAAGCTGAGCGGGGATGTCCGAGTTTGGGTTTTAGAGTGCGATTTAAATTGCCAAAATTGATTGCAGCACCCAATTTTACTTTTACTAACGTTAACTTGTTAATTGTTGAGGCTTACCAACTTAGGGCGTAACTTAGGCCTATCAACAGAATAGGCCTACCATGTTTTTTATTTGATTCAGTGAGAATGTGACATTCACATTGAATCATTGATTGTAATTTTTGTTATTATTTTAGGGCATTGTTAATGTTGTCACAAAGACCTCCAATTATGCCTTTGGCTTTGTCAAGTTTGGGTTCTCATCACTCCTACATTACAACGATAGCGCTATGCACCACGCGAGGATTCGACTCCCGTGTAATTCAAACATCTTTAACACAAAAACGTGTTTATCCTAATTCGACAAGCGTGCATATAAGAATCACACAAGTGGGTATTACGGTAAATATTGTTACGAGAGTATATGCCCGTCATTGGTCTCCAGTCGAGTCTTGCTTTTTTAAGTCTAGTTTTATGACCTCAAAACCACAAAATCGAACGGAAATCAGGAATAATACTAGTTGCTTACCTGTAGGCGGCCATACAAACTTGACGTCCTGTCTACATGTATAAGGGTAAATCTGACAAGAGTCAGAGTTTCAATGAAGAAGTGGGAACATGCAAAAAATGGTGGGCGGAGAGAAAAGTCAGGGCAGGATCTGAATCGAATCTGTGACGTGCTGCATGCTCTGTTGTTATTCGGTGTGTGTATGGCAAGCCGTTTGTACCATAAGGCGATAAACCGAGTTTATCGCCGATAAACTCGGTTTTTCGGTCGATAAACAGAGTTTATCGACCTAAAAACTAAGTTTTTCACCGATAAACTCAGTTTATCAAGTGATAAACTAAGTTTATCGCGAGAAACTCTGTTTATCGTCGAAAAACTAAGTTTATCGCCGATAAACAGAGTTTTTCTCGATAAACTAAGTTTATCAAGTGATAAACTGAGTTTATCGAGATAAACTCTGTTTATCGGCGATAAACCCAGTTTTTCAGCGATAAACAGAGTTATTTCGATAAACTATGTTTATCACTCGATAAACTTAGTTTATCACTCGATAAACTTAGTTTATCGCCGAAAAACTAAGTTTATCGCCGATAAACTTAGTTTTTCGCTCGATAAACTAGGTTTTTTCGATTTCGATAAACTAATTAAGTTTTTCGAATTGAAAAACTTAGTTTATCGAAATTGAAAAACTCAGTTTATCGAATCGAAAAACCTAGTTTTTCAAATCGAAAAACTTAGTTTATCGAAATTGAAAAACCTAGTTCATCACTTGAAAAACCTAGTTTATCGCCGATAAACTTAGTTTTTCGAATCTGATAAACTAAGTTTTTCGAATCTGATACACTGAGTTTATCGAAGAACGCCATTTGTCCCATAAAGGCGATAAACTAGGTTTTTCAAGTGCATGATAAACTGAGTTTATCGAAAAACGCCATTTGTCCCATAAAGGCGATAAACTAGGTTTTTCATGTGATAAACTAGATTTTTCAATTTCGATAAACTAGGTTTTTCGAATTTGATAAACTAGGTTTTTCGATTCGATAAACTAGGTTTTTCAAAATTGAAAAACTTAGTTTATCGAATAACTCTGTTTATCAAGTGAAAAACTTAGTTTATCGCGAAAAACTCTGTTTATCGGCCATGTAGTGGGCGATAAACTTAGTTTTTCGCCGATAAACAGAGTTTATCTCGATAAACTCTGTTTATCACTCGATAAACTTAGTTTATCAAGAAAAACTCTGTTTGTCGGCGATAAACTATGTTTTTCGACGATAAACAGAGTTTCTCACGATAAACTCAGTTTATCACTTGATGAACTGAGTTTATCGCCGAAAAACTGAGTTTATCGGTGAAAAACTTAGTTTTTCGGTCGATAAACTCTGTTTATCGACCGAAAAACCGAGTTTATCGGCGATAAACTCGGTTTATCGCCTTTATGGTACAAACGGCTTGCCATATGTGTGGGGCCGGCCGGCCTGGGCGCGGGCCGTGGGGGGGGGGGGGGGCAATCGCCACTAAGCATAGCCTACCACCATCATCTCTTCACACTTGGTATAGTTCCTCCTTTAAAAAGAAAGATATCTTCTCCTTTCCCACTGACGCTCAGATCTCTCCCCCATCGACCCTGTCTTTGTTTTTCTTAAATAAATTTCTTTAGTTTTTCTCCAAACCCTCACTTTGATAAGGGCGGGTGCCACTTAATTCAGCAACGAATCGACTCTTGTTGTTGTCCTAGGTGAAAGAAAACTATTACAGTGATTTTATGATTCAATACATATACCTTTCTTTGCAATTTCACATGAACGCCTTTTCTTCAAACAAATCCACGTTGCTATTAATGTTCCATGATTATTAAGTAAGGTAAATCTGATATACTTTGTAAATTTGCTAATGTCATTCAAAAAATGATTGTTCTCACTCATGAATTCAACAGTTGTTCTGTATCCCATAAAATATCCAACTAATTATCTTCTTGTCACTCAAGAACAACGTGCACACTGATGATATTTTAATTAAAATTTGAAATTTTGACCGTGAATATTGAGAGAGGGGAGAGAAAGAGTCAAAGAGAGGGAGGGAGAGAGGGGGAGGGTGAGACAGACAGACAGATAGACAGATAGACAGAAAGAATTAGGGAGGGAGGGAGGGAGAAGGAGCCGGAGGGGACTAGTGTATCATAATTATTATGGAGATGAACTGGTGTAATAAGTAAATAATTAAATATAGGTGTATATCATTTAATATTGCAACGGAACGTACAATTTAATGAAATTGTATGAATAACCTATTTATTATTAGAAGTACAAAAAGTGTATGGGTTATTATATTTCCGACCCAATGAGTCAAACTTTCGATCAAAATTTTGTATAATCTAACTAATGATCCAATCGATGTGTGCATGTTGTGCACGCGACCCCCACTTCACTTACACTGTTTTCATTGGTTGCACTTCGTAATTCCGAAACAAGTAAATTGCCTTTACCTCAATGTTCGAAAACGTGAAAGGGTTCGTTAATCCGAACATTTGTGGCGTTATTCCGAAATTTCGTTATTCCGAAAGCTCGATATTCCGAAAACGATAAGGTTCGTTGTTCCGAAGGTTCGTTAGTCCGAAAACGAAATAAGGTTCGTTAATCATTTAGTTTCGGACTAACTTAGATTCGGACTAACGAACCTTCGAATTACGAACCTCATTTCGTTTTGGGACTAAGGAACCTTCGGAAATACGAACCTTCGGAATATCGAACCTTCAGAATATCCGAACATTTGGAATTACGAAGCTTCGGAATTATACGAATGTATGTGGTTTTCATCATGGGGCGAGGAATCGGGATCTTCAGCCCCACATTCTCTGTCAATCAATATCGAGTACAAAAACATGAAAATTTCCATCAAATTGTGATTTTATAGAGGTTCCGCACCCTCTACTTTCGGCTCATCCCCCCTTCCGACTTTCAAAACTGTCAGCGGCCCTCGTTCACGATCAATTCATCTGTATCATTATTCAATACTTCTTATATTCTACTTAAACATTGATACTTGGACCCTTAAAAATCAAATGCTTAAACCAGCAATTTGGGATCTTGTGTACATAGTGAATGCAGCACTCCGGAGTGCTGATTTTCAGCACTTTGTGTGCTAAACATAGTGCATGACACGCTGTATCCAGCACCCAAAGTGTTGTTTTTAGCACCCTTAAATGATGCATTTAGCTCCCTACATGCACCTAGCCCGTGCCTCGTTAATTCTGGCGCCATCGAACATCAGACATTGAGTATAGGGCATCTGTATAGAAGTTTGTTCATTCTGAGGGGCAACCATAGAGATATATACTTAATTACTAATTAGTAATACATCTCTATGGGGGCAACTCTCTTTCGCTCCCAGTGCACCTCCTACGCTCATTCACACACACACGCCATGCACGAATTTCGCATCAGTCCACCCCATATTGGTTTCAGTGAGTAGGCTAAAAACATCGTGCAGGTTTCCTGTTCCCGCCCCATTAGTCACCAGATTTTTTTTTTCATAGCGACAAGTATGAAGTTGATCCGTCCATGGACCTATACTACAATTAAAGCTGGTCGCTGCCCAGAATCAAAGTACTATTAATAAATTTATATAAAAAATTAATGATTGGGGAGAGGTGGGGGCATTAAAACAAGCCTACACAAACAAAAAGTTCGTGCAAATTACAGTTGTTTTTTACCATAATCAAGGACACAGTGATGACATTCAATATTAATCTTTCACAAAGTTTTATTTTATTATGAAATATTATGATACATGCATGAAGAGCAAGGCATCGCACAACAAACGGCACAGCAGCGTGAAGTCAAAATTAAAATGAGGCCTATTTTTATATAGAGCTGCGAAATAACAGCAAGTATGTGACTATTAAAGGTCACTTTCACCCCCAGAAAAATGTTGATTTGAATATATAGAGGAGAATCAAACTAGCATAACACTGAAAATTTCATCTAATTCGGATGTAAAATAAGAAAGTTATGACAATTTAAAGTTTCGCTTATTTTTCATGAAACAGTGATATGTACAATTCAGTGACATGCAAATGAGACAGTCGATGATGTCTATCACTCACTATTTCTCTTGTTTTTTTATTGTTTGAATAATAGAATATTTCCTTTTTTACAGATTTGACAATAAGGACTAACTTGACTGAACCATATAGTATTCAACAATGCCAATTCAACATGTTCAGGGAGGAATTAATCGTTGTTTCACTTGACAATGAGGAGAAAATCAGAATATTTCATATGTTATATAATAAAATATAAAAGAAATAGTGAGTGGATGACGTCATTGGTCTTCTCATTTCCATACCGACCAGGATGTGCATATAAATGTTTTGTGAAATTAAGCAAAACTTTAAAATGTCATAACTTTCTTATTTTACATCCGATTTAGTTGAAATTTTCAGTGTTATGCTTGTTGGAATTTTCTCTTTTTATTCAAAACAATTTTTGTTGGGGTGGACTTGTTCTTTAACATCGTCGAGGTAAAGGGAATGAAACTCTCGAGAGGTGTATAGTTAACGTTTAAAGTAACCATATACGTTTTGCAATTAAACCAAATTTAAATCTTTTTTATACCATTCTACAACAATTTTGTTTAAATTAAGCACCTTAGGAGATACTAACTGCACTTCGAGGTGATGATTACCACCTGTACAGTCGAGGTCTCCGTCCCGGAATGTGATACATAATTATAATGCACACAAGTTAGGTGCTCATTTATTTCTTCACGTGCAGTTAAGAGCTCTGTAATGAATTTCGAATTGTGTTTTTATGACAATCATTTGGACATTATTGGGCATACGTTGAGTAAATAGCAATTTTCAATCATTAATGTTTTAAATTGTTACTCTAAGTCGTTCCAATCATTGGCGGCGGAAGCCAAAAAATTATGGGGGGGGGGTCTACCTGAAATTTTGTGATGTAAAAAAAATTGACAAGCAAAAAAAAACAAAAACTAAATTTTAGGAGGGGAGGGACAAGAGACATTTTTAGGGGGGTCCACCAGAATTTAGGGGGATACAGGAAACAAAATTGACAAGCAAAAATTTGCTCAAATTTGGGGGGGACAGGTCCCCCCCTTCCGCCGCCTATGGTTATGGTTCCAATAAATCTATTCATGAACATATATGGGGACAAAATTAATATTGGTCGTACGTAAATACATTTTATGAGCCGTACGTAATATACTTTTTTTTCAAAATCTATTGAATCTGAATGGAATTTTGGCACAAAAACCTACTCTCTAAATGTTATGAGAGCAAAGGACGCTCGAAGAGAATTGAAAGTCAAATCTCTCAAGGAGTTAAATGGGGCTCAACTTTTTTTGTGATGAAGAACTCGAGTGACCACCATTTGCATCCACCAATAAAAAGACAAATAATGATACAAATTGACGGAATTTGATAAGGAGACTGATTATTGCTGAATTTGGTGAAAGTCCACTTATTCGTTCGATCGGGCTGAATTTTGCTCCACGCAGTACTTAGCGTGACGAGCTCCCCAAAATGTTGAGGGGGCATAGCATGGCGTATACGTGGGAAAAATTCTAAAAAGTCGCTACAGAGCGAAGCAAGTGAGCACATTTTTGGCAGTTTTACTATGAAAACAACATGACAATGTGATAGATTTTGCCATGATATTTCACCTTTTCCGACCATTTTCTTTCATTTATTTTTCACTTTCCTTGTTTTTCTTGGTCTTGGAGCCAGAGTCTCCCAAGCAGCTCGTCTGTATGCAAGTGATTCGCTCCTTTATTTAGAGGGTAGAATTATATTGAAAATCGCATACATTCGTAATTCCGAAGCTTCGTAATTCCGAAGGTTCGGTTATTCCGAAGGTTCGGTTATTCCGAAGGTTCGTATTTCCGAAGGTTCGTAATTCCGAAGGTTCGTCAATCCGAAAACGAAATAAGGTTCGTAATTCCGAAGGTTCGTCAATCCGAAAACGAAATAAGGTTCGTAATTCCGAAGGTTCGTTAATCCGAAAACAAAATGAGGTTCGTAATTCCGAAGGTTCGTCATTCCGAAAACGAAATGAGGTTCGTTAATCCGAAAACGAAATAAGGTTCGTTAATCCGAAAACGAAATAAAGTTCGTTAATCCGAAAACGAAATAAGGTTCGTTAATCCGAAAACGAAATAAGGTTCGTTAATCCGAAAATTAAATAAGGTTCGTATTTCCGAAAATGAAAAATTATTCATTTTGGTAACAAAAACGGTGTTGTCATTACAAGATTACACGATATTATGCAATGACGATCGATGATACATGCATGTGTTGTGGCCAAAAGCATGTATTTCATTAAGAATAGGCGCCCTGATCAAGCATAGGCTAATTTCGATTTTATCTGATCAATTGCTGCCTAAGCAAATGGTTTTAAGATGCAGGGGATCAAGTGTGTTGGTCGCGTGCGAGTAACCTCTAGATAATAGGATTTGTATTGGAGGGGATGTCATTTTTAATAACAGCTTCTGCTGGTAATAAAAATAAAAATAATACTATAATAATAATCCTTGTGAGATGTTGAAAGCGCGAATCGCAAGCTCAAACTAGTAGACATTTCATGTAACAAGACGTGAACTTAAACATTCTGAGCATTTTTTTTAATCGTGAGAAAGATGTGTATCTTTCTAAAGAATTACCTCGAGGGCGAGCTGTAATTTGTTTATATAGTGACATAAGTAATCTTTTAAGGACTGCATTTAGTAACTCATGAATAGAATATATATCTCACGAAATAATGAGAGCGCGAACCGCAAGCTTGAAATTTGTGACATTCCACCTGAAAACTGGACATTTTATATTTTTTGTAACCAGAAATAGAATGAGTTCCTCAATAAACAATACTTGATGCGAGCGAGAAACGTGAGCCAAAATTTTCCGATTTTCAACCTGAAAACTGGACATTCTAAGCATTCTTGTTAACAGTAATTGACCAAAAAGGCGAATTTTACATCTTCAGATTTGATTTCTTCCCCCCCCCCAACCGCTTGCTCGCTACGCTCGCAGAAATGAAACGTAAATATATAATTTATCAATCAGTGATCACTTAAATATTTTTTGCTCAATTCAATTACTACAAAACACACAACCTCTTTGCACAGATGATATAATCTCATGGTGAAAATATACGTTTGCACCAAATTGCCCCTATTGGTCCCTTTTTTGGCTTATTTTGTTTTCGGATTAACGAACCTTATTTCGTTTTCGGATTAACGAACCTTATTTCGTTTTCGGATTAACGAACCTTATTTCGTTTTCGGATTAACGAACCTTCGGAAAAACGAACCTTATTTTGTTTTCGGATTAACGAACCTTCGGATCAACGAACCTTATTTCGTTTTCGGATTAACGAACCTTCGGAACAACGAACCTTATTTCGTTTTCGGATTAACGAACCTTCGGAACAACGAACCTTATTTCGTTTTCGGATTATCGAACCTTCGGAACAACGAATCTTATTTCGTTTTCGGATTATCGAACCTTCGGAATAACGAACCGTCGGAATAACGCCACAAATGTTCGGATTAACGAACCCTTTTTCGTTTTCGGATTAACGAACATCGAGGTATAGGCAATTTACGTGTTTCGGAAATACGAACCTTCGGAATAAAGAACCTTCGGAATTACGAAGCTTCGGAATTACGAAGTGTAACCTTGAAAATTTAAGGGGGAACTGTCCCGACTACTTCGTCCTATTATTGTACGGCCACACCACCATTCAGTGATTATCTATGTACGTTTTTTTTTATCTATGAGAGGCAGAGGAGAAAAGGCTACAAATCAATTTTAAAAATAAAAATGGCAAGGCATAGACGCCATGATCATCATGCGCAAGAAATTTGGCTTCGGATGAATGTCTAAATGAAAGCCTCTTGTGTGCTAATTAAAAATATATATACCACGCACACAATATACATCACCCTTAAAAATAACGGCAACTTAATCTCATCAAATAGTATAACATTATGGTAACAAAAATATGACTTTGCATTAGCTACCAGTAAGAATCACTTCGTTACAATCCAATAGCATGTTGATATATCCCATTCCTAACATCCGTAGACAGGATGAAGCCATGTGACCAGCCACTCCCAAAACCAACAATAAGGTTCCCAAAATGATATTTTCATTAAATCTAGAAAGACACATCCTGAGCTTTGAAATGGCATTTAACATGGCAAAATTGATCAACAATAACCCGCATAAGTACTAGATTAAAATAATGCAGAAGTAAGTAAGCAATAGCTTAAAAAATAAGGAGAAACAATATTTGAAGTTCGAGGTTCACTTACGCATGAAATGTGCACATTAATCTTTAAACGTCCGAGCAGTGCGCACAAATGCTGGCAATGAAACTCTTGTTTTATATTCAACTTGAACTTGAAGAAGAAAAATGTATCTCTTTTAGCCATTTTTGGGGTTGCTTTTTACTGACCAACTTCCATTTTTTTTTTGCTCTACAAAGGATCTCTGTCGACTTATTGTTGATTTGGGGTTTACAAGGCACAACGAGAAGAACTAGGAGCTGCTGTATTTGTCAACAATATGAGACGTAAAAGAAAAAAAAAGTGTGTGAAATTACGTATACAATCCTGAACAAATTTACAATGGCGATGAGAGTTTTATAGTTCTATACATAGTCGATAATTAATGACACAAAATGACTTTATTCTTTCGAAGGATATGAGTGAGAATGTCTCTATTAAGAAGTAACAGGATATATCACTAACATCTCGTTGCAAATGCAAATCATCATTTTCATAT
The DNA here is from genome assembly GCF_018143015.1 of Lytechinus variegatus. NCBI lineage: Eukaryota > Metazoa > Echinodermata > Echinoidea > Temnopleuroida > Toxopneustidae > Lytechinus > Lytechinus variegatus. Next base: position 3,470,298 of record NC_054744.1, on the reverse strand, counting down.
ATGTATACAGTTTTACATCAAATAAATAATTTCAAGCTCTCATTAAAAATTATTTGATATAACGAATTTAACAAAATAGATTCAGCAGAAAATGTTGTTGGTGTAGTGCTGAAAAGCCTATGATACAACGAAAATTAAAATAACTTCAATCTTGTTTCTGAAACCACGGCAATTCCTTGTTCCATAAGAAAGAATATATTTATATACCTGAGGTAGGCCTAAACTTATCCTAATTTTAAGTATGAATTCTACGACGAAAAACAATAAGAATTTCCCTAGACCGTCAGCCCAAAGCGCAATAAAATCATAATTCATTTTTCTAACGAACAAATATTTGCCTTGCTATATAGCCTTTTACATGATCAGCCTCCGAAAAGTGGAAAGGGCATTTTTCTTTAAAAATTTCCCTCGCAGGTCAGGATAAGATGGTATTATAGGTATGTATATTATGTACCAGCTTCATTAGTCTTACCGATACTGGTGGGTGTTTCGTAAAGTAGTCGGTAAGTTAAGAGCGACTATAAGGACGACTGGTGATCTTTTCTTATGCGCGCTAAATACTCACCAATGGAAATAATAGGCTCGAATTCTCGAAGGGTGGCTAAATTAGCCCGTGCTAACTTTAGCCTACTCGGCTAACTATCCCCCGTGGGCTAAGTTAGCCATATTTCGAGAATTGGGGCCTGAAAGATCATTTACCACATCACACGAAATGTTCACCAGTCGATGTCACTCTTAACTTAGAACAGTTTTATGAAACGAACCCCCTTTATATAAACTGTAAAATATAAACTGTAAACTGGAGACGAACATGCGATCGATGAGCCTTCTGCTATTAAAAGAGTCAAACATCCATCTTATTCATTCTTCATGCAGAGAAAGAAATAGTTATACCCCTCATTTTTCTTGTTAGAACTGAGTATGTCATAATCTCTACTTATCAATCGTTTACATATAGGCCCACCTCCAGTGAAGCGTTTTTATCAAGATTTAGGCCTATCCGTCCTACAAGTTCTTCTCCTTGATTTTGATTGGATTAGAAGCGCTGTTACTATGGTAACCGACGGACTTGTCGGATAATACGTCGGACATTGTTCTGTCATTAAACGCTCCTCAGTACCCATGTTTGTTTCCCCATAAGGGTTCCCATGGCAACTCCAAACAAGTAAATAAAACATTGCAAATGTTCTTTGATTGCGTATAGTTATCATGGCATATTAAAGTTATTCCCCGTGTCCATGTCGTAAATCAAACACTCCTAAATAATTTTTTTTCTTTTACATTCAGGGAAAAACGATGTAAGAACGAAACTGAAATTTAAAAAAATGCATGAAACACTGCAAGCAAAAGCTTAATATGAAATTATGAATTTACAAAATGTTTAATATAAATACATAAACTATCATATTCCACTTACAGGGCTTCCAATTAAATCTGCTTATAATACAAGTGTCCTATAAAGTTTTCTGTATAGTGTATAGATAATAACGCTGTGGTAATATTTCTCAGTATAGTATGAAATTCACAATATGAAAATAGCCTTTTATACAATTTACATTTCAGATGATAGATGTTCGATACCAAGCGAAAGAGGTAATAAACATCATGTTTAAGTGCAGCGTTCACTATACGACCAAACTGCGATCGTTGTACATGTATAGAAGGAAAATCGTAAAACGAATTCAAAATAGTAATACTAATAACAAGATATTCACTGAATGGGGAAAGTTCCATTGTACTTAAAATGGAACTTTAACGAAAATCTAATATGTCAGATCCATTCGGTTCTCATATTAAGGTCATTACATTGCACAAATGTCCGATTGGTACCGATATGTATAACTAATTCACTGAGATGGTGGGGGTTCATCTAATTTCTTATAATCAAATGCAAATGATATTAATTAATCTTTGGATCGCAGAACGGTCGTACAGTGATCGGCAGCCTAACAAGTCGCACCTTGTATCATATTTTTCCATTTTCATTTAAGCCATTTTTGTGCATAGGTTGCATTTCCTGCTTCTTAGCTTCCTCTTTCTTACAACTATCAACATCGTCGTCGTCGTCCGAATCGCCGCCTACCTCGGCGTAGACATCCTTGTCGACGTGTTCCTTCTCGTCGAGCTTCCGGTTCTTATTGTGGTAGTAGGAGTAGATCTTGTAGCCGATGATGAGGGGAAATGAATCGATGTAGATGAAGCAGACATAGAGGGATGGATAGAAGAGCATGTCGAGGAAGAGGGGAGAGTCGGCGAAGGTGATGACAGTGAGGGTCAAGGCCAGCGAGACGTTCTGGGAGCCGGTCTCGAAGGCGATGGTACGGCACTTCTTGTGTGGCTGTCGGAGCAGACGGGCGATGCCGTAACCCATGACGAACCCCGCGATGGGAAGTACGGCTGCACAGAACCAGAGCTTCCAGCCAGCCCGCAGGAAGTCGGGGTTCATTACGATGCTGAAGGCGAAGGCGACGATGATGCAGATGAAGGAGCAGACGACGCCAATCTGGTGATGGAGGAAAATATTAAAGTCATTAGGAATAGAAATAGAAGGCCCTCATAGAGACGTGCAAATAGTATAGTCCCATTTTGAAATAAGTTGACAATCTGTAAATTGACCTGTTCAATATCCGTGATATCTGCATAGCTAGTGAAAAATAAACCTTAGGACTAAAGGAATATAGCATCACAAACCGACGTTAACAGTTCTATTCTTCTCACACAATAACAAAGAACAAATAGTAATACATGTAGAATATCATGAATATCAATGACGACCAAACTCCCGAAATCAATCTCCTATCCTTCCACACCCGGTCCATGCTGTTCCCTATATTTCGTCTCTTGTCATGCTGGCTGAGATTTGAGAACAGTTTCATGAAAATGGCAAACGGACTGATCGTCGTCTTTCTGAAATTTAAGTGAAATCCTAGGATTTTATGAAAAGCTCCGATCTCTTGGCCAGAGGCGTCGATCGGGGTGGGGGGGGGGGACAGGGGAGCAATCGCTCCACCAATGAAAATATTGGGGGGTCAAAAACATAACGTTTTTAATAATTCCGCTGATGTGTAAACATAAAATAAGATTGTAATGTTACACAGAAATCAGCAAGTGAGATTGAGATACCAACTCGTTCTTTATTTAAGATTGTGCTAAAAATTTTCGCTTTTTAGATTGGAATATAAAAATTTTCAGCTCACGCTTCGCGCTCGCATCATTTTATGTAGCTAAAAACCCATACTTTCCATGATTAAATAGGTAAATACAATGTCCCGTTTTCAGTTCTAAACCTCGCCAGAACTCCCGCTTCGATTTGTAATAATCTTTTGTTAGATATATATCTTGTTCTTTATCAAAAGCGTCAATTAAATTTTCAGCTCGCGCTTCGCGCTCGCATCTACTGTTCTTTTAGATACCCGTCTTAATCATTGGTACAAAAAATGCTCAGAATATCAAGCTTTCAGGTCAGAATATAAAGAAATTTCAGTTCGCTCTCGGCACTCACATTATCTGTGACCAGGGACCTTTTTCCTGTATTCATGTCAGTATACTAAAAAATTTCAGCTCGCGCTTCGCGCCCGCATTTATTTGTTGGTGAGATATGTGTCTCTATCTCATGAGTCATACAAATATATATATGTACACCTATGTGTTTGAGTGAGTTTGTTCCTTTTTTGTGATCGAGTGCCTTTGGAACGTTGATTCATGACCCCCCCCCCCCATCTGAAAAATGGATCGACGCCCCTGCTCTTGGCGAATGACAAATCGCCAGTGGAACGATGCACTTACCTTAATACCTTTCTGTTTCCCATTCCAACATTATCGTAAGAATAACAGACATACTAGGACAGTATTTAAACTGAATGATGATTCTATTAGCATTGTTTAAAGTCATGTGACAAGTCTGTGAGACATTTCCTGTTATTTGAGCGATTAAGCGCCATGGTCACCAAGCAGAAGCGGATACCAGCACATGCAAGAACCCATCATGATAACCCTCCTCGTCATCATCATCACTTATCCTTACCCTTGTAAGATGCTTCGTCAGCCATTTCTTCCACCAGTTGAGGAACACGCCGAAGGCGACCGGTACGAGGATGATCACGAGAGTGGTGACGATGTTGACGTACGGGATGACCGCCTTGTCGTCCGTCCATACTCGGCTATAGATGAAGAGATTCAGGGGCATCATCCCGATAGCCACTGCCGTGGACACTGCTGTCATGCATACGCTATTGGATAGAAACGATCAGGGAGAGACGGAGAGTGAGAGATAGATACAGCGATATTGAGAGAGAAGTTAAAAATATTAAGTATAAGAGCCTGTCACAATTTGAGAAAATGCCCTTGACATATATTGTTTATCATTCAGATTTTACAAACTGTAAAATGTGCTTGAAAAAGGGCATAATCTACACTCTTAAAATGTTGGGCAACATACTGACACAACAATTGGTTAAAAAATTATCCAACTTCGGGTAGTTTTCAACCAGTACTGTGTAGTTCTCACCCAAGCACACATTACTGGTTTCAACCTACACAGAATTGGATAAGGTTTTAGCTTATTGTTGTATGGACAGTATGTTGTCCAACATTTTTAAGAGTGTAGAGAGAAAGTGATGATATTTTAATTGAATGTAAGGGTAAGTACCGTATTTACACGGGCCCTGCTATCGTTACCTCTCTCTTTTCTAATTTGCCGAGCGCCTGGTTAGATGTCAAAAGTTTTTGTTATGACTCAGTAAAGTCATCTTTTTCATAATCAAAATTTTGAGAAAAAAACATGACAGAATATCACAACATGACTCAAAATTTCTCTTTTTCCATGGTTTAATTCCCGCACGCTATTTCTTAAAACCCTCTTGCCGGCCCTTTTTTGGATTACTTAAAAAATCGCAGGGAGCAGTCACCTCCTGAGAGTGAAGGAAATCTTGATAACGATATTGTTTCATACCTGAGACACACATCCCCATCCACCCAATAGGTGTAGAGGTTCGAGAGTGTACCGCCGGGGCAGCAGGCCAGGACCAGGAGCGAGAGAGCCCCCGCTGCATGCAATTTAAACGCTAGTGCAATGCAGAACCCTAGCAAGGGCATCAGGATGAACTGGCAGAGCATACCAACGAAGAAACCAGCTGGCTTACGGATCTGGAGCAAAACAAAGAGAACGAATCTAGATTAAGTATATATTTATTAAAACATGACGAATTTTATGCCGTAAAAATCTCATTCCATAAAAAAAATGATGTCTTAAAAATATGAATGAAAAATACAACATATTGAAATTCAGTTACGTTAGCTCAATTCAAAACTGTCACCGTTCCTAAATGTGTCAATTTGGTTTTTTTTTTCTTTTTAAATTTCAGCAACGTTTATCTTCCCCATACTTGGTACGAGATTTTTGTAATGATGTCACTGTTTAGTGGTGAGCACACTCAAATAATTAATTTAAATATTTTTTTTTCTGTTTTACCCAAGAAAAAGAAATACAGAAAAGACTCATGTCACTTTTTTTATTTGATATTTGATGAATTAATGTGTATGCATGACTGGATAAATAAATCATATTTCCACATTGATGTTGGTCAATTGTGGAAGAAAATATCAAGCCAAATTGGTGAATATTTATTTAAGCTACGGTATTTCGAAAATTGAGAAAGCAACTTATACCTAATAGGCTAATAAGGGGCAGATCTAGGATTTTCCTGGATCTGCCCCTTATTAGCTATACACTTTTGAAATGAGTATCATGGCTGGGATTCCTGAAAAAAAAACACAGATTATTTTTTTTTCTCTCTCTAATCGAGAAATCAATCGAAATATTGTCCAAGAGAGGCTCAAACATGACTTGCAATACGCGTTTTTCTTTCTGGAGGTACATGTAGAAGTAAAGTAAGTTCCTCTTACCGTCTTTTGAAAATCCTTGTAGTTCAGTGTACATCCCATGGAGATCATGAGAAAGATGAGGATGATCATGTGGATGACCTTGGTGGCTAGCTTAAGGTCGGGGCCAGTGTAGCCTCTCGTCTCATTCCCGTTCGTCCCATTCATCGACAAGTTCATCATCGTCGTCGGCATCATCGACTCCGTGGTTATCAATGAATACTCCATCCCTTCGTGATGACAGGTCTAAACAAAGTTCATAATAGGAAGACCATGGTTAGACTTACCAGGCGATAGTTGTACTATTAACTGCATTTAACGAATGAAGATATCTGATTGGTTACATTTACAGACTGGGGATATATTACTGATTGCAGACCGTTAAAACGGTAAATATGATCAATGACTTATTTTTAAAAGTATGATAAAAATGTTTGCATGGGGAACAGGGCAATATGCCAACCAGTTTTCTGCTATACCGCATTCCATCTCAAGAATAAAATTATTCTTATTCAGACAAAATATCGTTAGTAAAATTGCATCAAAAATATTGACTACGGCTCTCAAGGGGTGGGGGCACGGGCCGGATGAACCCCCCCCCCCTTGGATTCGCCCCACTGGTGCATGCATAGGCCTAAAAATGTGTCATTGGCCTATCTCTATGTTGCGGAAGCCACTAACGTGTTTCTCAAGGGCACATTACACGTGCCTTGTATGGAAACGATCATAATTAAAGAAAATCACGTATGTCTGTTATCATAAACTGTATGTAAACTTGGTTAAAACTACCCCTCATAAGTGAATTTGATTCAAACGAACCATGATAAAGTTACAACAGTTACAAGTCCTTTATGAAAGGGGCCCCAGATTGAAGATACATTTTTTTTATTCGGTTCCGTTTTTTTTGTTATTATTTATAAATTCAACAATTTGGTATAGTTCTAGGTATATAGTTGAAATATTTTTTTTCTCTTTCACCCATAACAGGGGCATTTATTTTCAACAAAAATTCATTTCATATACACATCATTTTTAAACAAAACTCATAGATACATTTCCAAAGCAACAGGCAAATTACACATTTCTTTCTTTCTTCTTTTCATCAGAATCTTGTTGATATCTAATCTTAATTTCAATTCTTTGACAAAAGTAAACCATAATTTATTTTTTCATATATATAGTTGAAATATATTTCTTACTTTTATAGTATTCGTTTGTTCTTTGGTGAGTCTGGATTAAGAATATTCTCGTCCGTTTGTTGACATATTTATTATACTGAGAAGATATCGTTTATAGGTGTGGGCGATAAAAGATCACCTACCTTCTCGTAATTGGTATTTTTGTAACTTTGGGTATAGTCTATCAATTTCAAAATGACAAAGGAGCAGCGCATGTTTGAAAAATGCGATTTCTTTTTTTTTCAAGCAACTTTGAAATAAAGAAATATTAGATGTTGTTTGAAGGTTTGCATGGTGGCATGTACAATCGCTGATGTGGTTTACGGTACACCATGTGGAGTGTTATAGAAACAGTGGATAGAAGAAAAAAAGAAGTGGATAGGCGAGAATGTGGAGATTTGAGAGTAGAGTATTCTTTCTTGAAAGTAGTCCTGAAAGGACTGTAAACCAGAAGAGATTGATGAGTTGAGAACAGCTAGAGTAGTAGAGCTAATGAGGAGATGCTGGCTTGAATCGGCGAGTAGAGATGATGAGCAGTAGACTAGAGAGACTCGACGTTTCGGACAGGTTAACTGTCCGTCTTCAGGAGTGGAAGACTCCCCTTTTTCGCCTATCCATTTCTTCTCTTCTTCTATCCACTGTTTCTATAACACTCCACATGGTGTACCGTAAACCACATCAGCGAAAAAATATATAATAAATATTACAAACAAATGGAATCATCCAATTTTTGTTCTATCAATAAAACGGCTACCAGTTAATACCTGTTCTTGAAATTGGGTCGCTATCAAGTAGACCACGCGTGCTTTAATTTCTGTAATCGACCGCATGGCTTATCATGCTTTATGGGCAGATCAATTATAGTTATGATCGCCATAAACGCCCAAAGTGTTGTTCATACAAAAACTGATCATCAGCAATTTTCATGTATGATAGTTTTATATGCTTGCTTTAAATGATGTAAAATATTTTGAGATAATTTAGCCTCTGAATTATCTCTTTTGTGCTTTCATTACACATTGGTTCTCGGAATATGTCGTAAGAACATAAAACAATGTTTGCCCTTTCTTTTACTTAATCTTATTTCAATATCAATTGCGTTTAAACGTTATTAACAACCAAAACCTATACACACTTTTAAATTCAAGTGTTTTAACAATTTTTGGAAATAAAAAAACAGTTTTCAACTTTTAAATTACAAATATTAAAAGTCTATCAGAACATTAAGTGAACAAAGACCAGTTTCATTTAAAATATGTTTTATTCAAATTCGCAATAACACTTTAAAGCTACTAAAATCATTAAATTTGATTGGCTCTTTGTAAATTTGTCATAGAAATTGTGATTAAAACAAATATTTATGACACAGGACTGGGGTAGTATAAGACGCTTTTATTGTGTATTTACTGTGCATTTATTGTCAAAGTCAAATGATTGTTACCAGAGTCCCTAACCTTGATCAGAAATATAGGATTTTATGAGCTTTTACAATACACATTGACGAATTGATGATGATTAACGATATGTTTTATTGACATGCTGTTAAATTTAAAAACAAGTGTTTGCCGAATCATTAATTTTATCATCGTCGCATAAAACATTTTTATGCAAGATAGTGCAAAGAGGTGTGTGAGTGTGTGGGAGGGGGGGGGGAGGTAAATGGTTATTAGAGATGATTACTATGATCTTATACTGATAAATTTGGGGCTTTTTTTTCTTCGACATGATAAGATACATAGTTACAGCAAGTGCTTGGGCTGCATGGACAATAATCTCCGACATCCAGATCACGATGATGATAATGGATGATAATAAAATTATTAAAAAGAATATTTATAATAATATTATCAATGATGATGATGATTATGATGATGAGAAGAAGAAGAAGAAGAAGAAGAAGGAAAGAAGGAAAAGAGGAGAAGTAGAAGGAGAAGAAGAAGGAAAAGAGAAGGAGGGGAAGAAGAAGGAAAAGAAAAGGAGGAGAAGAAGAAGAAGAAGAAGAAGAAAAAGAAGAAAAAAGAAGAAGAAGAAAAAAGAAGAAGAAGAAAAGGGAAAATATAAAAGATATTTTAGCCACAAATGACTACACTTACATGATGCTGCGGATCCAAAATACGAAATAAATCAATGTCTTATAAGCTCTGGATCATCCTTATCCAATCAATGACAAATTTATGAAAGTTAGTACGTGGTTTGAAAACTAGTAACTCCTTTGTAAGAGACTCAAGCAAACAGTATGAAGCCACGACGTGTTCAATGTGTTAATGATCGTCTGAATCTTGCCAGCATTCTTATATGGTAACAAAAATCATCGGCTGCATGTCAGTCTTTGAATGATATTGGCCTCTATAAAACAAAGTCATATTAGTCGAGGTCTTGAATAGGTCATTATCACACGTATGACCGTGGTACAAAGTAAATAATAGTATATAGGCCTATATTAAACAGCCGTTGACACACATTATCATGAACTTACGTCATTTAAAGCCAGGGCCAAAGTAAAAGGTCATTCTATGATAAAGTCTTTCGAACAAACAAAGGTATTTTCTTTACTGAAAAAAATGAATGTGGAAAAGGGGCGGTACTAAAGGAAGGAGAAGGATACAAATGCCACTTGATTTCTTTCATGTGAACGAATTATGAGGGGGATTGTAATATACATGTAGATGAAGGAAATGTAAGATTTACTTAAATTCCAGCTTTTCTTACTGGCAATTGTCGCATTCGACACATCAATGAAAACACTTTTATTTTCTTTAATGAAAAAAAAAAAATTCGGAGGGGGTGGGGTGCTCGGAATTTGAAAGGGTGGGGGTGTGTGCCCCCCCTAAAAAGGGGGAATCTGAAACCATACCCTTCAGAACGGAAGTTGCTTTGATATGAAATGAGGGGCTTAAGACAAGAACTAACAAGTTAGATGGCCCTCTGAAAATGGAGGGAGCTTGGGAACTGGAATTTGATATGAAATTGGGGTCTTCAAAATCAGGAGATTAGGAACGGGGAAGAACGGGTTGGTCATTGATTTTTTTTAATTGAATTGAATTAAAAATTATATTCTTGATGGGAACGGCTGGCAAGAAAGCCGGTTTAAGGATGCAAAGCGGTCTTGAAGGCCCCATGCACATCGCGATGTGGTCTTCCAAACTGGTTTGGAAGACCTCTTACACTTACAATCACTTCGAGCCTTATCATTTAAACTAGTTTCCACTAAACTAGTTTACGAACGTAGATGAGGAAGGTGTCACCTCGCGTGCTCAGTTATCTATGGTGCATCTAAGTACACCCTAATGTTCAAAGTGCCATTGCGTCACCCACCGTGAGATACAATTATGTCTTTTTATGAATGTGACCCCGCGTATTGACTGTAAAAATATTTGGTAAAATTTTTACCACCACGAGGGTTATTATGTGTCCACCCCATTTGGGGGCAGTGTTTTACCCAATGCGGGAAGCATATTGTCCAGTATGGTAAAAAAAAGCAGCAATTTCTTTAGAATGGGTAAACTTTTATCACACTGGATAAATGAAAATGCCCAGAAGAAATACCCAACTCTGGTTGGGCACATAATTACCCTCATGGAGCACTTTAACCCAATTTGTTTTTAAGGGTGTATTTGTTTTTATTGGTTTCCGTTCTCATAAAACAAAGTATTGTAACCCCACAAGGTCAAATATATCACAAGGCATGTCAAACATAAGAATCCATAGCATAATTGAAGAAAGGATAAACTAGCTACATAGAACTGGCTTTATCGAAATTAATTAAAATAAAACAGTACAGAGGGGCTTGCCAGGAAAAGAAAACGTAGAATCTTAGCCACCTACGAGGATCATGATGGTGATAAAACATTTATGAAAAAAGTGTTCGTGTTATAGGTGTAGGAAATAGGTGTAGATCAAGGCCATCCTACATAAATGTTTAAACTTCCCCATGCAGAGGAAGCAACAAGATTCCAGGGTACATTCGAACCTAAACTGATCTGACACAAGTCCATTCAACTACAGAAAAAGTACCTTTCCCTCTTAATCAAAACTAATATGTTTCAATGGATGATTTATTTTGGGCCCAAATTTTCAACAAAAAAATCTAATACTAAATAGGTTCATTATTGCGGATTGAAATAATCGCTAGAGGGTATTCATTTGTCTCGCAATCTACTATGGTCAACAAGGAAATTCGTGATCACTCTCGCAAAAAGTGTTCACTGGCTTTCTATAGGAAATTCGTGATCACTCTCGCAAAAAGTGTTCACTAGCTTACAAGTTCACGAGCTTTCGAGTGCCGCTGCAACTCTTTATCAAGTGACGAAAATCTAATAGTACAATTTGAAAATACACTTTTTGCACCTACTGTATAACTCTATAGAGTGTAGTTTAAAAAAAACCATAATGTGAATTATATCAATAATGTAACTTGGTCATGATGTAGATACAGATAATAAATGAATATATATATAGCGAAGTGTTAGTCTAAACATTTTAAATTGATAAACTATATTTTTATTACGTGATATTTTATGATATTCATATTCAGTTCTATTTCAAGATTCAAAAGTTACCCATACATACTACCATCTGACCATTGTTGAAATAAGTATGCTATTAAAAGAGTAATGGCGACAAACAATAGCCCTGTGGGAGGAAGAGATGGGATGGCTTATCATTCCATTCACCAGATTACTTGTGGAATGACACCAAATATAATCTTATATATATATGTGTATTATCATTATTGTTATTATTATTATAATCAATATTGAGATGTTGGTGAAATAAATATATAAATAAAGAACCGACTTGATAACATAATGGAAATATTTCTCATAACTAAAACATAATTAGCCTATAAGCAATCATTTTATAGGCTCTTCTTTTCAGTGGCGGACCGTGACCTGGAGGAGACAAAGCAGGGGGGGGGGGGGGCACTGCCTTGTTGTGAACTATGCATTGCCACTCTAATGCTTTGTCTCCTCTGGGTCACGGTCCGCCAATGCTGGTTACGTTTACAGGTTATCTATATCACAAAGTGATGGTTACTCTTACGGATTTTTCCTACTTTCTGATCCCAGACATACTCTTTCCATATTTCAAATGTCACTTTTCTCTTCCACTGCCTTGTCATACTTGTCTCTTTCCGCATACTTCATCCTATTGGGGGACCTGTCCCCCTAAATTTGAGGTGGGGAGACGGTCCCCCCTTAATTTTTTTTGTATAACCTTTTAATTTGCTTGTCAATTTTATTTCCTGCGTCCCCCTAAATTCACGTGTACCCCCTAAAATTTAGATTGATGACTTTTTTTTCAAAAAATTTTGGCGATCCTCTACTAAAATGTAGGATGGTACATTCAACAATTTTAGGTGGACCCCTCCTAAATTTTTTGGCTTCCGCCGCAAATGCTTTATCCTATTTAGCCAATCATATCTTAATAATATGTGTTGAATTGTATTTGCTTCTCAATACAATATAATTATACTTGCTTATATAGCGCTTAATACTTACTTTGTCCATGGACCTACCAGCAAAAAGTCTCTAAGCGCTCTACAGCAGTATATGCAGCATGGCTTTAGCAGTGCAGCTGTTATGCGCGCTGCGTTTCAAGGAATAAATTCCTGCCAGGTACCCATTTACCTCACCTGGGTTGAGTGCAGCACATTGCTGCACAGTATATACGTGAATGTTCTTTTAAAATACGTGTATTGTATAACCCTGCTTATTGGCAGGGAAGTTTGGGATTACCTACAATATTCATATGAATATTAAAAAAATGGGTTTAGTTTCTGAAATTGTATTTTCTTTATGAAGGTGTATCGCTCGTCGCTTAAAGTAAATCTAAATGCATACTCTTTTAAGGTGATCGGTAAAAACTATAAAAATTAACAATGTATTGATTGTGTATTTGCTTTTCCCCCTAAAATGGTCTTAGATGAACAATATATCATGAACATTGTTTCAATTAATAATTTTGTTATGTAGAGCAATCCTGTATATGAGTGTATTCATAGTTTGAAAATTTGAATCGCATCAAAATGCAACTCGTTTTGAAATAACCTCCCCAGAACTTTTAGTACAAACTAAAAAAATTCCTCGGGGCTTAATTTGCCAAGAGGAACTCCTGTTCAAAATAAGCTGAGAATGGACACGTTTTACCTGTTTACAGCACTAAGATAAGGCCAATAACATTTTATAATATCGATGCAACTATCCAAGTGTTGTTCTTTGAACAATATGTTTCATTAAAACTCACGCGTGACAAAGACTTTAAAACTGATTATCTTAATAATAAAACAAACGGTTATACTTACTGATTTAATCCAAAAATCCTCCTATTAGGTAAATTACCTCTAATTCCTTGGAGTTTATCCCGTAACAAATGAAAATGTTCCCGATTTGATTATGGTAGACGGGCATTTGAACACGTGGTACATTGGTTGCTCTGTGAGATCGATATACGAATGCTACAAAGGCGGTGCAACTGAAAGTCATTGAGTCTTCTATTTGTTATGATGAATTGAATATATTGATCTCAAAGAAGTTTCGTTTCCATTCGTTTGATAACACCAGTGATGATGTCACAGGACGGTGGATACAAATCATAAACGAAGGTCACAAATCTCCGTTATATTGGAACTAAATAGATGTTGGAAACAAAATATACATATTTTACACATATACAGTATATCACTAAAGGATTACTTAAATATTAAGTTATTATAAATTGTTTTTCCGCGCAGTGAAGTAAAGCATACTTTCAAATGAACAGTTATTCATTGAATAAGATGGTTTGGAGAGTCCGCGCGCAGTGAGCCGTGTCCAGCGCGCGAAAATGGATCGAACTCCTCCGGTGTCATGCTTTCAAGGCATGTACAAAATGTGTATGTGGTAGTGCGCGCGGCGCTGAGGGAGGTTCAGCTCGGCGTACCCAGTTCTTCAACCACAAATAAAGGAGATTTCGTACCAGAAAAAAAGAATTGATAAGCAAAAAAAGGGGGTCTTCAAGTTCAAAAGAGGGGGCACACATCTGTTTCATTGCATTTTTACATTACAAATTATTAATTTTGCTTCTCAAAAGGGGGTGGGGGCACGTCCCCTGGATCAGTTGTGGCTCGTCAAGGGGGACAGTCTGCATCCCCTGCCCCCCCCCTTAGGGTACGCTAGTGGGGAGGTGTTAATTAGGTTAACTGGTAACGACTATTCTACTGCATTGCAAAGGAAAAATGAACGTTTTTATTAAAATAACAACGGGATCGAGAGCATAAGGTCCGTTCCAAGGGACTTGGCTATTGAGGAAACATGCTTTACGAAAGGAGCTAGCGATGCTTAAGGGGAATTGAGAAAGAGAGGGAGAGAGAGAGGGGGGGGGGGTTCATAGATGCCACTATGGCATAAATATAACAAAATATAAAAATTGCCCGAAATCAGCATGCAATTTTATTTCCGACGGATTATAACGTGTCTGAAAGAGTTGTTGGTAAATTACCCCCCGCTTTCTCCCTATCCTTCTCTCAATCTATGAATAGATTATATAAATCAATATTTTTTTTTGCATCGTTGTGTTGAAATAGATATAGCAAACAACAGAGGTGAAATAAAATCTCCACAAGACGCATGAAATCACACCAAGTGCATGATGGTCTTTGACCGAAGAATCATAAAATGTTACGTCTTTTTTTTTTTTTTGTTTAAACATATGCTATTTGCTTTTTATATACATTATTTCCCCTCATATTCTCTTTTCTTCCTTTTCATTTGCTTTGCTCCTTTTTCCAACCTTCTTGCTCTTTTCTATTTTTATTTAACCCATATTCCTTTCAGCCACACAGACTCACCATTTCTCTTGCTGATCATAACGCCTTTTCCATTCTGTTTGTTTTAATTCAATTTATCTATCTCTGTATAAATTATGTGTTTGATGCAATATCTCATAGAAATCATTGAATTTTAATAATCCAACTTTTTTTCATTTTTATAGCTTGTGAAATGTGATATACATATGCGTTGTATGTTCTTAATAATTTGATTTAATGATAATTCCAATTTATGTTTTCCTTCAGTTTGGTTATCCTTCGATCATAATTATTGACGAACGCATCGTCTCATTTAAGAGGATTACACGCCTTCTGATCCTTTCGATATATTTTTTCTTAGTGGTAGCCCACCCCCTCACAATAACGAATTCTATGAGCAGGGTTTTAATAAAAAGGTTAAACGTTTATTATCCCCCCAAAATAATAATAAACAAATAAAACCTATTTTTATTGTTTTGAACCTTTCCGAATCGTTTTATTTTTTTCAATGATTAATGCTATTTTCAGTTAATGATTTAATCTACAGGCTGTTGATATCTTAATTTACAACATGAGCAATATACAAGTTCGAATGGTGATTTAAAACGCGTTTTTAAAATTTGTAAAAAAAACCCGGGTGCCTTCAAACAAGTTTTGAAACATGTTTAAAAAAACAGCGTTAAAAATGTACAATCCCTGCCTATATAAACAACTACACACACACACCCTCACACCCCCCCACACACACATATATATATCTTCAGCGCATTGATTTCTTTGAAAGGTGAGTTTCACATCCGTATGCCCATGAACAGACGTGTTTTTCACGACTGTTTCAGAAACGGATTTTGAATTCTCTTTTTTTTTGTCACATCATGGGCACTGACGAAGAGTGTGACTTTACCTTTCATTTTTGAGAGCTATGCTCCTTTTAAATCTATGATTTTATTTCTACGGCATTTACTATACCTTTTATGATTATTTTATTCCTTATGCCGAAGCAGACTATTTCTATTTTACTCAGGTACTTTTTACTGCTAAACTTCGACTGTTGGCGGTGAGGCCCTTTACAGATTTTCCTGTTTGGGAGCCGGAGATTCGCCATTGTCATCTTGCAGTCATGGCAACGCGTCTTTAGATGCGTTTTTTACAGTGCGCTTCCTCCATCTTCAGCGCATTGATTTCTTTGAAAGGTGAGTTTCACAATCCGTATGCCCATGAACAGACGTGTTTTTCACGACTGTTTCAGAAACGGATTTTGAATTCTCTTTTTTTTTGTCACATCATGGGCACTGACGAAGAGTGTGACTTTACCTTTCATTTTTGAGAGCTATGCTCCTTTTAAATCTATGATTTTATTTCTACGGCATTTACTATACCTTTTATGATTATTTTATTCCTTATGCCGAAGCAGACTATTTCTATTTTTATATATATATATATATATATATATATATATATATATATATATATATATAATGAAAAAAGGTAGGCATTTTTTTTTATAAGATCACGAGTGATATTCTTGTGAGAGCGTTGGCAACCTGATAAGCAATTCAAACACAGCAGATGGAGACAATAAAAAAAGGTTTATTTAAAATCAGAGATTTATTTCAGTATATCAAAATAATGCATGAATAATGAGTTGAATTATCATTTTCCGAATTATATACGAACTCAATAATGAGTGACTCGATCTCCCACACTCGATCTCCCGCACATTCACAAACAAAGATCAATTGTTATTAATTTAAATAAATACAAGGGCATGCATAATATTTGCCGAGTGAAAGAGTGAGTTGAACAATAATGAACTTTAAATATTCCTCTGATGCGTAGTCATGTATCCTCCCACAAAATAAAAAACCGCCATTTTCCAGTACATGCTAACTCAACTTGATGATTTTAAATAAGCTTGAGTAAGCAGGACATAATTGTGATAGAGGACATTTTACTACTTCATTAAACTCACAATATAAACAAATCTACTGCATTTCAGAAATTGATTGACAAATAAATGCCAAGCTATATTGTTGTTTTCGATGGTAGTATGGTCCCATATAAAGTTGTTTCATTGAATACTTTTCCTGTAGCATCAAGCTCGTGTGTGTTGCAGCATTCATCGAGCTCCATCCAATTTTTTAAAATATCGATGGGTGACCTCCACACCCCAACACCATGTCCTGCCTTGCATTGTCCCTGAAATAATACCACTCAATAAACAGAGACTTTATTATCTAAGGTGATACTAAAATCGCTCTTAAAACCATCGGATATGGCACCAAATGCACATGAACTTTGGAAGATGAACTTGGGCGGTGAAAGAAATGGACATTCAACTTGAATTTTTGTTAACGATCACCTACATGATCGAAACAAAAAAAATAACATCCAATATTACTTGCAATGACGTGCTGTCCTTACGATACCGTCAATACTATACCGAGGTAACATTGTTTTGTTCAGCAGCCAATCAAAATTTAACTTTTACTAGACTACCAGGGGATACCATTCATAATGGTTATGTCCCGTAGATTAAATATACTTTATGCAACAGAGTCAAGAATAATACTTTCAATATTCAATACTAGTATACGACACTTGAAATAATGATTACAATGATGACGACGATGATGATAATAATAATTATGATAACAATAATAATAACAACAGCAGCAATAATAATAACAACAGTGGTGCTGATGGTGATGATAATAATAACAGAAGAAGAAGACAAGAAGACGAGGAGGAGACAGGAGAAGAGGAGGAGACAGGAGAAGAAGAGAAGAATGAAAAGAAGAGAATGAAGAGAAGAATAAGTAGAAGAAGAAGAAGAAGAAAGGAGGAGGAGGAAAAGAAGGGAAAAAAATAGCTGACAGGCGTTTTTTTTTTGCTAGGTGATACAAAACGCAACTATCATCACCCCGGATTTAGCACGAGTTACCACTTTACCCGATGTATTATAATGACGTACGAACCGACAATTAAATACAGATTTATGCGTATATCAATTTCCAGGCAAGCAATGGCTATACTCTTTTTTTGAGTTGTCCAAAATAAGTATGAATCTTCGTTTTACAAGAAACACATTTACAAAGTAATTTTAGAACTGATACTTCGATAAAGTTATCAAATCGGGTTTAAAAGGTTTGTTCATGATTGGATCCACGCCCGGGCGGTGTGACCAGGCCTTAAAAGGCATGGTCACACCGACCGAGAGTTGTTGGAGCGGTCGTGGAGCGGTAGGGAAAGAGGACCGAATTTCGCTCACAAAATTGGGGAAAAAATCGAAAACATAAATAAAAAAAAAAAAAAACAATCGAAATCGAGAATGGTGAACGGTAGCGAGCGGTGATGATTTTTTTTCTCCGCTCCACGACCGCTCCAACAACGCTCGGGCGGTGTGACCATGCCTTAAGATTTCATGTTGACGGCGCCGCCGTCGGAAAGCGGCACCGATAGTCTCGCGCTGCTATACAACAGAAACAGTTGGAATAGAGAAATTTTGTCTCATCGTCTGCCCAACAGAGCGAGGATATAGGCGCCGTTTTTCCGACAGCGGCGGTGTCGTCAACATTGAAATCTTAACCAAGCTAAAGGTTTGGAAATGTCATCATAATTTAATGTTTACACCTAGTTCATGAAACTTTTACATAAATGTAATCAGCTTACTGATCATCTTGCAGGAGTTTCAGGTCACATGATCAGGGTCAAAATGTCATTCAGGGTCAATGAACTTTGAAATGTTTCTTACCGAAAGGTTTTGAAATATCTTCATTACATACTTTGATACTATATGTACCTATTTCATAAAAACTTGGACGTGAGGGAGTAAGCTATATTTAATAAAGTAGTAATTTTCCCGTCGATTGTCTAGACACCTCAATAGCAAAGATCTGCACCACTCAATAAACAAAATGTTAATTCCAGAAGGTTCGGGGGGGGGGTGATTCTAAAAAAAATATATTACATTCTACATCTTTTGGTACTTGTCACCGTCGGCCCCCATCCGAACAACAGAGTTATTTACACTGACTGTTTGCAAAGCCCTTTTCTCTTCATTCCGACTGACGTCATGGTGGTTTTCGATGTCCTCCTCGTCGTCATCGTCAGCATCTACCTCATCACCAGGCACGACGTCGAAACCGTTGACACGCATGTCCATGAATTGATCGTTCTTGCTCTTACAGTAGACAATTGCTTTGTAGATGCCGATGACTACGAACGAATCGATGTAAATAAAGCAGGCGTAGAGGGATGGGTAGAACAACATGTCGAAAAACAAGGGCGAGTTCGCGAACGATACAACGGTCAGGGTCATGGCCAGAGAAACGTTCTGGGAGCCGGTTTCGAAGGCGATTGTCCGGCTCTTCTTGTGCGGCTGTCGGAGCAAGAACGCGATGCCGTAACCGAGGAAGTAACCCAGCAGCGGTAGCGATGCGGCGCAGAACCAGAGCTGCCAGACAGCGTGCAAGAACGTAGGGTTTAAGATGAAGCTGAGCGCGAAAGCGGCGATGATGCACATGAAAGAGAAGATGATTCCAACCTGTGAAAAAAAAAAGAAAATAAAGACAATCATGAAGCCTAAGATCAATATAAATAATATGAAGAGCTCACTTGCAAAAGGGGTTAGGTCCATTTTTCATAAAATTTGATTTCTATGTCTCAATGTACAGATTTTTAGTAGCTCTATTAGATGATACCAAAGAAAAGTTGAAATTCTTATTATTATAAAAGTGAACTAAAATGATTATCTTGTAGTGGACCTAACCCCTTTTGCGACTAAACTGTTCTGAAGAACTAATCTGCCAAAAGGGGTCTAGTCACTCTGATGATACCAAAGAAATTTTGAAATTCTAATGAAAACGTGAATGAAAGTGGCAAAGAAATATAACTTTTTTTCAAGAAAGGTTAGGTCCATTTCAGTTTAGTTGCAAAAGGGGTTAGGTCCACACAAAATTTTGGTAGAAAAGAATATACATGTATTAAAAAATATGAATACAGGTAGATTTCTTTTATACCCAATTTTATGTTCACATAATAAGCTAGTCCAGCATAGCAATTCAGCTTCTCATAAGCATGATAAGAATAATTAATGAGAATAAAAAAACATGGGTTTTCTCGGAATGGACCAGAGTGGACCTAACCCCTTTTGCAACTAAACTCTTCATACATTAAAAAAAGCTTATTCTAAACTATTCCTGGCAGTCAGTTTAGCGCAAGTAGTAAATAAATCTGAAGAATGTGTAATAAGCACACGGTACACAAATAAGCGAGGCACGTCAACCGAAAAATCATGTGATCTGTACAAAGAAAGCATATTTGACAGCCTAAATGCGTTTCTCCTACAAAGGTAAGAGAATATCATTAATATAAGGTCCATTTTTCAGACATTCTGGGAATTCACCCAAAAGAGACTGCTATATGTCTATTTTTTTTTAAATGGATGGCTTATGTTTTCCCTTAATAAGCCTGTAATACTGTATAAAGATGGGGCCAGTCAAAGTGTCTTGAATAGTATTGTACAAAATATTAAAGATTCCATTTGCCTGGTATACCAACCTACAAACCAATGCACATGCCATTGACCCATAAAATGAAATAGTTGAGTGGGGGTGAACTGGAATACCATAGGAGCTGTCTAAACAGGGGAACTAAGGCGGAACTGGGACAGTCAGGAGGGGAAATGCTAAAATTACATTGCAATGTTGGTGATGTTTGTTTTAAACGAGTGCCGAGAAAGTTAGGAGCCGCGAGATTGTCATCCGAGGGCATAAGGTCATTATACTTAGCTCTTATAGCCTGCATGGATAACAATATTGTTAATATAAGGACCTACTGCGATTTATTACAATGTGCCGTATTTTGACTCCATCTTTGTAGGTGAGGGGTGACATTTAAGTTCAAGGTGTCATTGTTGCTTACAGTGCCCCCATGAAAATATTGGGAATCTTCGCTCTATACGACGCACGACGAATCCAAGAACAAATAATTGTCAAATGACCTTGATGACAAAGAGTAACCAAGAAGTTTTTATATTTTGAAGAAAATTTGGTGGATCAAAACAGCAATTTCGTCCTAGTCCCTATAGATTCTAGACAAACGATACTATTTGCAATTTTCGTCAGCTCCGCGAAAATTAGGACGAAACTCCAGTTCCGGTTCGTAAATTTTCGACAAATACCTCCGTAATGATCTTTGTCATTTGATTGGCATTTTCACCACATTTATTGTGTTCTCGAATCCGTCTTGTGTTGCGGTGTGAAAACTCTCTATTACTGTTGCAACACATTATCAATATTTAGCAGAATGCATTTCTAAGGCACAAAGAAGGGAAAAGGCCTGGTATTTGTGTATAATCTATCATTAAATCCAGCATTCTCTCCGATCTATTCCTCTCGCTCTTCTAACCTCACCCTCTTTTTATTTCTTCATTTTCTCCAATTCATTTTTTCCTCTGCTATTCTCCCCTCTTCCCATTTACATTTCTCCTTCTTCCTGTCTATAACCAACCCTCCTACCTTCTCTTGTTTACCCCTCTAATATACTTTCAAGTACATTGAATTGAATAGAAACAACACCATTTTCAACCCCCCCCCCGCCCATCGCTTTCCTTCATACTCCCGTCGATTGTTCAGAAGGGTAATGTCCGTGTGGATCATGTAGGGAGCGCGTACCGAATGACCTTCGAAAGATCAACAGTTTTCATCGATTGCACAAAAAGTTTTCCTTTATCGATTACGACTATTGATTTAAAATGTCGATTTATTTTAAGGTGGTGGAGGGGGAGTAGGGATCATCAATATTATCGCCTTCCGGCTGCTAAAAGCTGATTTATTTTTTTTTGGGGGGGGGGGGTTGATGGGATATTACTAACTAAAGGCTGAAGTTTTAATAATGATAATTATGCTTTCTTATATATAGCGCTTTAGGAGTCCACTAATATTAGCGTCCGTGAGAAAGGTGGCAAATGTCGCAATCTGCGTTGGTGCGACATTATGCGTTGGTGTAACATTATCGGTTGTAACAGGGCATAGGTGCCGCGGCCGGGATCGAACCCCGGACTTTCTATGTATAGCCAGGGGCCTTAGACCACTCGGCCACGGCACCTCCTGTGTTGAAAATCCCTAAGAATATCGATACACGTATAGATGCAGTTGGTGAACCCAGGAAATATCCTCCTCACACTTTCAACAAAGTAGATACTTTAAACAATATTAAATCTCTTTCTGAGTACAAAGTTGAAAAAACTCATTGCCAGTAAAAAGCTATGTTCATTAGATTTCAAATCCAAAGAACTTCTCCAATGTTTCGATGTACTCATTCCTGTGTTCATTTTTAATATCTCTCTCGAGATCGATCACTTTCCAATACAATGGAAAACTGCTCTCATCACTCCATTAATGAAAAAAAAAGGTCTTGATTGCGGACTTTAAGAACTTACGACCTGTAAGCAATCTGAAATACATATCAAAGTTGGTCGAGGGTGCAGCTACCCAACAGATTATGGAACATCTTAGACAGACGCAGCTCTCTTTGGCCATGTATTCAATATGCATATATAGACAACTCTACAGCACTGAAACTGCACTGCTAAGAATAAAAAGTGGTCTATAATGTCTATGGATTCTCAGAAAGTCACCATTGTACTTCCAATGGATCTAAGCAGTTCATTTGACACCATAGATCATTTTACCTGGCGAATATGTTTACTCTGACGATTTCCCGTTGCCCTTTGGCGTCCCACAAGGATCATGATTGGATTCTATAATGTACACCGCCGATCTCATTTCATACGTTCAAACGTGCTTTCCTGAGATATCATGTCACTGCCATACTAATGACACACAACTTTATGTATCATTCAGTCCCACTGAGCAGGCGCGCCGGAACACTTTCAGTTTTGGGGGGGGCAAAATCCCGAAGGGGGCACAATATTTTTGACAGCGTGAGATACCGAAGCGATCGAGCGGGAGAGGCTATGGGACCCCCCCCCCACGGTAAGGATTTTGTGTAAAAATGGAGGATAAAAGTTGCGTTTCTAAGTGCATTCAAAAATAAATTTCTTGAGAATTAAACAGTCTTGGAGTTCTTTTAGCTCCTTCTGTTTCCTCCCTTCTGACCCATCCTGGTGTTTCTTCAAGACCAGGGTCGCAGTTCCAGCAAATTACGAGCCTTATTGCAAACGAAATTGTTTCAAACTAGTGTAATATAGGCCTTTTAAAGACTTTAAGATGACAAACATGACTGTAAGCAGCCGGGGGCCGCCGATCGAGAGGGCAAAATTCACCAAAAGTGTGCACGAAATCCTTCAATTTCATTCTAGAAAATGCAAAAGCTCCCCCATCACAAATCCCCTCGCTCTTACGTTTCTTCGAAAATTTAGGTCTTGCAGCCCCACCCACTCCCGGTTTTTTTTTTTATATATTTTTGCAAACGTCCATGAATAACAAAAGCTGGGATAAACCAGAGAACATATAGCTGCCATCTCGATCTGATTAGTAACAGGTAATGGGAAGAAGTTTTGGAATCTAAAATGCATAAGTGCTATATATGAGCTGAAATAGTATCAGACAAAACGCCTTCCAATCATGCCAATGAAAAGGAATAGAGGAAAATACGGGGCTGTGAAAATATCTTTAAGATTTTTTTTTATAGTAGAGCACTACTGTAACGCTTTTTTTTATATTCTTTATATTTTTATTCACATCTCGGATAATATGAGTCCGTTCAAGAAGACACTTTCACAGATGATTTTATTTTTTTCATGTCTAAACATTATCTCTAAGTTGCTTTCGAGTGGGATTCACCATTTTTAAAAATTATAGATTATAATCCTCTACACTTGATTATTCTGAGTGCAATTTTCTGATAACGAAGTTCAAAACCTACGATTTCGACTTCGACGGGCAGACGTGTTACCGACTGAGCCAACACGGTTCTCTTGTTATCACTGTATTGACTCAATTTATATTTCGTTGAAAATGAAATAATTGAAACAAGTTTCTCGAGATGTTATGGTTTCTGGGCTTGACAGCTATGACATAGATTCCTTATCTTGCTCGAGTAACTAGTGTTCACGCGCGTTAGTTATATCGGGTCCGGTCTGAGCGTTTCTGGGCGACCGCGCGTTTGTTAGACGACACAGCCAGCATCATAGAATTATAAACCTAATCATTGGTGGATCACTATCAATTTGCCATTCGCTTTTAGTTTGAAATGTATTCATTAAAAGGTTAAACGTGATCACACTGTAATAAGATGGAAAAGTGGCTAATCAAAGCTATGTTTCACAGAGGAACTGTTCGTCAAAAGAAGCGAGGCTTACTAGATAATGTATTTGCCCCGTTAGAGGCAAATTTTTTCATTTTTGACAATGGAAATGACAATTTTCAGGCAGAAAAGTGCCTTCATTTACTTTTGTCCTTAAATAATTTATCATTTTTCATCTTTCAGGGGGCACGTTGGGGGGCAAAATCTCGTTTTGCCCCCCCAAAATTTTATTTGGGGGGGCAAGTGCCCCCCTGCCCCCCCGCTTCCGGCGCCCTTGCCACTGAGCATGTACAATATCAAGCTATATCACTTCTCGAAACATCCAAACTTAACTTAAATGGTGTATCAGTTGGAGACTCTCTGATACAAACCATCTCTTAGTGCTAGGAATCTTGGTGTACATTTTGATACAGAGTTGAATATGAAAGAACATATCACTACTGTTTGTAAATTGGCATACTACATGGTCACATTCGAAATATTTAGATATGGATGTTACAAAAGAAATTGTTCATGCATGCATCATTAGCAAATTGGATTACTGCAATAGTGTACTACATGGGATCCCTGACTCTTAATTATTGAAATTTTAGTCAGACGAAGTGTAGAACTCTTTAGATGTTAATGAAAATATAATTGACCAATAAGATTATTTGAAATACTTCATTATATTTTGATTAAGATGTTTTTATGTCATTTTTTTCAAATGAATGTAAAGCAACTAACATCATGATTAATCTTATGTAATTTATTTTATTTTAAACCAAGGGCTGATATGTAGTTGTAGTTTATAATTACTTTTTATAATCAAATTTCTAACTCTTTTTTTCTCGTTAGGACCTATATTCCACTCTTCTGTGATTCGTAGAATATATCCCCAAACTCTTTGAATATTTCTGGTATTCCATTCTGAGCCATCCAATATGATATCATTGTTTTTTTTTCTGGTATTTTTACAGCAAACTTTTCGTTAGTGTTAAAGGACAAGTCCACCCAAAACTTGATTTGAATAAAAAGAGAAAAATTCAACAAGCATAACACTGAAAATTTCATCAAAATCGGATGTAAAATAAGAAAGTTATGGCATTTTAAAGTTTCGCTTATATTTTCAACAAAATAGTTATATGAACGAGCCAGTTACATCCAAATGAGAGAGTTGATGACATCACTCACTCACTATTTCTTTTGTATTTTATTATATGAAATATGAAATATTTTTATTTTCTCGTCATTGTCATGTGAAATGAAGTTTCATTCCTCCCTGAACACGTGGAATTCCATTATTTTAACATTTTGTGCTTCAGGCAATGAGGTCCTAATCATCATATTCGTAAAAATTGAAATATTGTATAATTCAAACAATAAAAAACAAAAGAAATAGTGAGTGAGTGACGTCATCGACTCTCTCATTTGGATGTAACTGGCTCGTTCATATAACCATTTTGTTGAAAATAAGCGAAACTTTGAAATGTCATAACTTTCTTATTTTACATCCGATTTTGATGAAATTTTCAGCATTGTGCTTGTCTGATTTTTCTCTTTTGATTTAGATCAACATTTTTCTGAGGTGGACTTGACCTTTAACTTCTCCTCTCCTTTAATTCATTAGTGTTTTAAGCTATTGAAATCCTTCCATCTGGTTTGCCAAGGGCACACAAAGAATGTCGGCGATAGAGCATTGACAATAAGAATCATGTACCCCCCCTGCCGTCTTATAGACGCAGTGCACATGATGAAAGGAATAAGAAGAACACAACGTCAAAGTTCATACTCGGAAGACCCGTTTCAATAATCAGACGAAATATCACAAGATAAATTCTACATTATCAATATTTGTTTGGATGATGCTGTATGGGGAAAGTACATAGATGTACTGTATTTAATCATTAACCGTGGAGTGTCAATAATCTATTAAATTCCGAAGAAGAGAAAAACATAGTCGTGCTCCATTTACGAAACGATATATTGAAGTGTATACTGAAAATCCAATACTTACTAAAGCATAAATACGGATTAATAATGTGGGGTGTAAAAATTAGGAAGTGATTGCGGGGTTAACTGAGTTTATGAAATTCAACATAGGGAAATATAAGATCAAACAAACACATTAAAAATCAGCAAACGGATAAGGTAACAGGATTTAACTGAATACACAGGAATATAATTGAAGTCTGGTAGTGAATTGATCATAAAAAGACGTCTTTTCCACATTAGAACTCAAATCATAACAATTTACATATATTGAAATTAAGTAATATCAACCAATCAAAATAAAGAGAATCAATGGAGGAGCCAACCAAACTGAAACAGTCGAATTCATAAAAATAGCCAACAACAGATAGTGGATGGAGATGAATAACCTGTTGGGACGTAATAATAATGTTGAACAAATGTCAGAATATAATGATTGAACACATATGAATAGGTAAGGAATATCTAGAGAAGGAGGTTGAAAGTCAAACATCAGCAGTAAAGCTGAACTAATAACTAAAGCTGTAAATGAATAATTAGAATGATTTACTGGACCTAAAGGTGAAACGGTCCTACAATACTATATTGCCTTATAAACAAAAATAAATGACAGTGGAAGATGATTGAATCTCCAAGTTCTTTTCGGCGCAATGACAATGGTATTTCAAAAAAAGAGCGTCAAAGTTCACCATAACGAGACGAAACATAATGAAACACGCCTCACAGAATGAAAAAAATCCTAACGTTTACTGTACATATTCTTCTCACGAGGTTAATACCAAATTATCAATATTTGTTTGGATGATGTTGTGTGAGACAGTATATATTTTATGTGTTTGATCATTGAGCGTATAAAGTCTCTGAGTTAACCAAATTTTGAAGAAAACATATCCAGAATGAGGAATCTGGCTCAGATAAACTTATTTGAGCTGACGTACTTCTGGTAGGTAAGTTGACAATTGTATTATAGTCTTCAATCTTATTCAGTATACGCTATTGCAATAGTTATATGTAATAATTCACATGCATGTATATGATTTTATAGAATGGAAATAGCATGTGTTAATACTTCTGTAATTCTCTGATACATCTAATTCCATGACGGTTCATACCATTTTTTAATGGTTAATACAATGGTTATGCTAATTTATGATACGCATTAAGAAATAAAGGTTCAAAATTTGACCAGGGGTTGGTACAATAGCAGCACAACTAGGGTGCTAATGAGAGCAATGCTACTAATTTAAATTAATTTGAAGTTAATTTGAATCAAAAGAGAAAAATCCAACAAGCATAACACTAAAAATTTCATCAAAATCAATCGTATATAAATAAGAAAGTTATGACATTTTAAAGTTTCGCTTAATTTACAGAACAGTTATATGCACATCCTGGTCGGTATGCAAATGAGGAACTGATGACGTCATCCACTCACTTCTTCTTTTGTATTTTTATTATATGAAATGTGCGATATTTTCATTTTCTCCTCAATGTCAAGTGAAACAACGATTAATTCCTCCCTGAACATGTGGAATTATAATGGTTCAGTCAAGTTGGTCCCAACTGCCAATAAAAAAATAGTAAGTGAGGGACATCATCCATTGTCTTTTTCGAAAATTGGTGAGCCGAACAGCAGTTTCACCCCCCCCCCAAAAAAAAAAAAATGAAGCTGACAAAATTGCAAATATGTCCTTTGTCCAGAGTCAAATGCCAATATAAGCCTGAACTTGATATGAAACTTAGGCGAAACCTTGAAAGAAAGCTACAAGGTGAAATATTTTGCCTTATTCAAAGATTAAAAAACGCTTTATTTATAATACGAAAAGTTAAAAAGGCCGGAATCTCTTAGGCAAAATATTCGCGTACTGTGGCCTGAAGAATTAGGGAGAACCAGTCCCGATATCACATGTTTCTTGTTGTCAAAGAGAATAGAGATAAATGTTAATTCGCCGAAATGGACATCTTTTGATTTTCATAGCCGGCTTCTTCGAGTATTTTTTTTTCTCTTCGATCTTCAATGATTAGGGTGTTGTGCACAATGGATGATGATTGATCGATCGTCTAAAAGATGATGTTTTCCTGTATAGTGCTAAAGTCACATCAAAGAAAATGACTCCAAAGCATCCGACGGTATGTCAAGAAGAGATTTGATTGGTTTTTGGATCGGTTTCCTGGATGCACTCGAGAGTTTTCGCATTTACTACGGAGCCGCTCTCTGCCAAAGTCAAATCACAATGGAGAGCTGAGAGGCTTTTGTCTGAAGTAGGTAGACCGGGAGAGCAGATCATCCGAAGATTTGCACCGGACGAACAATTGCAAATACGTATGTAGTCGTCCAGAGTCAAGAGATTATAATATACTGATGTTCTGATCCAATATCGACAAAAACCTCTCAGCTCTCTATTGTTATTTGGCTTGAATTTTCAAAGGTATTCGTGTGTTGTAGAGAGCGGCTACATAGTACGATGTAAATACGAAGACTTTCTAGTAACTATGCTAACGTATTTAGTTTAGGACACTAATTACTCAATGGTTTTCACAATGTAGCCTGATCGATACTCATTCATTCAAATATTTGATTTATGCTTACATAGTAACTTCACATTTCTGACACAATGGAGATGACAACTAAAACTTTGATGTCGACGATGAACACGACGGGCAATGGCACCGTCGATGACGGCAACGAACTCGTCACCTTGCTCACCCAAGCGACCAACATTCTAATCCTCGTCTTCCTCATGATAGCTATGGGCTGCACGATCGAGTTCAAGGATTTGAAAGAAACGGTGAGAATTTTAATCGGTTTAACTACCACAGGAAGCTTGGCCCAAAGTCTATCATTATCGAATTTTCGCGATTGCAACGGGGATTCTATAACATAGCAAATCTATTGAATATGCCTGTCAAATTACAATGAATAGCTGCGAGGTCTTTGTTGAAAATTAGTGAACCGGGACAGCTGATCTTGGTAAGTTTCGGAGCTAGACGAAAGATTGCAAATATGTCGTTTGTCCAGAGTTACGGACGACACTGCTATTTTGATTCACCGATTTTCAATAAACAAAGCTTTGTCATGAAGGGAATTTGTCAATAGATTCTCTACTTTCCAGAAGCGTCTGCGTAGTAGTTGCGCAAACTCTCTCGCTCGTCTGAAGTGTTGCGCTACGGCGTGGGGAACATATAAACTGTGTATTAGAAGAGGCGGTTGCTTACAAGAGGATAAGAAAAATTGAAGAATGGGAAGGAGAATAAGTAAAGATAAAAATTACACCTCCCCTGTATGAAAAAGGGTAGATCCTTAAAAGAGTCTTTTACAATTGGTTTTGCGACCGTCTACTCAATCGGCAACAGTTCCCATCCTTTTAAGACAATACGATGTCAACTGTTAAGATGGTAAGTAAGAACGAAGAGAGCACGGCATGAACTGGACACTTGCATTTTATTTTTTAGTATCGTCGACGATAACCCGCAGACGGAGGGTTTATTAAAGGACAAGTCCACCCCAACAAAATGTTGATTTGAATAAAAAAAAAGAAAAATCCAACCAACATAACACTGAAAATTTCATCAAAATCGGCCGTAGAGTAAGAAAGTTATGACATTTTAAAGTTTCGCTTAATTTCACAAAGAGTTATCCCAGTCGGTACGCAAATGAGGGAACTGATGACATCACTCACTTTTTATATGAAATATTCTTATTTTCTCCTCATTGTCCTGAGAAACAAAATTTTATTTCTCCTGAACTTGTGGAATCTCCATTGTTTAACATTTCATGATTCAGTCAAGTTGGTCCTTATTGTCAAATCTGTAAAAATAGAAATATTGTATAATTCAAACAATATCATCTCTTCTCTCTTAGCTTGTCACTGAGTTGTGCATGTAACTATTTGTTGAAAAATAAGCGAAACTTTAAAATGTCATTACTTTCTTATTTTACATCTGATTTTAATGAAATTTTCAGCATTATGTTTGTCTGATTTTTCTCTATGGATCCAAATCAACATTTTTCTAAGGTGGACTTGACCTTTAAAGTTAAATATACTGTGTGAGGGGGCGGAAGTAAATGGAGACTGGCTGATATAACGGAGGATCATACTTTAAAGAATATGTGTGAGGGTTTGTGTATGTGTACACTGGCACGACTCCTTTCTTTTTTAAAAATTCAATCACAGTTTCGTCATCCAGCTGGTTTCTTTGTCGGGATGCTATGTCAGTTCGTCCTCATGCCCCTCATCGCTTTCTGTCTCGGCCTTGCTTTCAAACTAGAGACTGGGGGCGCCCTTTCGGCCCTAATCCTCGCCTGTTGCCCTGGGGGCACTCTCTCCAATCTCTTTACCTACTGGGTTGATGGTGATGTCTGTCTAAGGTATGAAACTAGAGTGTCAATGATGATGTCAGTTACCTGGTGTAATGAAGAAGCGCTCACTCAGATGATACGTCACACAAAAGCGTAACACCAAATAGGGTTAAAATAACTACCAAGTGCGTCAAAAATAACATCAGTCGGTTATGAATACTAGCACCATTAATTTAGATTGTTGGCACAAACAAGGCTTTACGTCAAATGGAAAACGGAGTACAAAATATTAAAACGAACCAAAATAATGCCATTATGTGAACACTTTGCAAACCTACCCTCATTTCCTCCTTCACGGACGCAATTTTTATGTATTTTTTCATGAAACGTGTATCGAATATAATATCATTTTTTGAAAATGAGCGAAAAATCAACTAATGGGTTAAGATGATAACAAGAAATATAATGATAATATAGAAAACATGATTTGCTTTGCCCCCGATTGACCCAGTGTATGCATGACATCGGTCTCTACCGCGGTTGCTATCGGGATGATGCCCCTGAATCTCTTCATCTATACCCGAGTATGGACAGGTGACCAGGTGGTCATTCCGTACGTCGACATAGTCACCACTCTTGTTAGCATTCTCATTCCCGTTGCTTTCGGGGTGTTTCTCCGCTGGTGGAAGAAGGAATGGACCAAATATATAACTAATGTAAGTTTGATATATATTTTCTTTTTCATAGGAGGGGAGGTCATTCTGCGCATGATCAGAAGAAGGTCATTGGTACTAAATTGACATGGTGGTGTAATATTTAATGCACCAACTTTGATGTCTTGATTATCTATTATTCTTTTAAATTTTGTTTTTTAATTAGATCCACAAAAACCAATGCGTCCACCAGCGACTGGCATTGCAAAGTTGGCCAAGTGCATTGTTATAAAAACGTGCTAATGCATTTAAAGTAGAAATGCATCAAATAAGTGTACATTGATGTGCTATTCTAGTCACCTGGTCTATTCAATATCTCCATCGTGCTATGTAAGGCATGCAGACATAACATCCTGCTTAAAAATCTGCCTATTGTTACTGCATGTTTACTCAGTGGTTTCCTTTTGAGTTGCAATATGTCCCTATCATGGCGGTTTCAGGTATGATGTTTTAGCTAGCTTCATGCACTCTAAATATCTTTTGTAATTCAGCATTTTGGTTCCGATTAAAATGCAAGATCAGTATAAAAAACACCATTTGCATTTCAATTTGCAATTTTAATCGATGAAAAATAAATTGATCGTTCACACACTATCAACATTTTGTGAGTCATTTTGTTAAGTGGCTTAAGAAATCGCTTAAAGGAACCGTTTTCGAATGGCTTAGTCTGTGACTATCTTATCCACAACAGTATGACGTTTGGGGGTGAAATTGTGGTTAGATTTTCAATTTTGTTTCTTTTTTTAGTCCTTTTTCTTATTTTGATTCCTTCGACAGTTCGGCGTAGTTCTCGCATTCCTCTTGATAATTGTTGCCTGGGTTCTGTTCTTCATGCTAAACCCGGGCTCGATTTCACTAACGTTTTTTATGCATCGCTAACCCTTCGTAAGGGCTTGAACCCATCGCAACTTCGCAAACCCATCGCCCATGGGCGATGGGTTGCTTTTCGATTTCACGAAACTCTTGCGACGGGTTCATCCATCGTTAACCCATCGCGGCTCAGCAGATGCCCAAAGGGTGATCGCAGGGCTGCGATGGGTTCAAAAACGTAACTTCCTGTCCCAAGGTCATGTTTTGGCGCGAACACTTTGCCGATACTTATTTCTTGACATTCGACCGTGTAGACATTCTGCTCTCTAAAATTTCAGATTTTTCAATAGTTTTTATAAGTTTATCTCATCATGGCCCTTCTTCTGTACGTTAATAACGCTCGAGCGCTCAATCGAGAGCGTGTCTTCAGGGATAGGACCAATCCCTTGGATGTATTAAACGATAGGAAGATGCATAAGTACTACCGTTTCACTCGGCAAGGGGTGATGAGGATCATCGACCTAATTCAGGACCGCATAGCCCCTTTGACAGAGAGGAGTCATTCCATAGACTCAAGGCTGCAGGTGTTTGTTGCTCTGAACTTTTATGCAACATCCGACTTTTACTCCAGTGTCCAGAAGGAGCATGGTGTTTCTTCAGCTAGCGTTTGCAGAATAGTCGCTAGAGTTTCCGAAGCTCTGGCAAACTTGAAAGATGAAGTAATAACATGGCGGCCAGTGGTTGAAAAGCAGAGGGAGTTTATGGAGACGAGTGGATTCCCCATGGTCGTCGGGGCAGTGGACTGTACTCATATTTGGCTTGATGGCAGCCCTTTGGGGGACACTGAATACGCATTCATCAACAGGAAGGGATGGCACAGTATCAATGTTCAGTACATAAGTGATGCCAAGTACAACATAATCAATGTAAGTGCACGGTGGCCAGGATCTGTGCATGACAGCAGAGTCTTCGAGAATTCAGCGGTAGGACAATCGTTCCAGCGTGGTGAATTGGAAGGTGTCATTCTTGGTGACTCTGGTTACCCGCAAAGATCATGGTTAATGACCCCATTTCGTAATCCTCAAACACCTGCAGAACGCGCTTACAACAGGTAGGATACATCTTCCGACTAAAAAGTATTGCTATTGTGAAACGCAATTTGCATTATTAACTAGGGACCTACTTTATTAATTCCCGATGTGGATATGTTTATAGATTGAGCTTAATATAGATTGCATTCGCCATTAATCAGAATGTTGAGCGGGATCCCGGAAATATCACCAAACACCCTGAAATGCTCCTTACCCCCCCCGCCGAACCTGATTGAGCCCACTGAAAAAATCACAAACATGACAGTTTAAGTGTAGGTTACTATAAAAATATGAATTGCTTACACATACTTAGTTGAAATATATATGAAATATATATGTTAGACATCCCATTTCATGTACTTTTTTTTAATATAGACATATTCTTTACAAAGGGATAAAGAATTGAATTTGAATATTCTAAAGCTAAGTACTTATCCTAACAAAATATTCATCTATGCGTATAGACATGTACGAAAACAATTTGTTATAAATTATGTTCTGTTGGAAATAAAATCGAATTTGAATTGAATAGACATTGCAGATTACGCGACTAATTATGAATTGCTGCATGTATATTAAAAAAGAAGTGATGCAAAGTGTAATTTTTGGATGTTTATGATTCACATAATTTTACATTTCTAAATTACTTTTTTTTCTAATGAGTGAAACCCCTTGAGTGATCCAATTAGTTTTAAAATACATGGGTTCTAAAACGTCTAACATTTTCACTAATAGGCACTGGCGTACCAAGGGGGGGGGGTCAACATCACCACACACCAAAACTTACACGGTCGAGAAAAAGAAAGGGAAAGAAAAACGAGTTAAGAAGGAGAATGCTTATAAATCAGTATATCTTATATTGCGGAATGGGTATCGAAATCCCTGCAATCTGATTGGTTGAGAGCTATGCTAGAATTTTTACTGGCTGCATGAGAAAAAAATATAAAATTTAACAAGAAAAAAAAAATATGAATAAAAGAAAAAAAATTGACATTATTTTTTTATGTATTTTTTTAATCAAAAAAAGAAAAGAAAATCACTTTAAAGAAATAAAATTTCATGCGTCTGGTCAAAAAAAATAATGCATCCGTCAATAAAAAACAAGCTTCCAGTAAAAAAAATCATGCATCCGGTAAATTTCTTATTTTCAATTTTGGGAATTTAAAAAAATTAAAAGCCCCTATTATATAAAATGTGCACTCGGTACCTTTGGTATCAATGTCTAACTAAACCCACTCAGCTGCGCCTCGTGGGTTAAACGAGGCCAAAGTTACCTCGTGCACACAGTTGCTACCGACCCACTCTAACCCATGCATCATTTTTATACCACACACTAAACTATGGCTTATTATATTTCCTTCATTTTAATTCAGGTCTCACATGAGAGGACGAGTGGTGGTGGAGCAAACTAACGGTCAGATAAAGAAGAAGTTCCCTTGCTTAAGGAGAGGTCTGAGAGTGGAACCAAAGAAAGCCTGCACAATCATCGTTGCTTGCACAGTCCTGTTCCGTCTCTCAAAAGAGTGGAAAGAGCCATACCTTGGAAGGGATCATGAAGTACCACAAGTAGGTGCAGATGACTTTGATGGTCCTGTCAGCAATGAGGGATATGCTGCACGTGCCCAACTGGTGGCCAGATGTTTCACTTGAAATGGATAACATTAATGACGTTGATTTCCCATGGAAAGGATCTTTTTAATCCATATAAATTTTTTTAATGAATAATGTTAACATAAATTCTAAATGATGGCAATTGATTTTATATGTTATGTTTGAAGGGTATTCCAGGCTGAAAATATCATCTGAACAGATAAAATAATATAATATAAACAAAACACTTAAATTTTCATCAGAGTCTACAGGAATTAATAAAGTCATGAAATTTTAATGTTTTGCATTATTCGGTGAAAGAATACTAGGCATGTCTTCAGGAGTATGCGATAAACAATCTTATGATGTCACATTCTTTCATTCTTTTGTATTTTATTACATGAAATATTTTTTTTTTCAAATTTTGTCCACCAAATTGATTTAATGGATAAAATATTCATTACTTCAATTTCAGTTAAAAGGGAGACATATCTGCAAGAAAATAATTTTAATTTCAATGATAACATAATGGAAAGTGAAGAGGTAATATGACGTCATCATCAATGAATATTCACGACGGAGTACATATAACCATGATGACTGTTTTCTCAAAATATTGCTAAACTTTAAAATTCAATAACTTCTTTGTTTGGTTCTGAAATATGATGATAATTTTTGCGTTTGGCTCTATGAATTATAATCTATTTATTCAAATATTTTCTATTCAGGATTCCCCCTTTAATAACTCTGCACAATGAACATTATGAATACACAGGAAATTCTATAAATGTGATTTCAATAGACTTTTATTGAGCTCACCTTCATTGTTCTTTACAGACTTTGTAATGTGAATTCACATCTTTCCAAGACCATGGTCATCAATTTTCAATAAAATCTTTCTGCTGCTAAAATACAAGTTGATTCCTGTTGATTTGCATTGAAACATTATACTCCATTCACTTCTAAAGATGTTTCATATAATTTCAAATCCGTGTACGTATAGATGTTTATTAATGCATAAGGTCAATGGATCATACAATTACATTGTTCCGGAGAGCAGAACTGACTGCTTCTCTAAAAATATTAATCAATAACAGTTCTTGCTAAATGAAGTAAATAATTGAGAATTAAATTCATTGCTTAAAACAGTAGTCTCAACAATATGATGATAAATCCACATATAACATTGATAAATAATTGATAATTCATTTTATTGCGATAATATCGGAATTTCATTAAAATAATGATTAATCACTGTGACATTTATCTGAGACCTAATGTACGACTGGACTCATTGGTGGCAAACCTAGAACACTACTGCTCTGGTCCTGATTGATTGAAATTTGATGAAATACGTTCCAGTAATCCATGAATACCTTTCAGAGTAGACAAGATACCTTCCAGTGCTACCACTTTACGTTCTTCTTTCAACACCATTTGCTTATTTAACGTGAGAAGGTCTATCTCAGGGCGATTCCACACTAGAAGTTCAAAAATATCATAAATTTCAACATGCTTTCAATAAGTCATAAGTAGTGTAATATTTTACTATGATACCTAAATTTCATGAAAATTATGAGTTTTAACCAAAAGTGAAGACAGATATAGTTTTTTTTGGGGAGAACAATGGAATTTTAATTTTCAATAATTTTGCTCATTGAATAGTCAAGTACAAATTCCGCCTGAAACAATTATTTGCAAAGCAAGAGAAGATTGAAAATATTGCAGGTCAATAGAATAATATATCATTGATGGTTCCAAATAATATCTACAACATTTTCATGATCCATAATAGGGGCAGCCCTGATTTTTCCTGGGACATGTCCCGTACGACACACAATATAATAATGCATTTAATTGCAGGATTTGGATTCAGAAACCATAAATAGTAGGCATATTTAAATTCATTTAATTGATTTAACATAAAGTGAACTGAAAAGGTACTTTGTTTATCTCCATAGAACATGAAATAGGTGATTCTAAACATTTTAATTGATTTCATGTAGGCTTATTCTCTTGTGAATCCCTTCAGCTAAACTGGTGATTTTCACTGATCAGAGCAGGTTAATTTCTTTTCATTGAGCATGAAAAGAAAACTTTTATAATTATTTCAACCTAGCCTGGAAGATGACTTCCTCTTGCATGCTAATGTGGAATTATTATAAGATGTAAAAAAAATACATATCAATCATCATGATCATCTATTTGGACTTCCCTTGATGATCACTATTTTTTAATACAGTATTGAAACTCCTTACTTTTTTCAAGTTGCAAAAAAAATCTGGAAAATAAGACAAACCATATGGTTTCATGAAATGCAGATGGGTTTGAAAAAGTAGAACCGCACTTCTTCAGAAAAGAATTGGGACAAAAAAGGAAAAAAAAGTGACAGTTGTGACATATATCATGTAGATATACATTTTATTTAAAAAAATTATAACATTTTAGCCCCATAATTTACACAAAGTTTCATTCATTTATTGTTTAGTGTATGGAAATCATCAATTTATTCCCTAAAATATAACTTCACACAAAACTTGAAGTTTTTCAGGTCGTAGAAATGCTGTGAACACTTGTACATTTCCCATCATGAAAAAATTATAACATATTGTTCCCAATTGTATATATTGAGGTTACTTAATTGTATTGTCCTGAATGACTACTTATTAAAAGATTTTTCATAAATAAGCAAGAATTTAGGGGCAATGCTCCTTCTGATTGATAAAAAGTTCATGTTTATTTATTCAGGCTGCCCAGTACAACACGCAAGTGCCTGTACAACACACAAGTGTCCCGTACGACACAGAAGTGTCCTGTACGACACACACTTGTCCCGTACGACACATTATTTTATTTATGATATATTGACAGAAATATTCACCTAATAGCGGTTTCTAACCTAATGAATGTCTTAGTTTGATAGGATTATCATTACCATCAGCCAAATAATGTGATTAAAGAAGTCAAAGTGACATAAAGTAAAAAAGTTTGGCTTCAATTTAGAGATGTCCCGTACGACACATTTTGAATGTCCCGTACGCCACAATGTTCTCGAAAATTATAATTTGCTTTATTTATTCATGAATGTTTATTTTGCTTTCTTTTATAAATGTGTTTGTTCTTGGGTAATTGAGTGTCAATTTGAGTTCAGTTTCTATGAAATTTATCTGCCCAACTCATAGACTTTTGAGTACAAACTTGAGGTTTCTAAAAAAGCCACTTTTTCTGCGTCCGTACGACACATTACTATTTTTAATCTGTATTATACAGGATGTGAATTCAAGTCATGTTAAGTCTTGGTTTTTCTTACACTCTGGTAGTAGTTGATGACCACCTATAGTTACTGGAATATTCTTTGTTTTTTCTTGTCAAAAACTGTCAAATGTTCTCTAAATGTCCCGTACGACACGTATGGAATCACCCCTCATCTGAGTCCTTCTTTAGCTTTTTCCCTTTCTTCCGTTTCTTCATCGCTTGTCGTCTTTCCTGGGACTGCATTACCGTTTTTAAAGGAAAGAAAACGAATGAAGAATATTTATTAGAATAAAAATAGCTAAATTCTAACCTATAATAAATGTAATTGAAGTCCTTAGAATGCTAATTGTAATTTCTATTTTGTCATGACCTTCACTAAGATCAGGGAATAGAAATTTATAGAATGTTTTCCTTATCTCAAGTGAAAATTTTATAAATAGGCATAGGTGAAATTCAGATATGTCTCATATATAGTTTTAATTAAACATACACAATAACACTTAATGCAAACTTCTGGTATGCCTATCAATATTAAAATGTCATGAAAAAGTGTTTGTTAAGGTCCAGTGCTCACTAAAATATAACAAATTCACATTTTATGTACTGGTTACTTTAGTAGGTCGGCTGCATAGATTCGCATTGTTAAATCACTATTAAATTAATTCATGAAATGATATGACCAAAGCAATAATGAATGTTCTAAAAAATGTTTTTAGTTTTAATTTCCTCCATCTACTCTCCCTATAGAGGGTTCCCGCAGGCAGCCATGTTGGAGGACAAACAATAACAACCTGTGCATCAAACCATCATAAATTATTGTCTAATACACAGTTTTCCCATTGTTATGTCTTCCACGGTGACGTCATGCTGAAACCCTCTATATGTGTATTTCATTTGTCATTGTTTGTTTACAATTTGCTTTCCCCATGAAATGTATATTATTTGGCGAATGAACATTTTATGATGATGATATATATGTATACTAATGTATATATAAATGTATTTAAGAATGAATTATTATGATTTTAAATGTCAAGTCGTAGCCATGTTTTTCTTCAAAATAAATTAAATTTCTAATTTACACTTACATCTTCTGTTTCTGACTCTGTTATTGGTGCAGGCCTCTGTGTGAATAAGGATTTATGGTAAAATTGTTATTGGTTTGGAAGTTTCCTTGTGTCAGCAAGTTAAACATAAATGAGCGTAGGCATAGATACTTGAGTTTGTTTGTTGATTTCTTTTCGGAATAAAATCACGTTAAGTGGAAAAAGTAATGATAATGGATGTAAGCATCCTCCCATTGCCAATGAGACCACCATGAGTTCAGTCACAGTAGATGTACAACTCCCCAATAAATTTCTACATATTTTGCTTAGATTGATACGTTTATCAAGTCTATCAATATATAATGTAGACTAGGCCAATGGAGGACATGTAAATATAGGGGTTCCATAAATACATCGTGGTAAAAGAGCCTTCTATCATAATGAGCACAAATAGATGTGAACTTGTGGTATATTTCCGTGTCCAAATGGGATTGTTGTACTTCTGTGACATCACAAATTTTGATCGCATTGCCAATGTGAGGATCTCCATAGAAATTTCTTGTTTATCCAATTGTTCTCGATCTTTCATTGATCTTAATCTCTTTTATTTTTCTGTTTTCATACAAGCAGACTTGGTTTCATTCTACTTGAAATATGATATATAAGAAATTCTCTTTACAAATAGTTTATCTCCTCTTATTGTTTCATTTTCACTTTCTGCTATCTATCTTCAGTTCTGAGGTCTAGGTAAAAATGAAATGAACCGTAATATTTTAATTGAAAAGTAATTATCAATACAACTTAAGATGCCAGACTCAAGCATTTCTTTTCGTCATTATCGTCGCCCGCTAAAAAGATTTTCGGAAATAACGAAAATGTGACCATGTGTTTTTCATTTGAACGAATAGAACAATGATTATCAGCAGGGGCGGATCCAGCCTTCGCCAATAGGGGAGGGGGGGGGCCGGAATTTTTTTTTCAGCCATATTTTCCCCGATCGGCCACTCGAATATGATATCTGCCGGGATTTTTGGTTTCTTTAAAGGGGTAGTCCTATTAGTCACTTCTTAGCTTTATTCTTATGAATAAACATAAATACATAATACCATAATCATTATTTATATAATGCGAGCGCGAAGCGCGAGCTATTTTTGGGGGGGAATCTTATGTACTTTTTTCTAAAAGTTTTGAACATTCTGGGCAATCCTGAAAAAAGATGTGTATGCAAGTGAATAATTATTACGAACGTGAAGCGCGAGCAGAAATGAACTGATGGAAAAGGTACTGTTAAGGACTTGCTTGCAATTAGCCATGAAGATGTTACATATTTTAAAAAATCAAATAATGCGAGCGCGAAGCGCGAGCTGAAATTTTTTGACATGTTTACCTAAGGAATGGAAATTCTAAGCACTTTTGTAACTTAACAGAATAGGTATATAACTAAACGATTGGTGCGAGCGCGAAGCGTGAGCAAAAAATTTCGTGATTTAGACCTACTGAACGAGACACTCTATTCAAGTTTTGTAAATCATGAAAAGGATGAGGAAGTGGGGATCTTCCTTACATTAATAATGCGAGCGCGAGCGGAAAATTTTTATATACGTTTTGAGCTGATCGAAAACGTATTTGTTATGGACTGCTTGAACTTAGCCATGAAGACGTTACATATTTCAACATTCAAATATTGCGAGCGCGAAGCGCGAGCTGAAAATTTTTGACATTTCTACCTGAATAATGGAAATTTTAAGCACTTTTTGTAATCGTGGAAAGGATAAGACAAAAACTGAACATTATTGATGCGAGCGCGAAGCGCGAGCGGAAAAATTCTGGACACTCTATTCATGTTTTGTAAATCATGAAAAGGTTAAGCTATTGGAAATTTTCACACATTAATAATGCAAGCACAAAGCGCGAGCAGACAACTTTTTTATATTGTTATCTGAAACTGGATAATTATTTAAATGGAGAACAAGCTGTGTATCTGAATAAACGTGTTTGAGATATCGACCTAGAATTTGGGTACTCTAAATACCTTTTTTTACCATGAAAATCAATAAAGCGAGCGCAAAGCGTGAGCTAAAAATATATGATATTCAGATCTGAAAAGAAGTCACTTTAAGCTCTGTATTGCAAGCACTTTGTGGAAAAATTGTGAGGTGAAAAAGGATCACAGTTAAAACAGAGCTGATATTTTCAATTATTATTACTTTGAGTTTTGACATAGGACCGGGATATTCTATAAGGACATTATGTCATCATAAGAAAATGATGACTATCTTCCTATTTCTTTTCCTAAGCATGAGAGCGCAAAATCTATTAATATTATGGCCTGAAAACTGGACATTTAAAGCACTTTTGTGATTGGAGTATAAAATCTATCAATGCGAGCGCAAATCGCGAGCAGAAATTTATGATTAATTGTCATGAAATGGTGATTTTAAGTAGTTTGTTTTAGAATTAATATTGAGATATAAATAACTCACTAATCAAAATGCAAGCGTGCAGCGCTAGCTGATACGTTTTGACAATCTGACCTAAATAGGGATATTTTGAGAACTTCATGGAATACAGGAAAATAATAGGTAACTGACAAATCAAATTTTGTGAGCGCGCAGCGCAAGCAGAAATTGGTAATATTCAGACCATAAAACAGAAATTTATACTTTTAAAAATCAATTTGTAAATAAAACAAAATGATGAAAGTTCAATTTCCCAGCTGAAATATGTTTTGTATATTGACTTCAGACTTTGATATTTTAAGGTCCATATAGTGAGCAAGATATCACCTAAAAGGCAATGCGAGCGCAAAGTGCGAGCGAAAATTTTATATCCCGACATGAAAGATTAAAAAAAAATTAATTTCCAAGTCTTCCCCTTATCTTATTTTATTCACTGATCTTTCTCCTCTTATGCTTGCCTTATTTCTTTTCTCCTCTCTTTTCCCTTTTCTTTTTCCCTTTCTTTTCCCCTTTTTCTTTTTTTTTGCTCCGCCAATAGGGGGGGGGGGGGGCCCGGCCCCTCGGCCCCCCCTGGATCCGCCTATGTATCAGTGTA
This sequence comes from Lytechinus variegatus, assembly GCF_018143015.1. Classification (NCBI taxonomy): domain Eukaryota; kingdom Metazoa; phylum Echinodermata; class Echinoidea; order Temnopleuroida; family Toxopneustidae; genus Lytechinus; species Lytechinus variegatus. Next base: position 3,428,351 of record NC_054744.1, on the reverse strand, counting down.
ACATTATTAAAGCAAAATTAAACGAAACAAAGATAATCATTTCCTTACAGTTATTTACATCGCCATTCTTACCTTCTCTCTTTCAACAAACACAGAGCTTGATGTTGGCCGACTCGTTTTCCCCGTTGCATCTATCAGAGGAAGTTGTCCGATTGATGGGATCTAGAAAAAAATAATGGGATAATATTCACTAGTTAAAAAACTTTCTGGGTAAAACAAAATTGCCTTGAGTGGAAATCAGTATTTTTTTTTCTTAAGAACATACATTTCATCAGAGGAATGTATTTGTCTTTAAAAGCGACCTTTTAACTATGCTATCTTCATATGCTGATCATGAATTTCAAATTAACAAAAACAATCAAATCTTTCCTTTTTTGAAGCACACCCTTGCAGTTTGGACCCCCCCCCCCCAAAAAAAAAAAAATAATAATAACAATTAAAAGAAACGATATGGGCTTTAATACCAATGTCAGTTATGGTCAGTTTTAATTTAGTTTTAATTTTCGTAATTGGATCTAAAATACGCAAACACACATACATTAATTTTAAATTCAACGTTTCCTAGTTTCATACAGTTCAAGCTTATTGTAGCCTGGAAAATATATGTATTTAAATGGGCCTATTACAAGGGGCAGTAAATATGATTTAGACTCGTATTTAGTGACTCACAGATTCCGAGTTTCCAATGGCTGTTATTCCATCTCTGAGTTCGTTTGGGAGGGCTTGAAGCACCAACTCGTACTGCTCGTTTGGTGGTGTGAACGCTCCGCCTCCTTTTATATTTCAGAGTAAGAAGTAGGAAAGAGACAACTATACTTAATAATTAAAAAAACTCACAGTTAAAACAGGGGTACCATGGTCAGCTTGGAATCCGTTATACATTAACATTTATACATATTGTTTTGTTTTTAAGGATGTTTTTGTTTTCTCTTAAATCAAAATAAACATTCATATTTCATGAACAAATTATACAATTATTTGAAATCTGCTCACATGTCAAGTTACAATAAAACCATATCCAATACAATTAAACAAAATAGTAAATATCAAACTTCAAAGATACTGGTATTGATATTGAAAATTATTCCTTGTTATCAATTGCAAAATAAAATATTAAACATGGTGTATTAGACAAAAGAGAAAAAAAATGATTAAAAAAACCCATGATATTCACCCCCCCCCCCCCGGCCTTCCCTGGGTTCAGAGCACCCTCCCCGTATAGTCTACTCTGCATGGAAGGGACGCCAAATTCACTGTATGTGTGTGTGTACATATATAGATATATATATATATATATATAATATATGCCTACCATTGTTCTCTTCATCCATTTCTTTACAATATATATATATATATATATATATATATATATATATATATATACATTGGTTATTTGTTTTTAAAGATTTTTTTTTTAACAAGTGCACAACTAGTTACCAAAAATGCATATAGCATTTCCATTTATTTGAAAGCAGGATTTA